>NC_047086.1:334479468-334812468 GCF_902459505.1 Geotrypetes seraphini
GTACGAATCAAGACATAAAGTTCGTTGTGCGCAGCGTTCGCTGTGCGAGGCGTCCGTTATGCGAGGCACCACTGTATATCCAGCAACACATTCCTTTGTTCAAGCAGTAAAATTGGGTATAAGGGATCTGTGCTTTAATTCATGATACATAAAAACAAAATGAAAACTATAGTGATTGGAATTCCACCCCCAACCTCCCTCCTCAGAGCTACAAATCAGGGATTAAGATGGTGGGGAGTGATAGAAAGCTACAAACTGACAGGAGTCAAGCACTTATAAAAGCATATTATATGTATAAAGCATATTATATGTATGCTCATAAAACCAAAATTTAACATTCGAATGGAGTCAAACCAAATACAAAAGAAAAATGTCTTACTTGTCCACCCAGGTTGAGCCCTCTGGTGCTGGCAGCTGCCAGGACCTAGCTGCACACCTTCAGGACCTGAGATGAGAATGGGATGAGAGGCTCAAGTACTCACAGAGAAATCTATTGCATAGAGTATAATTATTCATTCATGGAGCATTTCCAAATCAACCAATAAAACTCTCCCAACAAGAGGTACAGAGAGCAGAAACAGAATATTTCACTTTACAGCTCAACATACAAATTCTGGTGGCAAATCAGTGATAGCAAAAAAAAAAACTCCCTCTACTACCAGACACTATGGGCTAGATGCACTAAAGATACCGACTCGATCACTGTTGGCCGATTCTCCAGCAGCGATCTATATGCTATCAAGTTTTCATGCAAATAATTTGCACAGAGCTGCAAATCATTTGCATGCAAACGCAACCGATCAAACGCTCAGTGAGTGACTGACACATGTGCAGAGCTCTAACAGCAGTGTCAGGGGAAGCAGCCTCCTGTTACTGCTGTTAGGAGTGGACTTCTATATTTTTTTAATGGCACAGAAGCGAAAATGGCAGGAGGGATGTCTATTTCCTCCTGCCTCACTGAATACTTCTGCCCCAAGCCCCCACCTGATCCTGGACCCCCATGCCACTGACCCCCCCCCCCCCCACAACCTAAGGAAAAAAAAGACAGGAGGGATGCCCACTCCCTCTTTCCAACAGAGGCCCTCCCACCCAAACTATCCCCTACCCCCTTCCTACTAAAAAAAAAAAAAAGAAAAGGCAGGAGGGATGCCCACTCCCTCCTGCCACCGGATGCTCTCCCGAACCCTTCCCCGAACCTTGGTAAACGTTGGGAGCTGCAGGGAAACACTGTTCCTCCATGTCCAAGGACCCACTCGTGGAAAAGGCCTTCCCCTCTCCAGCGCACCATGTGATGCTTGGGGAGGAGCCTAAGACTCTGATTGGCTCATGTGCTTATGGCCCCTCCCCTTAGGCTCTTCCCTCTGTATCTCATGTGATGCACAGGGAGGGGCCTATGGTCTGAAATCTGATGTCTGAGCAAATCAGACATCAGACCTTAGGCACTGCCCTGTGCATCACATGGGATGAGCCCGATTGGCTCAATGCCTAAAGCCCCAGTCGGTATTTACACTCACTAAAACCCCTTGGTTGGGTGTTTTTTGTTTGTTTTTTTAGAATAGCCAAGCAACGTTAGTGCATCAATCGCTTGGCTATTTTGCATGTGGTTTTAGCTAATTTGCATGGTCAGATCGTAAAATGGGCGATCAAGGCGAAAAACATGCGGTGGGCCATTTTGTGCATCAGGTCAGTAACAGCGATCATCTCTAAACCTGTGAAAACAGGTTTAGCGACGATTGCTGACTTAGTGCATCCCCCATTATGAGATATACTGTAAGACAAAACCTTGAAAATAGACACTCAGACCCTATCAGCAAAGTTAGCATGCAAATGATCTAGAACAGTGTTCTTCAACCACCGGTCTATGGACCAATGCCGGTCCACAGAAATTTCCTGCCAGTCCACAGGGCCAGCATGTGCATCAGGCCCAAAACAATGTTCTTCAACCGCCGGTCCACGGTGCGATCGATGCGGCGTTATCTTCGAGCCAGCTCCCTCTTCCTAACTGATTCAGTGCACAAAGCCACGGGCAGTGGCTCCTACGGGCATCCATCGCCTGAACTGGAAGCCTTCTCTCCGACGTTGCAACGTCAGAGGGAAGGCTTCCAGATGAGGCACGGGACGTGCAAGGTGCAATTAGTACTATTATGGGGGGTCTGGGGTGGAGATTGGGTAGAGATGGGTGTGGTCTGGCCCACGACTTAGCCCCGTGTTCTTCAACCGCCAGTCCACGAACCGATGCCGGTCCACAGATTAATTATTTTATTTCTGCCGGTCCATAGGTGGAAAAAGGTTGAAAAACACTGATCTAGAACACTAGCACACTTCTAGAAGAATGGGGAGAGTAGCTCTTTTTTTTAAGCATTGGAGATGATGGAAAAGATGGACTACAAAACCTACGCATCAACTGAATCCCTCATCCCTGTTACAAAAGGAAAATACAGGCCATCACTTAAGCAAAAAAATATAAGATTATAAATGATTAACACAGGGGGTCTTTTACAAAGCCACGATAGCGATGCCATGGTAAATGCTCCAAAGCCCATTCAATTCCTATGGACTTCAGTACATTTACTGCAGCAGCCTCGATTCCTCAGTTTTTTAAAAGAGGTCCATAATGTAAAAAAGTGAAATGGAAAACTAAAGAAATCGGACCATTAGCAATAAAACCTCAGAGAAACAGATGCCATTTCCTTCAGTACAGAAGTGCACATTTTTAAAGTCAACATTATCGTTCTCTAAATATCAAAAATAAATGTATTTGTATCCTTGCTTTCTAACTTTTATTTTTCAGATTGGGTTGGTCCTGTTTTTATGACTTCCTTTTGTTGTTTTTCTCCAAGTCCCTTTCCAGGATTTTATTTCCATTTTCTTTTTCTTCACTGTCTTCTTCCTTATGCCTAAACCCTGACCCTTCTAGTTCATTTTTGTTTCCATTTCTCTCATCTGGCTTTTTTATGAACTTATCACTAGATTTCATCCCTCCTTCTCACCACAATCTTTGGTCTCTTTCACCCACTTATCAGCTTTCCACTTCCTACACTTTCCTTCCATCTCCTTTCCTGAATTTCACTCACTTTCCAGTTCTCCATTTCTAGCCCCTGTATTCATTGCCTTACAGGCCACATCAGTCTCTGCCTGTTATTCATGTCCCCCCATCTCCAGTCCCTTTCTTGTGTCTTACTCCCTTATTCAGGTTCTCATTTACCTCCCTTCTTTTTTCTCTCTCATCTATGACACTACCTTATATCCCTCACTCTTTGTAGCCTCTTCTCTCCCCCCTTCTCCAACAGCCACTGTCACACCCTCTTCTCCCTTATTTCCTTCTTCACTTTCCCAGCATGCACTCAACTCCTCCAATATTTTTATACACTTTCTTCCACCTTAATCCTAGTGTTCATCTCTATTCCTCTCCATGTTCGCCTTCCCTTGCATATGCCCATGTTTCCCCTCCCCCCAATATCTGTTCTCCTACCACCAATGACCTCCTCCCATTCCCCTATATCAACCCATTTCCAAGCTCCAGCTCTCATCTCCCATGTGCCCCTTGTTAGCCCCCAGCCCCAGCATCAGACTGGTCTCATAAGAACATAAGAATTGCCATACTGGGACAGACCGAAGGTCCATCAAGCCCAGTATCCTGTTTCCAACAGTGGCCAACCCAGGTCCCAAGTACCTGGCAAAAACCCAAAGAGCTGATATTGTGATGTCATGCTGCCTCATTCCACCAATGCCTAAGAGCCAATCTCATCAGTGATGTCACAATGGCTTCATTATCCCTATTCTTGGCTCACATAAGAATATAAGAATTGCCATACTGGGACAGACCGAAAGTCCCTGAAGCCCAGAATCCTGTTTCTTACAGTGGCCAACCGAGGTCCCAAGTAACTCGCTAGATCCGAGCACCACTAAATCCACTGCAGAAAAAAAGAGCACCTTTCTTAGCTCAAGGCACTTTAGTCACTAGTACTGCACAAAAATGAAAATAAAGAACAAATACTTCCTGTACTGCACATGAAACAAAGTAGATTCTCTCTAATTTTAGCAGCTGAAGTGAAGATAGGAGCTCCCCACTGTACGGTTGATTTAGTAGCACCAGACCAAACAGGTAGTAGAAAGGAACAGTTGGCACCAGGTTTGGTAGAACTAAAAAGAGGCTGGTACACCACAATATGAAAAGGGGGGGTCTATCACAAAGAATGACATTCACCACCACAATGACTATTGAAGGCAATGAATGAGATTGTCTACCAGTGTATCTGTGATTTAAATTTGGAAGATGTGCATGTTTTGTGTTCTAAATGCTGTAGACACTCTATGTGCAATGATTCTCAATCTTTTTTCAGATAGGAAACACTGCATATATATGACCCTCATTTAGTCTGACAATATAGCAGTTCTTATGTTAAAAGTAAACATTCTCTGCATCCACAAAAGTCCAACCTCTCCCCAATAAGCGCAGCTCATAACTAAAACATTTCTCCATCGAAGTCACAATAGAATTATTTCGATTCTCATGTCATTGGAATAATAGACTAAAAGAGGTTAAGTAGAGAAAAACAAAAGGGAGGACTTCCTTGAAGAAGTCGTCAGGTGAAACATGTCGGATTGACAGGTCCCTTCCCAACACAGATAGAATTCTTGCACAAAGATAAGCTAAGTTATTTTGTTACAAGTTTTTGAAGAATATACACTTAAGATTCACTTTAAAAGATTTTATACATGAAAGAGCACAAATTAAACTAAACTAAACCTTAGGTTTGTATACCGCATCATCTCCACATTCGTAGAACACGGCACGGTTTACAGGAGATGGGATAGAAAGGAACTACAGTGAAGGGTTAAAAATAAAGCAGGTTTGGTAACGATGTGAGAGCTCATATCCTTGCAAAGCAAAAATTACTGGGCTTGCAAGAGGCATTTCTGAAGGCTCTGCGATAATTTCATTTTGAAAGTGTTTCTTGAAAATGCAATATAGATACTGTCTTTATATGTGGGACATATCTTGAACAGAGTATTTTGCAGAATTTGGTTACATGAACATTACTTTTCATTGGAATAATAGTAACATACATCAGGTACATTGTGAAATGCAAAACCTGAAAAATCCAAAATTAAATGCAAACTCAACATACATTTAGCAAATATATAATACAATAGTAAAACTAATACTATGAATTAGACAACAAAAAAACCTACCTATTACTCCCAGGGGAATTTGGTGCAAAATTAAAAATCATGCACAAAAATGTTGGAAACTTTATGCACAGTATTTTAAAATTCCGCATCTTATTTGTAATTTTTTGTGAAGAATTTCTCCAATCATAAGACTTAACTACTCCACCAGCTTGACACGGGGACAAATTTGTCCCCAGCCCTGCAGGATCTATCTCCAGTCCAGAACACTTTAAAATCATAAGTGTTTGAGGCTTATGCAGATGAGCACAAAGCTTGCAGGGATTGACAGGGACAGAACTTGTGGGGATGGGATGGGGATGGAGATAGGGACAAATTTGTCCCCCATCCCCATGGGGGTCTATGTCATTCTCTAAATTATCGCTCTCCAGGGTTCCAGCCTGCCCAGCTCTCTCTCTGACAGCTTCAGATTACACCCTTCCCACCCTGATTTAGACTGAACCCTTTCCATCCTCCAGCTTTCTCCCTTCCTTTAGCCCCTAAAGTCTGTGTTCTCTCTCTCCTTGCCTCTACATTACCTTGCTTTCCTCCCAGAATATGGCATAACGAAGAATCAAGAAGCTGCACATAAGATCACTTCTTCCTCCTCTACTGACCTAGGCCCAGGTCTCCATACAGCAGCTGGACCCAGGCCAGCAGAGAAGGAAGAGGAACTGATCTGATGCATAGCTGTTTGTTTTTAATTTATGCCACATGATCCAGCAGACAGGGTAAGCTGGGTGGGGAAAGGAGAGATTTGTATGAGCAGTCTGTGGGTGTGTACTGCAAGGGGAGGGAGATCAGAACTTAATTTTTCTGCCTACTATTCCCTGTGCAGAAGTCTGCAAGGCAAGTAAGTGCAGGATTCTGCACAAATTATGCATTCCACTGTGGTAAAGAAATTTCTCCAGGAATAACCTATGAATAGGCAGCACCACAAATATTACACTGGGCCCTATAATACCACTATAAGTAAAACAAAACAAGTGGGACTACTACAAATCTCAAAACTGAAACTACAGTATATGCAAACAAATCTCACACCTCATTCACACATAAAATACAGACAGGCCCTCACCAAATACGAAACAAGAGATCCTAAATTAAAGGTAGAATGTGAAAGAAAAAAATTGAACTGGAGAAACAAAAACTAATATATTTCCTTTTGTATTGAACACAATAGTCATCTGCAACACACATTTCCCAACCTTTACTTTTTAATTTATTAGCTGAAATATGTAAAATACTTTTTTCTACTTTTGTGTGTTTGGGCATTTTATTTTTTCATCACGTTGGTTCCAGTTTCTCTTTTCTGCTTTCCTGTCTCATGCTTATTCTGTTTCCAGTGGCCATTGTCCATTTATCTATCCTCTCTGCTCCTATCTTGTTCAGTTCCCTTACTACACCTGTCACTGACATAGTGCTCTCTCTCTCTCAAAGCACTCTCTTGTTTTTTTCTACCTCTATTTATTTATTTTAGGTATTTATATTCCACCTATCAAGGTTATCTAAATGGTTTATAATAAGGTACTCAAGCATTTTTCCCTAACTGTCCTGGTGGGCTCACAATCTATCTAATGTGCCTGGGGTAATGGAGTATTGAGTGAATTGTCCAGGGTCACAAGAAACAGCACGGGATTTGAACCCACAACCTCAAGGTGCTGAGGCTGTAGCTTTAACCACTAGGCCACTCCTTCCTCCAAATTTTACCCTCTTACTCTACTCCTTTTCACTTACCTATCGACTTTCTATTTCCTTCTCTCATTCCCTAGCTCTCATGTCCAATCTCACTCATTTCTCATCCTATTTCTTTTTATCTTTTATCTGCTCATTACATTTCTACCTTCTGCAATCACTCTCCTGTTACTCATTTACTATGATCTCTCCCACATGAATTCACCATGCCTAGTACTTCCCCTCCATATACCTTGCTTCACCCTTGAAACTAAAGTATCTCCTCCTCTTTCTCTCCCACATTATTGAAGACTGATCTCTACCTCCCTTCTAGAGTATAACATATCCATCCTGCTCTTTCATCTGAGTTCATCTTCTCTCTGCCCTCCCCTAAGTCCATCTCCCCTTCCCCTTCTGATCTCCCTAAGTCCACTTCTCCCCACCTCCCTTCCAACACCTTCCCCCATCCTTATTTTGCCCCCCTTTCTGAATCTCTCCATCTCCTTCTTCTTCCTTCCACCTTCCTTGTCCATCTCACCTTCCTCCATCCCTCCCCATCCCCCTTGAATCTGACATCACCCAATCCCTACCTTCCATTACTGTCTTCCTGTTACTCATGTCCTATAGCCTCTCCCACACTGATCCACCATTCCTACTATCTCCCCTCCCTATCCCTTGTTCTACCTTTGAAACCAAGCATTTCCTTCCTTTTTCTCCCACATTCTTGAAGCCTGATCTCTTCCTCAGTCTTGCCTTCCCTCCCCATCTATCTTTCATTCCTGCCCTCTTCTCCCGTCAAACATCTCTCTTCCTCACCCAATTATGACATCTCCCCTCCTTCTGCTCTGTCCATCTCCCTATTCTCATTCCCCCTCTCCTTCTAATCCCTCCAAATGTGACATCTCTCCCTCTCCCCTTCTCCTTATCTATCTCTCCCTCTTCAGTCCTCTCCCTGAATGTGACATATCATCCTCCTTACATTCTATTAGTTCATCACTGTCTGAGATCACTCCCTCCCTTCTTTGTAATCCCCTCAGCAATAACTCTCCCTTTACAGTCTCTCTCTCTCTCCCCATTCCTTTCCCCCATAGATCACAGTCTGACATCTCCCTTTCTCAAGTCTACTTTTTATCTTTGTTTTTTTAAACATTGTGGCCACAGCAGCAATTTCCATATGCTGTCCTGTCGCCAGCACTAACTTCTCTCTACTGCGGCTTGCATCTGAGGAAACAGGAAATTACATCAGAGAGGCGGGCTGCAATAGAGAGAAAAGGCCAGTGAAGGTGGCAGGGCAGCTTATGAAAATTGCTGCCAACGACAACTGTTAAAAAACTGAAAATGCAGGATAGACTCGGGGAAGAAGATGATGAAGGAAGGGGGAGATGCCAGACTGCGGCCATGGGGAGAGAAGCTGGCCCAGGAGGAAGGGGATGGAAAGAGGATGCTGCTGTCAGCTAGCCAGCCTACAAGATGCCACTTTTTGAAGAATGCTGCCTGAGGCCCCTGCCTCAGTTGGTCTGATGATAGGGCTGGTGGGAATGTATTACTACTTTAAATAAGAGTGGGTTATTGGAAGGATACTTGCATTTATATTATTGATTAAGTAAAGGGGTGGGAGGGAAAGATTACTTTTGAATATTTGTAAGTTTAAAGTGCTTTTCTTGATTTGTTATATGTTCAGATTCATGTGTATTGTATTGTTACTACTTGAAAATCAATAAAGATTTATAATAAATTAAAAAAAGGTCCCCCAGTCGACCATCTCATAATTCCATGAAATTTTGTGTATGAGTAGCCTAAGGCCTCAAACTAAGCTGTGCAAAATATTAGACTCAGATATGTAGTTGTTCCTAAACTAGAGCATCCGATGTGAGGGGTACTCTGGTTCGAGTTGTACACAGACTGACAAAAATGGCTACTTTCAGTATCTACAGTAGAGAATGACACCGTGAAGGATTCCTGCGGCAACCCACAGTTAGCCTGCAAAAACAAGAAACAATGTAGTCAATTTACAGCGGGAAAAGGAATAAGGTCTTCCACCGCCCCGCTAGAGCGTTAGACGAACACTGCCTAGGGTCAGCACAGCAACATCCCTTCGGCTCAGCATCTACTCCCCAGTTCCCTTCATGCCAACCTTATCCAATCAAATCAGCTATGCTACGCTGAAAAGTCTTGAGAAGCCTGCACCAAGACTTTCCTTTAGCCGACAAGCCTCTCCTTGATGTAACCTCCAGTTTCACAAAACTGGAAGTTACCTCAAGGATGTATTCATCGGCTGAAGGAAAGCTAATGTGATGTGAAGAATAAAATGACCAGACAACAGAAGGTAGAAAAAAAAATATTTTCTATTTTGTGATTATAATATATCAGATTTGAAATATGTATCCTGCTAGAGCTGGTGTTAGACATAACTGGAGACTGCAAAGCCCAGACTGTGCTTCTTTAGCTTCCAGCTGGCTTAGGGCTCTCTCTCTCTCTCTGAACAGGGGACAGTTGCGCTAGTTGCACTCCTCTAACATTATTCCTGCCATGTGTAACTGAAGCTAACCACATCACAGAGGTATACCACGACTCACACTGGCTCCCAATACAAGCCAGAGTACACTTCAAATTCCATTGCCTACTATTCAAAGCTATAAACGGAAACAGCCCTACCTACTGGAACAATCGACTAACTCATTACACCTCAAACAGACACAGGAGAACCCACACAATATTCACACACCTGCCAACCAAAAATGTCAAACGAAGAAAAATGTATGTCAACCTACTGGCCACCAGAGCAGCAAAACTGGACCAACAACTCGCCAATCTGCTGACTTCGATCACAGATTACAAAACCTTCAAAAAAGAAACAAAAACCCTACTCTTCAAAAAATACATAAAACCAATATAACACAACCAATAATGTTCCAAACTCCTCCTGCATTACCAACTACTCCTTAGCAAATTAGAAAATGTTCAAACTATTCTTTAAGTACTTCTTAATATCTTATCAATATGTATTTCTTAATATCATAACAATTCTTATGTAATCCACCTTGAATCGCAAGGTAAAGGCGGAATAAAAATCACTAATCTAATGTAATGAAGTATTCTGTTAGCTTGATTTTTCTATGTAACATTCTGTAGTACCAATTTGGCTTCAGTTTTCTCAATAGTAAAGGGATATTTGTGAGGGGGAGGAGAGGTGAGATAGGGGTTTTACTGATCCTTGCTCTGTTTTATTTGTGATTTATAAAATGACAATTGTACAGAATATTGTATACTGATGGAATTACCTAAATTAGATTATTTTTTCATTATTGCTCAGCAAACGGGGCCAAAAAATTGATCACACAAAACGAGGCTCATATTTTGATCATCAATAACTTTGAAGATATTTTATCAAAAGCTTCATAAGTTTACAAGTATATTAACAATGCTGATATCTGTGCAAATATAAATTATGAGCTGACCAGCAACAATCTCTACAAAAATAGGCATGGTAAAAAATATCCTCGTAAACTTGTGCTTTACATTTGTCTTGTTTTCAGGGCAAAATATCTCCATGAGAGCCATCTTAGTTTGGGGGGATTTTTATACCATAAGAAAGAATATATTTTCTTCTACATAGGATAAAGGTTGCTCCCAGACCTTCTATGCCCTTTAAAACTGCTTGAAACACAAGAATGTTCCATGGTGCATTTCACATTGTAAATATATGTTGGATTACTATTACAGGTTCTCATCATCCTTGCGTTGGTCCATGGTGGCTTTGCCAATGTCAGTTCAATAAAGTGGTAACTGGTAACCTCATCAACTAGGGGGGGTCATGCTTCATAGCCAGGCAAAGCCAGCCACAGGTCAGGTATCAGTATTCAATAAATGAATGGAAGGTGAATTGAATTATCTTCTCCCCATAAGGATCTTTAAAGTGGGTTCCTAAGCCCAGTGGGTTTTTGCCAGTGGTTTCCAAGCCAGTAAATGTGGGTTTCTTTCTCAAGGTTCCCAAACCTTAAATGGGTTTCTTTATAGTTCCCAAGCTGAAGTTATATAAAAAAAAAATAAAATCACAATTTTTTAAAATTTTTAACTTTTTTTGATTTTTGTTTTTGAAATTTTTTAAACATTTT
The DNA here is from genome assembly GCF_902459505.1 of Geotrypetes seraphini. NCBI lineage: Eukaryota > Metazoa > Chordata > Amphibia > Gymnophiona > Dermophiidae > Geotrypetes > Geotrypetes seraphini. Next base: position 334,490,430 of record NC_047086.1, read on the forward strand.
ATATTGTTTGTCTTTTTAGTGCATGAAATCTTCTAAAAAGATAAAAAGTTATAAAAAAAAAAAAAACCCACACAATAAAATGATTAATAAAGTAGGATTTGGGCCAATGAGGAAGATCATGCCCCGAGACTCTCACCAGATATGAACTTTAATTAATGGTAGAGGCCATCCTACTACAATAAGATAATACAGCTATTTAAGCATTACTATTTGAGGACCACTAGTGGATGGTTAACAAGTGTGGGCATCATAGAACGAAGTACTTTATGAAGGTTGGGGTCTGTTTGAGTTACACATGATTTTTTTATGAAACATTTCTTCCATTTTTTTCATTATTGCATCTGGACAACTGTATAGTCTTTCCATTGTACTGACTGTAGGAGCTGGAAGAGTTGCAATTAAATACTATTCCAGAATTTACTGGCTTGGGAACCGCTGGCAAGAACATATATATATGGCACCTATAAAAAATGGCACTGATCACTGCGCTTAGTGTGATTCTATAAAAGGCTGAAAAGTCTCTCTAGGCGCCTGGGCCAATCAAGCCTTAGACTTAGTGGGGATGGGCGGACCCGCTAGGCCTAAGGCTTGATTGGTCCAGGCTTCTAGAGCCTGGGCCAATCAGGCCTTAGGCTTCGGCGGGATGGGCCGGGAAGGGGCGGGCCCGCCTCATTTCGATGAGGCGGGCCTGCCAGCTGGACGGGCAAGATCCATCTGGCCAAAAGAAAAGGTTAGTTTGGTGGGGGGGAGGTTTGGGGGCTGTTAGCGCGGGGGGGAGGGTGCGTCTTCGGGCAGGAGGGATTGGGCACCCTCCTGCCAGCGATCGATATTGTCGGGGGGGGGCATCTTCTGGCAGGAGGGTTTGGGCACCCTCCTACCAGCGATCGGTAGTGTCGGGGGGGGCATCTTCTGGCAGGAGGGTTTGGGCACCCTCCTGCGAGCGATCGGTAGTGGGAGGGAGATCTGTAATGTTGTGGGGGGGCGGTCGGTAGTGTCAGGGGCATCTTTCGGCATGAGGTTTTGGGCACCCTCCTGCCTGCAATCGGACAGGGGGCCGCGGCCCGCTATACTTATAGCGGCAGAGAGATCCCTTGCTGCAATAAGTATAGCGGCCGCGTCTACTTACAATGTAGACCAGCATTTTGTTGGCCTACATTGTAAGCGTCTCTTCCTCTACTAGGGAGACGCGTAGGGCCGCCTAGGTTCGCCTAAGGCCCTTAGGCGAGCTTAGGCGTCTTGCGGGTCTCCCTAGGCTCCCGGAGGCGTCCTCAATATAGGCGGCCTGCCTGGGGAGCATTTTTTAAAAAAACGTGCATCCCAATTGGCTGATTAGACAGCTGTAGGACGCCTACAGCTGCCTAAAATCGGGACGCACTTTGGAGAATCAGGGCCACAATGTATGGCATTATATACAGAATCTGGGGATACATGAATGAGGTGCTGATCTGTACCATACATGAATTCCCTTTCTTAGAGTTTAATTTGCTTCTAGAAATTACTTTTGCTACTCATTGACTGAACTAGTACTGTGAAAGCCTATGGATGTTGACTGTGTGAAATAAGCCATATGTTTTCATTAAATCATTTTTCCATCATTGGAAGGATTGAGGTCTACAAAATCCTGAATGGGGTAGAATCCATTTTTCACTATTTCAAAAAGAAAATGAAATTAAATGGAAATACTTTGAAAACAAATAGTAAATATATTTTTCACTCAAAGAATAGTTAAGCTCTGGAATTTGTTGTCAGAAAATGTGATAACAGTGGATAACATAGCTGGGTTTGGACAAATTCCTGGAGGAAAAGGTCCATAGTCTGCTATTGAGACCGACATGGGGGAAGTCACCGCTTGCCCTGGGATTGGTAGCATGGAATGTTGTTACTATTTGGGCTTCTTCCAGGGACTTGTGACCTGGATTGGTTACTATTGGAAACAGGATACTGGGTTAAGATGGACCATTGGTCTGACCCAGTATGGCTATTCTTATATTCTTAATGAACAATTCAAGGTCAATAAATTACTACTGGATTAAAATAAGCCTTTTCACTTAGAGCAGTGGTCTCCAATGTACAGCCTCCATTGCAGCCCTCAAACTGTTGTCCGAAATAGTTTTCAAATCCTGTAAATGCATTCATTTCAGTCTTGCTCACTTGATATAGTAACTGCAAACTAAACTAAAACGTAGCTTTATATACCGAGTCATCATTCAAAGAAAGCTCGACTCGGTTTACAACAGTTAAAAAAACAGAAAAAAATGACAATGATAAACTAGAGATTGAAGAAAAAAATAAAATTTCTAGGGAATTAACTTTCAAAATGTTTGGCGAATAGAGTGGTTTTTAAAGATTTACAGAAAGACTGAAACGAACTAGAGCTCCTCAGACTTAAGTGTGCTACTCAAGTGTCATTTACAGCATTTTCTACCATTAATCCAAAATAAAGTAAGGCCTGGATTCTCTAAATGGTGCTGTTATCAGTGGCTGCTGATCGTGCGTCAATCACGTGACGGTGCTGTTTATAGAATCACGCCTCTAGTAAAGGTAGGTGCTGGAAATGTAGGCTAGGGTTTTCAAGACCTACATTTCCAGTGCCTACCTTTGACGGGAATCGCGTCTCCAGAGGCACCTACCAGTGGCTAACGCCACTTCCACCATTATCCATGCCTACAGTGGCATTAGGCACCAGTAGGGGGCCTCTGGAGGCGCGATCCCGGCACCATTTTGTAAATGCTGGTAAGCACCTTGTAATTTCTCTTAAGCCTACTTCTAAACGGCGTTTTGGACTTAAATTAGGTGCTGGTAGGGTGCCCACTGGCACCTAAGTTAAGGCATCATTTATATTTATTTAAAAATTTTCTATACTGCTTCTAAATGGTTCACATGATTTAAAACAAGCATAATAATTATGATAAACTAAAATCTTAAAATCAACAGAGGAGAACTATCTTTTATTTACCCGAAAGGCTGGAGACCACTGACAGTGTGTGTCTTCACCCACAAGACAACCAGGACCAGTTATATGCAGCCCTAGATTGAGGTGCACAAATAGTAAAGCAAGCTCCAATGATAGACAAGATGCAGTTTGCCACAGTGTTCTTGAGTACTGTGACATTGCTTTAGTGGTTCCAAAACCTTTCCCGAGGGAACTTCAGGCAGTTAGGTTTTCTGGATATCAGCAATGAATTTTCTTGAGTTAGTTTTATATGCATTACTTCTACTATGTGCACATTTCTCTCATGCATATTCAGTGTGGGTACCCAGACAACCTGACTGGCTGGGAGTTCCCCCAAGACAGGTTTGGGAACCACTGCACTACTTAAAACAGTAGAGGGGATGACAGGCCATCAACTGTTTAGCCAGAGAAGAGGGTGATAGTAGTGGAATTAACTTTACCAAGAGAAAAATAGATCCCAAATGCGCTCGGATTCTTCACTCAACACTGGGAGGGCATTATCTCCTATTTAATTACCCAATGTAAATGGGATGTTTGTTGGATAAGTGAAAAGTCAGATAATAAGGAAAACAATAGTAATCCCTTAAAAACGCATGGAAAACATACTTTATGAATAAAGACATATCAGCTGCAAAGCATGGCTCCCTTGCAGAGAAGCATGGTCTCAAAACACAAATGGTTCACTTGTTGCAAAAAAGGGTCCCAGGACCAAAAATTACAGTTTTATTAGGTGTAATATACTGCTAAACTATTAAACATAGCGGTTTACAACCACAAAATTAAAACAAAAAAAAAACCCTCCATTTCTTTAAAAGGACTGTCCCAAAGTTTTCAAAAAAAAAGATATTAAAACCCAAACAAATTCAAATAAATCAAACATACCCCTGCTCTAAAGAACAACAACCCCCCCCCCCCCAAAAGTGCTACTCCTCTAACAGAGGAACCCCAAAGGCCTGCCCTCTGGTGTTTCCTAAACCATTGTAAAAGATAACTCTTCACACAATTCTCCTGGCAAAGCATTCCACAATGAGGTGATCCAAAAAAAAAAATAAACACCACCTTTTATTTATCCACAAGGCTAATTTTATTCCTTCATCTAAAAATAAAACACTCACAAAATTTTATTTATAACAAAGTTTAGGGGACGTCCCACCTCACTGTTTTGAGTTGGGGTTTTTTTTAAACTACTGCTAAGCTTAACAGTATATTGTAATGCTTGTGCGCTTGACAAATAATCAACAGTCTATGATATAAGAGCTGGCTTTGATGCAGAAGGAAATTTTTTTTAGTTGGCTCTAGCTGTAGAACAAATTGCTTCTGTTCTTCATCTTTTGTGAAAGTATTGTATTTTTCAGTGAGGTTTATCCCTCGTTCTGCTGCATCATTAACAGTCAGTTTGGATGCCCAATTCCAAAGTTCCTTGAAAACTGGATGGTCAGTCCACTCTGTAGGATGTTTCTTCAGGAATATTTTCACTTTTGTTGATCCTCCTTCAATCAATAGATCAAAAATTACTGTGACCTCTATGTTACATGATTTCAAAGGTCCTAGGGTTCCATTTCATCTGTACATATGAGATGTTGTAGAATATCTGGCAACGGTGGACACTTGTAAACTTTGTAAGCTTTGTTTCTGGTGCAGTTCTGTCATCAAAAAAGTCAAGTGCTGTTAGGTGATCGGACAGAATCTACAGATATCTGGAAATGGCTGCAACAGTTTTATTTGGATATATGTTGAGAGTAGACAGCAGTTCAATATCATTGTATAGATCCCTAATTCCCACTGGAGCTTCATTCCACTGTCAAAGGTACACAAGACTGACAAACAAAGCCAAGTCAGTTACATTGCTGAGTCATTGTGCTGTCATCTGAAACTGTGCTGAATATGAACATCCAGTCCACGTAGCAGTCTAGCAGTTGGTTGACAGTTGACAGACTAACTTCCTAAGGAGCCAGTTTTCAGGTGCAGATCACAAACTAGACGATACCATATAAACTAATTATGCACAATCACTTACATATACAACACACAAGCAAACAATGCATGCTGGGGTGACCTCTAAATATTGTCTAACCAAGGTGACATTTGACACGAGTAAGACATACCAAATGGACAAAAATAAGCCTTGTGGAGACAAGATTTTTGGACCAACCTATTCCACAATACAGGGACCACATAGAAAAATGCACTCTCCAACAGTATCTGTCATCATGTGTTTTGGACTGCAGGGACCAGAAACAACAAAGCCATACTCAATCGTAGCAGACGGGCCAGCTGCACATACTGAAAATGCATGGTCTCGGGTCGAAAAACAAGGCTTCCTTGCAGCAAGTAAAGTCAGAAAACAGGAAGAGAAGCTGCACACATCTTAATAGTAATGTGATGACATTACTATGGGGGTTGTCAGATAGGCCAGGTGGTCGGATTAGCAAAGGTCAGATAATTGAGGCTGTACTGAATATCAAAAAGAAAAAAATGTTATTTAATGTTCATATTGAAACTCCCACTTCATTTGGATTTAAGAAGAGTATCTTGATGCCTTAAAATAGGCAAATCTTTATAAAAGGCAGCCCTTAAGAACCAAACATAACTTACACTAAACTAAACTAAGCCTTAAGTACACCCTCTGAATCAACCCACCCTAGTCTGAATACTTAGCTGACAAAAGATATATATTCTCTGCATTTTCAGCCTTCTGCTCCTAATCAGATGATTAACAGTCAAGCCCAAGTTGTGAACAGATTTTCACACTGTCCTCCAGATGACCTATTTGCCCAGGCAAATTGGCCTGTCTGACAACTGCCCTCTTCAGCAGCAGCTAAAAATACACAGGCCCCGATTCTATAAATGGCACCTACCGCATATCATTGAAAGTTAGGTGTTGGTATATCAGGCCAGAGTTTTCTTGGACTAAAATAATGGCGCCTAATTCTTTCCACACACAAACTCCACCCTTAACCACATCTACTTTTCGGGTAAGCTTGGGCAGGCACCTACCCCAAACTTTTTAATGGTGCTGTTCAATTGGCAGTGTCAATTAGACCAATTAAAGAGTTAGGTTACTATTATTATGCCTAGAGTGCTATCAAATGTACACAGCACTGAACAAAGTCACAAAGTAGACAGTTCCTGCTTGAATGAGCTCACAATCTAGGCTCCTAGGTCAGCTAGACACGCCAATCTAGGCACCTAACGCCAGCACTTTTTATATAATCAGGGCCACAGTGCTCATAATTAGGGTAACTTTCTAATACTTTCCCACACATAAAACATATTTTACGAGCAGAAAATGGCTCTTATATAACTGCATAGGAATATACATGTTTATTAAATAGACCCATGGAGAGCTCTTTAAATCCTTTCCCCACAGTTGTTGCACTTCTAGATCTTTGCTTTGCTGCCTCTTAGTAGTTCAGATGTGTATTTTATTTTAATTGCAAATTCTACTATGAAATATAGTGGACAAACAGATCAACCTTCCTAACAATTGCCATGTACACAAGCTGTATAATTTGCTGCTGGTTACTATGTGTAATGGTAACTTCTAGTAGTACAGTAGAATAGCAATACCTCTTGTCTTGCCACAGTAGTATTCTGTGGTTAACATGTAAACTGCAAAATGCATCCTTTTGACAGTGACACCTAGTGGTTAGATAAAATGAAACCAAGTGGGATAATTATATTATATATATTTTTTATTTTTATTTTTTGCAAAACAATAGAATGTGTCAGAACTGCTCTATTCACACCAACTCTCCCTTCCAGGACGAACACACACAAGGAGCCATCACAGCTACATACAGATATGCAGGCAACATATATAGAAAATTTAAAATTTATATTCTGCATATCCTGCAATTCTATGCAGATAACATACTGTATGCATGCACAGAGATATACATACAGAGAATTGGAAATAATTCCATAAGCATTGCTCAGCACACTTTCCTCACTTTTCAGAACATACACTTAGTAGAACTCAACAACAACAACAACAACAACAACAAAAAATCACCCTTGCATTTTGCAAGATCAATTCTGCAGTATGCACTTTGTAAGAAAATCTGCCTGCATATCAACAACCAGCAAATAAGATTTGGGGGGGAAAACCCCCCTCTTTTAAAATAAAATTAGTGCTTTTAAAAGTTCTTCATAGTCACCCCAAACCTTACCCTATTCCTTTTATTTTGACGAGTGAGTGGAGAGACCAAAACATTTCAACTATGTTACTCAAGCTATGGTCTATTTTTAGGCAAACACAAAAGCACTATTTAGGTTATGAGCAACAATGGCCCATGTAATTTGGATCAAGAGTAGAATGACCACAAAAAAAAAAAACAACCCACCAACCCAAAACCCTTTTACAAAGTCCCACTAGCGGTTGCCGCTGCAGTAACTGCCCTGAAGCCCATAGAGACTTAAAAGGTTTGGGGGCTTTCGCCATGCGGCAGTTGCTAGCGCAGCTTTGTAAAAGGGGAAGTTAGTTTGTTATTAGTAACACCCACAGTGCTTATAAACAGTCTTCCATTATGAGAAAGAAGGTGTGGAAAACACATATGATAGATAAGTAATGTTTGATAAAATACTTGATATTTGGTGCTGTGGTCTCTTTATAAATTTTCATGTATGAGTATTAGCGAGGAGAGAATAAAATATTTTATTAAAATGAAGCACAGAAGAAAAGTATGCTCTCTGATTTGGGTAGAAAGGTCAAGTTACACGTTTCTCATATGCTCGTCCTGAAGACAAAAACAAACAAGCAAAAAAAAACCAGCGAAAGAAGATAGTGAAAAGTTAAAATTTCATTGAAGAGAGACAGAGGTACATGAGTCATCAGCCTATGGAATCATTTCACTGAAAATACAACATATGAAAACAAAGACATGTATACGTATAATGTATTTAAAGCTGTCCTGTGTTCACCTAGATTCTTCCTCTGTGCCCTTGGATACCAGTTAAGAAGTAACAGGATTCTGCAATGACCGCTCTTAAATGGAATAATGCCGCAACAGGATTACAAGAAAATGTGAAAGGAGGACACAGAAACATAGAAACAAGATGGCAGATAAAGGCCATATGTCCCATCCAGTCTGCCCATCCGCAGTAACTATTATCTCTTCCTCTAAGAGATCCCATGTGCCTATCGCACGCTTTCTTGAATTCAGACACAGTCTGTTTCCACCACCTCTTCTGGGAGACTGTTCCATGCATCTACTACCCTTTCTGTAAAAAAGTATTTCCTTAGATTACTCCTGAGCCCATCTTAACTTCATCCTATTACCTCTTATTCCAGAGCTTCCTTTCAAATGAAAGAGACTCGACTCATGCGCATTTACATCACATAGGTATTTAAACATCTCTATCATATCTCCCCTCTCCTGCCTTTCCTCCAACGTGTACAGACCGAGATTTTAAGTCTGTCCCCATACGCCTTATAATGAAGACCACGCACCATTTTAGCAGCCTTCCTCTGGTCCAATTCCATCCTTTTTAAATCTTTTTGAAGGTGCAGCCTCCAGAACTGAACACAATATTCTAAATGAGGTCTCACCAAAGTCTTATACAGGGGCATCAATACCTCCTTTTTCCTACTGGCCATATCTCTTCCTATGCACCCTAACATTCTTCTAGCTTTCACCATCACCTTTTCAACCTGTTTGGCCACCTTATGATCATCACATATAATCATACCCAAGTTCCGCTCTTCTAATCTAACCTTTGTATGTCTGGAACAGTTCTTGTAGAGAATCCAGGATCTTCCTACTTCTAGAAGACCCCACAATAGGGATACTCCAATCAACATCAGGCATGATAAAATCACCTATTAGTAATATTTCCCTTTTTTTACATATATTCTGAATGTCTACTATTAAATCTCTGTCCACTTCTTCCATCTGTGAAAGAGGCCTGTATATCACACCAATGTAAATATATTCACCATTCGCTCTTTCCAAATTGATTCACATTGCCTCTTCCTTGCCCTGAAGATCCTGCAATTGTGTGGCTTTAATATGATCTTTAACATATTATGCTACTCCCCCATCTTTTTCCTCCTACCCTGTCTTTCCTGAACAGATTATAACCTGGTATAACTACATCCCAGTCATGGTTCTCTATGAACCACATCTCCGTGATCGCCACTATATCAAACTCATCTTCTTCCATCACAGTTTCTAGATCCAGAATCTTGTTTCCCATACTTCGAGCATTGGTATATACAGTACTGCTTTCCAGACACTGCCCCCTTTTCCCATCTGTGTAGAGGTATTCAGTGATTTACTTAACTGAGGACTTATACTCACCCAGGGGCTTTGATCACCCTGCCCCATCACGTCTAGTTTAAAGCCCTCTTCAGTAGGTTAGCCAGCCTGCTGCCGAAGACACTTCTTCCCTTCTTTGGATGCACACCATCCCTGTTCAGCAGTTCTTGGAAAATCATCCCATGGTCCAGGTAACCAAAATGCTCTCGACACCATCCATGTAGCCACACATTCATCTCCAGGATGCGAGCTTCTCTGCCCTAGCCTTTACCCTCGACAGGGAGGGGCGACAAGAACACTACCTGCGTACCTGACTGCTTCACCTTCTCTCCCAGAGCCACAAAGTCGCTTTTGATCCATTCGCAGGGGTACCTGGCAGTATCATTAGTGCCAACATGGATGAGCAGCATCGGATAATAGTAATCAGGCTTGATGAGTCTCGGCAAGTTCTCTGTTAACATCTTGGATTTTGGCACCAAGCAGACAGCATATCTCTTGTGACATCATGTCTGGTCTGCAGATGGATGCTTCTGTACCCATCAGAAAGGAATCGCCAACTACCACTGCCTTATGCCTCCTAGTGGTCATGGATCCAGTAATTTTTGGGATTTCAAGTTTTGATCCTTCCTGTCCTTGGGATGCTCGCATCTCCACTTCCAGGATAGCATACCAGTTCTTCGTGTGCCTATACATTTCTCCCTCCATATTCGCGGTTTCAGCATTCGCGGTTTCGATTATTCATGGTTTTTAGCTTGCTGGCTCCTCCCCTCAAATTATATCAGCTTGCATAGAGAAATTGCTGATTCCAAGCGTTTACAGAGAAAATCGCTTATTCCCAGCACTTTCTTCACTGTGTTTTGCCTCTCCTTCACAAACAGACCAGGTCTCCCACCATGTTATTTGCGGTTTCACTATATTCACAATGATTTTTAATAGAAAACAGCGAACAACATATGAAAAAGTTATTTGCAGTTTTTCTGTATTTGCGGTTGTTAATCCCCTATCACAGCGAATACGGAGTGAGAAGTATAATACCTTTAGTATCATCTAAGCACATTTTCATTCTTTTCTGAGGCAAGGAGTGGCCTAGTAATTAGCAAATACACCAGCTAAAAAGAGGTAGTGAGTACCGCACAAGAGACTGTGTTGATGCTTAGTTGCAAATCAAAACAGAGGAAACTTCTCCTGAAAGTGCACCCTTGATCAAAGAATGGTATCTGTTCTCCATGTTTACTATAATCAGCACACTTGCAAAATAAAATAAATATTTTTTTTAAAAAGCCAATTGGACCCTTTTTCTAAAATATATACAAATTTGCAGTTACCAGGTTACTTCTAAAAACAAATGTGCATTCACTGCAAGTTTCTGAAGATAACTGTTGGGTTGTGTCCAGCTTCTTATCATACAGCTGAAGCAGAGAAAAACCATTCCCCTTGCATTAAGTGCATCTAATATAATAAAAGCCTAAGCCGCGCATGCGCACTCCAATCACGTGTTCCGTTTTCCGTGTGGTGTAGGGCACCGCAGATAGGAGTGCGCATGCGCGCGAAACACTCTCTCCCCCCCCTCCGAGGCGGATGTAGGCCGCGGTGGCTGTCGGCGGCCCGAGGTGGATGTCGGCCGCGGCAGCTGTTGGCGGCCCGAGGTGGATGTCGGCCGCGGCGGCTGTCGGCGGTTACAGGCCACGGTGTAAATAATATAGATGCACATAATGCTACCTCTTGAGGTGGTGTTAAGTGATAAATGTTATCTGCCTCAGTTAACACATGGTAGGTTACCATGCATAAATCGCAAAACGCGATCCATCCCTATTCCCTACCCCTTTCCATGCTACATACTTATGGATATTAAGGTATTCTATAAGTTACATGTGGCCTGCCCATGCTCCACCCACATGTATTCCCACATAGTGCTTGCAGTGCTTATTATGTACACTAAGTACTCATTTTTGTGCATTTATATATGCAAAGAGATGTACACCCTCAAGTTCCTTGTTAAAGAATTGTTCTTCACATGCAGAAATTAGCATGTGCTAAGTATCAGGCCAGTACGTTAACTGCTTTATTATGACTGTGGGATAACAGCACATATTCATATGTTAAGTGCTTCATGCACTTTAGCAAAAGCACTCTTATATTTCCCCAAATGCATCTAGTGAAACAGATGAGGGTTGGTAACCTTCTTGCACTTGGTCTTTTATTACTTGATAACCAGTGATAATGAGCCCTCTGATGGTTTTAAAAGGAGAGCAACAATATAATTCTTAATCATTCACAGATTTAAATTTTCACTAGAAGGCAGAAGTAATGTCCTATTATGGATTAAGAACTGATTACAAGATATAAAACAGAGAGTAGGGTTAAATGATCAGTATTCTCAATGGAGAAGGGTAGATGGTGGGGCTTCCCCAGGGATCTGTGCTAGGACCACTGCTTTTTAACATTTATAAATGATCTAGAAGTGAGTCGCTTAAAATCAATGATGCCAAAATATGATTTCTGGATCGTGGTACAGATGATAGTTTTATCGAAACTGGACTATTGCATTGCCCTTTATTTAGGGATTTCAACAGTACAGTGTAAAGCATTACAAATGATCCAAAATGTTGCTGCAAGGTTAATCTGCGGTGTTAGAAAATTCGAACACATAACATCTTGGCTGAAGAAACTGCATTGGTTACCTGTGCGATCACGCATTATTTTCACGACATTAACTTTGGTTTTCAAAGTCATTTACCATGGGATTCCTTGGTATCTATCGCAAATTATGGCTATTTATCGACCGCTTAGAGCTCTGTCATTAATGGACTTTTCAAAAATACATTATGAGAATACGAGAACCTCAGCTATTTCCATCATAGGAGTAACGCTGTGGAATAAACTAACTGGACCGCAAAGAGCTCTTTCTGATATTCAGAAGTTTAAAAAGATGCTTAACACTACACTTTTATAGAAGCGTTCTAATAAAAGATGTTTTTGCTCAATGCTGGTTTTAGGATGAGTATTATTGTGAGGATCTGTGAACCCACTGTTTACATGGAATAATCTGTAATTTCAGATGTCTGTATAAGTCTTGTCTGTTCCATTCTGTGAATGTTACTTTTGTAAAGCCGCCTAGGAATAGGCAGTTGATAATTTTTTTAAAAAATAAATACATATCTAACTAGTGAGGTAATTAAATTTGCTGATGAGGTAATTAAATTTGCTGATGACACAAAGTTGTTCAAAGTTGTTAAAATGCAAGAGGATTGTGAAAAATTACAAGAAGAGCTTGTGAGACTGGGCATCAAATGGCAGGTGATGTTTAATGTGAGCAAATGAAAAGTGATGCATGTGGGAAAAAGAAACCTGAGCTACATTATTCAAGGTTACATATTAGGAGTCACCGCCCAGGAAAACGATCTAGGAGTCATCGATGATATGTTGTAACCCTCTGCTGAGAAAGCAAATAGAATATTAGGAATTATCAGGAAGGAAAGAAATCCAAAAATGATAATGTTTATTTACTTATTTATTTGTTCATTTTTATAGCCCGTCCCTTCCCAGGAACCAAGAACAGGTTACAAAAAAATATAATTAGGTACTAAAAACTTCCCTATCTGTCCCGAAGGCTTACAATCTAGCTAAAGTAGCTGAATAAACAATTATTAAATAGTAAAGATATAACAAAATTCAATAATGAAAAAAAATATTACGGTAATATAAATAAGAAAAAATTATAAGAAAAAAGAATTAAATTAAAACGAAAAAGCTCAAAGTCCCAAAGCAGTCCAAGCAAGACAGATGAGGACAAGTTCGGCAACATCAAGATCTCAGCTCCAAAACAGCTCCAGTCTGCATCATGATTGGGCCGCAGCAGCCCACTAAGCACCCACAAACCGGCAGAAGGACAGCCGCCAGCCCAACGTTCATCCGGGATCTCTGAGCGTGTGCTGCCCTGGCTGAGGACTTCTATCACACAGCTTTTGGCCCCTTCAGGCTGTCCCTCTCCCCTCTCCACCGCCGGACTTCTTCCATCGCAGTCAAAGGCCGCCCTCTGCTCAGCTGATCTCGCCCTGCGCTCCCTGGCTGCTGATCCCGGGGCTCTCTGGCTGCGGCACATGTTATAATGATTTTGTATCTCTCCATAGTGCAACTGAAAAATGAATATTATGTGCAATTCTGGTCACTGAATCTCTATAAAAAAAAGATATAGTGGAATTATAATAGGTACAGAGAAGAGCAACGAAAATGATAAAGGAGATGGGATGATTTCTCTATGAGGAAAGGCTAGTGCAGCTAGGGTTCTTCGGCTTAGAGAAGAGAAGGCTCATGGGAGATATGATAGAGGTCTATAAAATACTGAGTGGACTGGAATAGATAGATGTGAATCGCTTGTTTATTCTTTCCAAAAATACTAGGATTAGGGGGCATGCAATCAAACTAAGTAAAAAAAATTAAATCAAACCAGAGAAAATAATTTCTTCACTCAACATGCAATTAAATTCTGGAATTTGTTACCAGAAAATGTGGTGAAAGCAGTTAGCTTAGCAGAGTTTTAAAAAGATCTAAATAATTTCCTAAAAGAAAAGTCCATAAGCCATTATTAAGATGTACTTTTGCTTTCTACTCAAAAAGAATTATTTTAGGCACTTAGGGCCAAATTCTATAAACGGTATCCCGACTGTAGGCAGTGGTAGGAGTCCTACTACTGTCTAACCAGCCAATCAGGATGCACGTTTTCTTACAAAAATCAATCCGGGGCAGGCCACCTATACTGCAGGCATCTATCGTGGGTGCAGGGAGGCGCCTAGGGATGCTTAAGCTCGTCCAAGGATGGGCGTGGACTTGCCCAGAAGTTACCTTAGGTGAGCTTAAGTGGCCTTAAGCGTCTACCTAGGGCCGGGATAGGCACCTGAAATGTAGGCTAATAGACCCAGCCACTAAATTGATCAGCCACGGCAGGGAACCTCCAATCCTACTACAAGTCGGCAGGCAGGAGGGATGCCCACTCCTTCCCGCCACCACCCCTGAACCCCCCGCCCCCCCCACACACACACACATTGTACATGGCAGGAGGGATGCCCACTCCCTCCTGCCAGCACTCTCCCCCAGCCAACCAGAATCTTAGGCCTCCTTCTCAATGCATTCTGGAATGCACTGGGAGTGGCCTAAGACACTGGTCAGATTCCCAAGGCCACTCCCATGTGTTCAGGAGAGGAGGGTACTTGCAGGAGGGTGAGGGCATATCTCCTGCCGTGGATGTTGGGGGGGTTCCAGCAGGAGGAAGTGGGCATCCCTCATGCCAGGGGTTGTTTTGGGGGTTCTGACAGGAGAGAGTGGGCATCCCTCCAGCCGCAGACAGTGTGGGGGGGGTTTGGGGGTAGTGGCGGGAGGGAGTGCGCATCCCTCCTGCTGGCCAACTTCTGGTGGGGTTCAGGGGATCCCTGTCGCTGCAGCTCAGCTGATCGCAGCAGGGAGATTCCCTTTCTGCAATCAGCTCAGTTGCAACACAATTCTCTAAACGGTGCCTGTGACATGGACGCTGGTTAGAGAATCAGGGTGGTTAGGCTGGATTAGGCATCTTTCCGTTAGGACAGACATGATTCTGTATAGGACGTCCTTGGGCGATTCTCAAAAGCTACTTAGGCAGCTGCTGAGACCGGGCATCCTATACAGAATCAGGCCCTTAATGTTGTTACTTTTGATTGAGTACATTTTTAATTTCCTTTCATTATACCTTTTTTTACTTAAGTACTTTGACCTAATATTTTAAACAATGCTAGATTTGACCCATTGAAAGCAACACTTCAGGTTCCATAATATACCAGGATAGTTTTTTATCAGAAAATCTGGACTAGCCTACAGTACTCCTGGAGCCGGTTAACCTGGTAGCTCTCCAACTCTAACCATGCGTTTGCTCACTCAACTTATTACTTCTGCCCAGCCTACAACTAGTTTCTGCACATTTCCCTGTTGCTTCTGCAGAGAAGAAAAGCAAGGGCAGGGAGACCATGAATAAAGATGTCAAGTGGGATACTGTGAGAAAAGAAGTAAATTGAGAGCCCTCAAGACATGGGGGCCCACAAACATATGCTGGCTTAGGGCCCGATATAGTATTAATCCAGCCCGGTACGTAGGGGCTGGACCTGTGACTCAGTGGAGTTCTATTCAATAAAAGATTCATTTTGCAGGCCAATTTAAGACAGAGAGAGATGCAAAGGAATACATCTGCTTCTCATTCTTCTCTCATGTTCTAGTTTGGAGCCAAATTAATAGGAGGCACTACTGCCTAAAGGTGCAGGCCTTCCTAGATTGTATCTCACATGGATTGGTTTCTGAAGCGTGTGCGACATTATCTGTGACAGAATCAAAGTATCCTAATCAGAACCAAGGATCATCAAGCACTACATGAATCTGTTTTTCAAATTTCAAGTTTATTTAGATCTTGATATAGTACTGCACATCAGATATGAGCAATTTACAATTTAAATTAGTTACTTAAAAAAAAAATTATACTGTTCATATAGGATTTATCACAAAGGTGGGTAACCTTTATACACAGAGGGACACAAAAATCAGTACTATCTCTAGCAGGCCACAATAGTACATAATGTCAGAACATGAAATATGCAAAATCACTAAAACTCACAGGTCGTATGTTAAACGCGAGATTGCATAGAGGATGAAGCATTTTTTTAATCATAGGACTGTGTTCTGCTAAAGGTAGATAGCTTGCTTAGTAACATGGCTGCAACAGTAGGAAACAAGTAGATGCTCAAAAGAGCTAAGAGAAAATATATGGTTATAATCCCATCAAGAAGAAAAGTTTGGAAAATTGTTATGTTTTAATAATATCTTGCATTATGAAATTTAATATTGCTAACATTTGAACTCTAGAAAGAAAATACATGAAAACAGTGTGTCCTTGGTTTCAAGCTTCAGCATTCATGTTATATTAGTATGTTAAGTCAAAGATTAGAAGCACTCCTTCTCCAGAAAACTAGTCCACACCCTTGATAAGAATGGTTTTAAAAAGTCAGATGTAAATAATGTTTACTGTTGGCTTAGAAGCTTTATCTTGGTAATGCAACCAGAGTTTTTCAGACCACTCTTACACTTTATACAACCTCCCTAGTACATATGTATGCATTTAGCAATTACATGGAACAAGTCATCAACTAGCCCTAGCCCTATAGTAGAAAGGCTGTATGACATCCATCATGAATGGCAGATTGATTTGATTGTTTAAGGGGAAAAAAATTCAGACACTGCCCAGACACACATGACCATATTCAAATGAAAAAAAACAACAAAAAAAGAAGGATGCCAACCCAGGCATCAAGGAGGAGGAAGAAACAACAAGGAGGAGGAAAAGTGAGGAAAGTAATCAAACAAAAAGTCCATTCCAATTGCAAAAGTTTTAATCGATAAGTGGCCATGGCACAAAAGTGAGCCAATGCTAATTAAAGACTTTTGTAACTAGATTAGACTTTCTCTCATTTATTTTCCTTACTTTTCTACCACGTGGTCATGTTCAACTGGTTTATTCCCACTGACCAGATATATAAAGTAGAGAATGACACGGTGACAAAATTCATCACCGTTCCCGTCCCCGCAGATAACTGCGGGAAATAATCCCATGTCAATTTCTAGTGTCTATTTCAACCTCAATCCTTCTACACTAGCATTCTTCAAAGCAAAGCTTGTGGGTCATGGGTTGTGGCCATTCATACTCTGATTCTTCCCTCTCTCCTTAAAGAATGACATGAAGATGGTTTCCCGCGGTTATCCGCGGGGACAGGGACGGTGATGAATTTTGTCACCGTGTCATTCTCTAATATAAAGCTCTTCTCCCCTTTCCCGCTAACACAAAATGGGTCAAACCTTTCCATTTGTTTTGTTCAATTGTCACTTTTGAAATATAGATTTCAAATACATAAGAGGCAATTTTATAAAGCCTTTTTCATTTGTAAAACATGTTTAACACACTGGAATAGGCTTTTATAAAATTGGACAGTCAAGCACAAACGTTGATAAGATGGAATATATTTGTAAAAATTCCACGTAAAATCCTCTTTCTGCCTTTTTGCGGTCCCAGAGTCAATTAATTCTCTTTGGATTCGCACGTTATGTCCACTGATTGAATTTCTCCTGCTTATGATCTAAAACAAAACAGATTAGACATCCTATATGATTATCGAAGTTTGTGATCTTTTTCTCACAGTTTGGGAAGGGATGGAAAGCCATAGCTGATATTTTCAAATTTAAAATATATATATTCCTTTCAAGAACTAAGTAAAAAAGATGAAAAAGATGAGTAAACTGCTAAAAACATTTTGAGGTAGTTTTGTTTCACAGCTATTGAGTGGAATAGAAAAACAAAGCTGAAAAGGATCATTGTGAGCATGTGCTCAGAACTTTACACTCTTCTAGAAGAGTTGTTCTGTCCTGATGCTGTTGGATAAAAATCACCCGCATGTATGCCCGATTCAGTTCTGCTTCTCGATGGACAACATGCTCAATAATTCAATCTGCCACAGACATTCACAGAAGAGCGCTGTACTGCACTCAGCAAAATCAGTGGTATCTGGAAATGTTAAATCTATTTTTCAATCAAGACAAGTCAAGAGAGCTAGTAAGACTAAAACTGCAAGTGAACAACATAGAACTGAATATAAAAGCCATTTCTGTCTCTTGAGCAAAGAAATCCACTTCTTAAAGACAAGGTATTTTCCTCTTTCTGAAGTTAGCTCCCACTGTTAAGCCCCTAGCTATCCTCCAGCAATATGCCAGAACTCCAGAGGATACTGCAACACCTAAGAAAGACAGAACACAGATTGCCAAGGAAATGTAGCACTGTACAGTGGCCTTCAGGAATTAATGGGAGGAAGGGGTATGGCTTACAGCAGATATAGGACCTGCAGACTATCACCAGAAAAAAATAGGAACTGGTAAACAGGAACAGTTATATAGTTTTCAAAATTACAAACTCCCAGGAATGGGAGGAGCAAATGAGAAATGAAAAGGCAGATGGAGAGGGTTGCTGCACATATACTGCAACCAGTGTTCCCTCTAAGCGGGCGGGTGTTGTGAGCAAACTTTTTTCACTGTGAGCTAAAAATATCGGGCGCCAGCAAGTTATGAGCCAAATAAATATGTTGCTTTCTACCACAGAACTTCCTTACGTTTGTATGGAATCTATCCCCTTTCAACTTTAGAGAGTGCCCTCTCGTTCTCCCTGCCTTAGCTACTAAGTCTATTCCCTTCAGTACCTTGAATGTTTCTATCATGTCCCCTCTCAATCTCCTCTGCTCAAGGGAGAAGAGGCCCAGTTTCTCTAATCTTTCGCTGTACGGCAACTCCTCCAGCCCCTTAACCATTTTAGTTGCTCTTCTCTGGATCCTTTCGAGTAGTACCGTGTCCTTCTTAAAGTACCAGTGCTGGACGCAGTACTCCAGGTGAGGGCGTACCATGGCCCGGTACAGCAGCATGATAACCTTCTCTGTCTCTTCAGTCCAGCATCTGCCCCTTCCATTCACTGTCTGTCTTCCCTGCCATCTCTCCTCCTGCCCCCCCCCCACCCCCCAATTTGGTCTAGCATCCATCATCTTCCTTCTGTTCCCCTCATGGTCTGGCATCTCTATCCTTCCTCCCCCCTGTGGTTTTTAGCATATCTCTCTTCTCATTTCCTCCACTCAAATCTGATCATTCTCTGCTCTCTCTTCCCTTTTCTTCTCTGGTCTTTCCTTCTCTATTTTCTGCCTCCATCTAAATTAAATTCTTTCTTACTATTTAGTCCCGTTTCCCTCTTTTCACTGTGTCTACACACAGCTTGTCACCCCTTTCCCTCACCCCTCCATTATCTTACTATTTTCTTCCCCCTTTATTTATCTCCTCCTTCCATCCAGTATGTGTTCTTTCCCCACTTCCATTCAGCATCTGCTCTCCCTTCTCAACTGACATCCATCTGCCTTCTGCTCTCTCTCCCTTCTTCTCACTTCCATCATCTGTCCCCTTCTCTCTCTCTCTCATCTCCTCCATTCCATCATCTGCCCCTTCTCTCTCTCTCTCTCTCCCCCCCCCCCCAACTTCCATCATCTGCCCCCCTTCCCCTCACCTTTGTGGGTCACTTTCTTTCCCCTGAGGGTGGCTCATGTCACAGGGGAAGCTTTGGCCGAGCAGAACCGCTTGATTGACAGTGGAACTTACTTGATTGATGTCGATGCTGGGGCCCGTTGCCGTTTGAAGGAAAAAAAAAAAGGTGGAAAAAAAGGAACCTGTAAAGGCAGAGGAAGGGAAACCTCCAGGACAGCTGCTTTTTGCCCTCCTTCAGCGGCCCAAGAGTTCAGACCAGCAGCGGCAGCTCTGTATGCTTTTAACTTCGGCACAGAGCTGCCCCTAATCAATAGTTTAGCGCGGTTTCATGAGGCAGCCTCGGGGCCTTTGATAGCCGGCCCGCTTCGATGATGCGATGTGGGCCGGCCTAGCAAAGGCCCCGAGGCTGCCTTATGAAACCGCGCTAAACTATTGATTAGGGGCAGCTCTGTGCCGAAGTTAAAAGCATACACAGCTGCCGCTGCTGGTCTGGAGGTGCGGAGACAAGGCAGGAGGCAAACGCGGTGGAAGGCAGGAGTCCCGGCGAAGGCAGGAGTCCCGGCACAGCGACTGCAACAGGAAGTTGCAAGTCAGCTGACGCCGGCCTTTCGTTGCGGCGGGGACCGAATCCTTCGCGGACCGGCAAGATTTTGTTTGCGGACCGGCGGTTGAAGAACTGTGCTCTACACTGTGTGCGCTGTGACGAGAAACTTGTGCGCTGCGAGGTAATATTTTGTGCGTCAGCGCACCCCAGCGCAGCTTAGCGGGAACACTGCTTTGGCTTCCATAGATTTTATTAGATCATTGGTACAGTGGTGTGTCAAATCAAAAAAAGAAAAACCCACAGTCCACAACTTTGGGGGGGTTTCATAGCCTTCAGAGAATTAATCAAAAATATAAAAAAATAAGAGCTTTTGATGCCTATGAGGATACACAAGGGATCTAAAGGGCCCTAGAAAATAATCCGCTTTTACTTCTATTCTAACAAAAGCAAACCCTCAAACATTGTCCTAAGTTCACACTATTGGCCCTCAAGCAAACATTTCACAGAAAACCTGCTCACTAGTGGAAGATATGAGAATCCTAAAGTCCATCCAGGACCAAGGAACTATTAGGTAGAATAGGTCTACCTAGGGTAACAGTTTCAAAGGGTGGGGCAGCAGCAAAGGAGTGCAATAGCACTCAAACACGCAGTCGCACATATTGGCATGACAAATGCTTAACTTTTGACCATATAAATTGCAATAGGCCAAGTGTTAAATATTTTAAATTGGTTGGGATTTGGTGCAGAAAGAAAAAAAAATTACAAAATCCATATAATATTACATGTGGATTTTTTTAAACTATTAGAGCTGGAAGAAAATCCTTCAGAAAATGGAAGAAGGATCCAGCTGAAAATAACAGGAAACAGCATAAAGAATGGCAAATCAAATGCAAAATGCCAATAAGAACGGCAAAGAAAGACTTTGAAAAGAAGAATGTGTTGGAGATAAAAACCTATAGTAAAATCTTTTTTTAAGGAATATTAGAAATAAGAAGCCGATAAAAATTGGACCGCTGATAACTTAGGAGAAAAAGGGGCACTCAGGGAAGAAAAGGCCAGGGCAGAGAGATTAAATGCATTCTTTGCTTTCGTCTTCACCGAGAAAGTTGTGAAGGGAGATACCAGTGCCAGAAATGATATTCAGTGCTGATAAGTTGAGAAACTGAAACAAATCTCTATAAACCTGGAAGATGTAATGGTGTAACAAATTGAAGAGTAGCAAATCACATGGTCCAGATGGTATACATCCTAGAATAGAGTCCAATCTCACACTATGAACGCACACTTTGCATTTGCCACAGGGAAAACGCCCTCTCAAATTAATATCCATTTTTGGTTTAGGGGAGAGAATTTGGGATTTAACTAGACATTTAGTTTTACATTCTTTCCTCTAGAAAAAGCAAACAGAAGTGGTTGCTGAAAGCCCAAATGATGTTGTAGAATGTGCCAGTGTTTAACAACACACTTGATGTGAAATGCATGCTCAGAATACGGAAGGACACATACCAAGTTGTTATCTGGCAACTGGCTTTTTCGCTGTAATAATAAAGGTCATATAAAGCTCTTTTATAGCCCTCTTAACAGATCATGGATATCCCCCTTAATAACAATCCGTTGGTCATGTTTTCCACTTGTGTGATGAAATCCTGCCTTGTAGAACATATATGTCTAAGCCTTAGGAATTGACCGACCAGTATATTGTCCCTTAGATATTTAGGATGAAAACTGTCATATCGTAACAAATTATTCCTATCAGTACTTTTTCTGTAAATAGAAGTAATGAATCTATTGTCTTCCAGGGTGATCAACAGATCTAAGAAAGAAATTTGTCAGTGATGAGCCACCATTGAAAATTGCAAGTTCAAGTCAAAAGTAGTTAACCAATTAATGAAAATGTCTAATTCTTGTTTGGATGCTGTGCATACCTATAAATATATTGTCTAGGTAGCATTTCCAAAGGATACAAACGTGTATCTTCAAACATGGCCACATACAGACACACCAACGTGGATGCCATTTTAGCCATTACCACAAATTTGTAAGAATAAAGATTGGTCAAACTTAAAATAATTGTAGGTAAGTGCTACCATCGTGACCTAAATCAAAAATTGTATACGAGCAGTTGGTAAAGAAAAAAGATTCAAGATGCTATCTTACCACTTCAATAGCCATTGATTGCGGAATACTGGTATACAATGCAGAGATGTCCATTGTTACTAAAATGGCTTGTGATGGTACAAAAACTGGCACGACTACAAAAAACTAATTGTGCCTGTGGTGTCTTTAACAAAGTAATGTTGGGAACTAAATCTTTCAATTGAAGATCAATAAACAGATATGAGGCTGGCCAGAAACATTGTTTTTTACTTTTTTCTGTGTTACAATTTAATCATTTGTGTTTGATTCATAGGGACCTGGATTTTTTTAAAAAATTTTACTTGGGTTCCCTGAAGAGGTACCTTACAAGCACACTTTTAAGATTAGTTTAACACTTTCACTTTTGAATTTTGAACCAAGTGATCTTGTGAGATATTTGAATTTTTAGTCTATATGCAATGATTGGTCAGTGAGACCATGTGAGGTGAATACCTCATGAAGTCTCTGGGTCTCTTCTAGAGTTTACATTTAAGGCATTGTTTAGTATAAACATAAGTACATAAGTTTGCATTCCCCTTGCCTTATATCATATAAGTTACCCCATTTTTTTTGTGATATGATGATAGGTAAAGAAAAAGAGATGGGTCAGGAAACATCTAGTTTTGAGCTGTGATGTGCAATAGTACCTAAACTTACATAAAATTAGAAAATAATCTGGAACAAAACAAAGGAAGAGGATAAAACAATATGGAGATCCAAAATTCATGAGTACAAAAGAATCACCAAGGAAAAACGACATACCTTCTACTCTAACAAAACAGGATCCCCCCTCAACCAACAGCAAAGAGCTTTCCAGATTAATCAACTCACTACTTGAAACTGATCACCACAAAAGATCCTCCTCCACATAACTACCAACCGCTGAGAACTTCACACTTTACTTCAAGTCAAAGTTCTTAATTTCAGAACCTCCTTCCAAAATCCACCATCCAGCTCCCCCCCAACAACCACACCCACACACCCCAATTCAATTCCAGCAGACATGAACTGGAACCACTTTGAACCCCCTAACTGGTTCTATTTCTCAACTTCTATAATAAATACGCCAATGCCTTCTGCTGCCTAGACAAATGCCCACCCACCATCATGAAAGCAGCCCCCATCCCCTTCAAGGCTATGCTCTTTGACTGAATCTCTCATCTAATGGCAAACGGCAAATGCACAACCTATCTTGGCCACACCCTCATCTCGCCCATTGTCAAGAACCACAAAGGCCCCATCCAACTACAGTCCAGTAGCCAAAATCCCCTTCTTCACCAAATTGATGGAAGATCTGATCAACGCTGCCCTTACGAACTACCTAGATAAATTCTTAATACTTCATGAATACCAGTCAGGATTTTGCTCACACCACAGCACTGAAACAGCCTTAGCCTCCATCATAGATCACATCGCAGAACTACTCAGCTCAGGAAAACATGCACTAATACTTCAATTCGACCTTAGCAGCGCCTTTGACCTAGTGGACCACAACATTCTACTCAGCTGTCTAGACGCTATAGGAATCTCGGACCACGTACTCAACTGGTTTAAAGGCTTCCTAAAAAAACGATCCTACCAAGTCACCAGCGAGCAAACCTACTCCCAGGCTTGAACCAACCCCTGTGGTGTCCCCCAAGGCTCCCCTTTATCCCCCACCCTGTTTAACCTATACATGTCCTCCCTAGGCCAGGAACTATGCACACTGAACCTCCA
Source organism: Geotrypetes seraphini (assembly GCF_902459505.1). NCBI lineage: Eukaryota > Metazoa > Chordata > Amphibia > Gymnophiona > Dermophiidae > Geotrypetes > Geotrypetes seraphini. The sequence goes on from NC_047086.1 coordinate 334,514,116, forward strand.
ATCATATATCTAAGGGGATGACATCACAATCATCATCCCCCATCTGTCAACCTAAACCAGACACCATCTCATCTATCATCAACCAAGTAGAACAAACTCCAAACTATAACTAAACCTGGAAAAGACCAAGATATTTATGGTCTCCCCAACAAACACGCCAACCAAATCAGTATCAACCTAAATTGAAGAAACTTACCAATTAACTCCACCATCAAAATCCTAGAAGTCACCTTAGATCAGCAACTGACACTCGAAGCCCATACCAACATCCTAATTAAAAAACGCTTCCACTTACTGGAAACTTCGCACGCTAAAATCATACTTCGATTTCACCTCATTTAGAGTTTAGACTTGGTCCAGTCGCTGGTCCTAAGCTCATGGCCTACTGCAACATAATCTACCTAGGATCGCACAAAAAAAATCAAGAAACTGAGACTTATCCAGAACACAGCCATTCGACTAATCTTTGGTTTGAAAAAATCCAACCACATCACCCCATACTACAAGAAACTTCACTGGCTACCTATCGAAGCCAGAATAATCTTCAAATTCGGTTGCCTCTGCTTCAAAACTCTTTTCAGCACCACACCCACCAACTTCCTGAAACACCTCAGCCTACAGAACAAACTCCGCTTTTCTCACAGAACATTACTGTTCACATTTCCTTCTCCCAAAGGATGCAAATTCAAAAGCTTCCTCAACAGAACACTCTACTTTCAAGCAGAGATCTGGAACAACACCTTAAGTGACCTAACCCTGAACTCACTAACATACCACTCATTCAGAAAATCACTAAAAAACCACTTATTTGATCCTTCAGTTCTGCTCAACACATACCTCGTCTTCATGTTCCTTCCTCCTACCCTATATCGCCCCGTCACATTACTGTCTATCTACCCCTTCCCAAATCTAACTGATGTTACCTTGCTGTCATTAGAGCACCTCTTGTTGTACACCATCTTGAACTAAAAAGGTATGATGGAATATAAATAAATCTATTATTATTATTAATAAATCGATCTGCTACTAATCAGAGGAAACACCCCCCACCCCACCCCGCAACACACACACACACACATAAATTTCATTGTGATTAATGTTAGGTGTGAGGTAGAGAAGAAACAAAGATTTCAGACTCTGGCTCCTAGATTCAGCAAATACTTATGAAGGTCTGACCTACTGCAAGATCCTAGGTTATTTTTTTAATGTTCTTTAACATCTAACAAATACATTTTGCATGCACATTGTTTAGGCCTGGTTCATTTCAAAATATGCCCTTCATCATGAACTTGTACTGTTACAGTCTGTTTAATAAACACATTTGACCAGACTTAGCAAGTCCTGGACCAGATTACTGGAGATGCTGGTGGGAGGGAGTAGCAAGCCCCAGCCTAAGGCACCATATAAGATACAGATCTGAAGCATGCTCATGCTATGGTTAAAAAGGGGAAAAAAATTATCTAAACTATGTATTATTTTCAGCAATATTTTGCTAGCATGTGGAATTAATGCAATCGTTCTGTAATTGTTACAGTCCATGGTGTCACCTTTCTTCGCTATAGATATGAACAGTGATCTTCTCTAATCAGCTGGTCGTGTTTTTTCCTTCCAAATCAGTTGACACAATCAAGTGAGGGCTATGATAGCACCTTTTGAAACTCTGATTAATTCAGTTGGAATACCATTGATACCAGGTGACTGGGTTTTTTTGTTTTTTGTTTTTTTTTATAAAGCTTTAATTGCTCCTATGATTTCTTTTAAAATATCTGTTCTTCAGCGTCAGTTTCCAGTTCAATTTCCCCAATGTTATTCTCATTGCCTTTTTTGTATACATTTTTTGCATATTCTTTCCATCTCTTTTTTAATGCTTTCTGGATCATTCAATATCATTCCATTGGAGTCTCTCTCCTGCCTCTCCCATTGCCCTCTCCTTGTCGGCGGTTCGTGGTCGGAAAATACCGCGAATGACTGGGACTGCGAACCGCTGGCTGCGAACAACCGGGGGAACACTGTACACTAATCTGTTTTCTTTTTTCCATTTACATGCTCCAATTCAACTTTTCTGACAAATATCCTTGAGATATTCTTTGTCTTGCCAAACTTGACGCTGAAACACAATTCATTTGTGATGCTTTTTCTCTATCACCAGAAAATATTGCTGAAAATAATACAATGAAGGCTACAGTCATACACAGAGCAAGAACTACCCGAGGTTCAGGCTGGTTTCAGAAAGGTCAAAGAACAAGAGACATTATAGTCAATGTTAGGTGGATATTGGAAAAGAGCAAATACCAAAAGGCACTATACTTTTGCTTTATCAACTACAGCAAAGCTTTTGACAGTGTAGATAACGATAAACTATGGAGAACTCTAGCACAAATGGGAATACCAAAACACATAGCTCAGCTGATAAAGAGCCTCTACGAAAATAAAGAAGCTGAAGTGAGAATTTAATATGGCAGCACTGACTGGTTTCCAATAAAATGTGGCTTCTGGCAAGGATATATCTTGTCACCTATCTGTTCAACCTTTATGGTGAAGCCATCTTCATAAAAATAAATCTGAAAGAAGAGAGCATTAGTTTCAATGTTGGTGGCCGAAATATAAACAATCTGTGCTATGCAGATGATGCAACACTCATCACCAGAAGCAAAGAAGACATGCTATATCTACTGAGAAAAGTCAAAGCCGAAAGTCATAACATGGGATTAGAACGGAGTATAAACAAGATGAAGATCACAAACATGGAAAATTATGAAGATTTTGAGCTTGACGGCAATAGAATAGAAGTTGTAAAGGATTTTAATCTCCTGGGCTCTTTCATAAACAAAGAAGCAATTAGCAAGGAAGAAACAGTCCACAGAATAGCAGACTGTTCAATTGGGCAATGTACTGGTGTATCAAAGTAATTTTCTATGCAAAAAAAGGCTGCATTGAAAAGATGTGAGGATTTTGCTAATCAGGAGCAGAAGCTATTAATCAGACACTCAGGAGCAAAGCTAGATTAAGCAGATCTACTCATCCAAATTGACCATCTCTTCTGGAGTTTTGTTCCAAATGTCTGGAGGGAGTCATTTCTCAAACGCAAAGTTGTTTAAGTAAGGATTTAAAATAAATGAACGTGTTGAATTGGTAGTCCATAATTCTATTGATGAGCATAGATAATGGGAAAATGCATTTGCCAAATGGTAGTGAGAAGTAAAGGTATGGATTGAGGACCAAGTAGCTGCCTTGCAGATGTCCTCAACAGATGTAGAGCAGAAATGAGCTACCAAGGCAGCCTTAGCTTGGACATTGTGGGTTGTTACACGGCCCAGTAGTGTTAGCCCAGCCTGAGTATACACGAAGGAGATACAGTCCGCTAATCAAGTGGAGATGGTTCTCTTGGTAACAGGAACTCCACATCTGTTAGGGTCAAAAGCCACAGAGTAGAAAGGATCCTCTAGGAGGTTTAGTCTGATCCAGATAGAATACCAGAGTATGTTTGCAGTCCAAGGCGTGATGAGCTGCTTCTCCAGGATGGGAATGTAGTTTTGGAAAAAAACAAGCAAAACTATGGAGTGGTTGAGATACAATTCTGAGACAACTTCAAGATCTTGAAGTTCACTCATATGGCGTACAGAGGTGATGGCAATGAGGAAAATGACTTTCCAAGTTAGAAGTTTGAGAGACCAAAATGTACGTAACTCAAAGAGCACATAGTACCACACTAAGATGCCAATCAATGAATGGAGGTCTAATGAGTGATTTTGTCTGTAATAGGCTTTTCATGAAATGGGCTACCAAGAAATGTACAGATAGAGGTTTCTTGTCTAAGGAAGAGTGAAACACATTGATAGCACTGAGATGTATTGAAACTGAATTGGGTTTTAGACCAAAGACAGACATGTGGAGAAAGCAGACTAGTATAGATGGAATGCAATGCAATGCACACCAGGAAAAAAATCTTCTCCGTTTGAAGCAGTAACAGTGCTGAGTAGAAGGCTATCTAGACACTTCAATGACAACAGATATGGCAGCCGAGAGGAAGAAAGCATTTACTTGGTTGGTGAAATATGAACTGTTGATAGCATGCTGAGTTGTTTGTGATAATGAAGCATTGATCAACCAATCTAAATAGGGAAATATGTGAAACCTCCATGTGTGAAGGGCATACTACTAAGCATGTCATGAAGATACAAGGGGCCAAAGCCAGTCCCAAGGGCGAGACTTTGATTTGGAAGAGTTGAGATTCAATGCGAAAGTAAAGAATACTTTCTGTGAGCAGGTAGGATGGATATCTGAGTGTAGGCCTCTGAGAACTAGTGAGCAAAGTCAAATCGCCTTTTTCCAGTAGAGGTAGAAGAGTTTCCAGAGACTAAGCAAAACTTATCTTTCTGCAAGTATTTGTATAGGCCCCAGAGGTCTGGGTCTTTTTTGGTATTAGCAAAAACTTTGAGTAGAACCCCCCCCCCCCCCCCCGACTTTCTCCTTTTATATTTAGCAAGAGAAAGGCCAAGAATTCTTGGTGAAAAGGATCTTCTGGCAGGAGTTGGAAGGATACTTTTTTGATGGGTAGTTTGATGGTTTTCTGATCAAAGCGCAGGGCATAGCCTTAAGTGATGAATCAAAGCACCCACTGATCTATTGTGAGATGAGTCCAACGTTGAGTAGATTAATCTGCCTTTGTGGAGATTGGGAGGAAGAGACATGGGAATATTAGCAATGCTCTCTAGAAAGAAGTCAAAACCATGATACTTTTTGGACTGATATTGTGATTTGTGTGTCCTTTGTTGCTTTGCAAGGGGTCAATGAGCAGCAGGCCTAGATGATGATGAAGATGGTTAACTGCAATAAATGTTTGATGTTATAGTAATATGAATATCTTGATGATGCCAAATATCTTCTAGATAATGAAGAAGATTGAGAGGTTTGTGACTTAGATAAAGTCATCATAGTATCTGGGTATTTTTTTATCTTCCCTGTAACCTCTTCAGTTTTATCCCCAAAGAGGTAGTCTTCCTTACAAGGAATATTTGAAAGGCGATCTTGAACCGAAGTTTCCAGATCAGAGACTTTAAGCCAGGCTAAATGGTGCATTGCAATTACAACTGCAAATGTTTGAAAAGAATCATCAAATGCATCAAAAATTCTTCTAGTCATATACTTACTTGTAGTAAACAAATTCTTAGAAAATTGTGAAACTGTTTAAGTTTGTCTGAAGGGAGGAATTCCTCAACACAAAGTTGTTTAAGTAAGGATTTAAAATAAATGAACACGTAGAATTGGTAGTCCATAATTCTATTGATGAGCATAGATAATTGGAAAATGCATTTGCCAAAAGAGTCTAATTTACTGGCTTCTCTGCCTGGAGAGCAGAAATGTAACATCGTGAGCTGCATGGATGCTTGAGGGCAGATTCCATAACTAATATATGGTGTTAAGTTGAGTTCATTCAAATCCTGGACACTGTATTCTAAACATTTATCTTTTTAGGAGCTATCTGGACTGAGAGGAGGTTCTCCCAGTTCTTAAATAAAGTATCATTCATGACCCTATTCAACAGTACTCTAATGTATTCGTTTGGTGGTGCTTCATAGTCAAGAGGTCAAAAAGCTCAGAGTAAGGTTCCTCCTCCATTTCCATTTTAATGGGCAAAGCTTGACCCATCTGTCTGACAAAGTCAGTAAAAGATATACTTCTTCTGATAAGTATTCTGGCACATTCTCATCTGAATGGTTGCAAATAACCAAGTCAGACCCCCTCAAAGTACTCCTTGGTAGGTGAATCGTGGGGGGGGGGGGTATCACGGTGCATTGAGATGTAGGTAGATGGCCTGACCCAGGTCTGCTGCTGATGACAATGCTTGATGTTGAGCAGGGGTATGTGACCTCATCCTCGATCAATGCTTCAATGTATCCTCAGGCTGGACTGAGGCAGGCATGGAAGTCTATAAAGCCTTGTGCAGATGCAATCAGCAATAGCCCTGAAAGTTCTTGTCTGAGCATAGCCCAGATCTCCTACTAGAGACACACTACCAGTAGCGGAGCCATCAGCATGGAAGCAATCTGCTGTACTAGATGTCAGGGCACGGGAGACCTCAATGTCAAGACATACCTATGGGGTGACATCAGCTGGATGGAAGGAGAATAGTCTTCAGTACATCAACTCTTGGGAGGACACAGTCACATGCCTAAAAGGAAAAGAATGTTTGTGCTTCTTAGCTTTATGTGCTGCCTCCTTCAATGCTTAAGACATACATCACGTAGAGTCCTGCCTCTGTAATGAGCCTGATGCCCGACGCTCTGGTTGTGGTGTTGATGCATTCAGTGCTAATGTTGATGCCTGCATCACAGGAAGTTGAGCGTCAGGTTTCAGGTCCTCTGCCATCTTCAGTGTTGATGCAGTACAAAAAGGTTTTCCCGAACTGAAGTTTTTGGGCTTTCAGTGACCTCTCTTGCATGTAGAGACAGAGGTCACATTGAATGTCCCGATATTCAGGACCCAGACACCAGACATATCAATTATGTGGATCAGAGGCTGAAATAGTCAGATTATATCGAAAGCATTTCTTAAAGCCACCTGGTACCCTCTTTAACATGGAGCAGAAAACAGTCAACACTCACTAAGTCAAAGGGCTCAATGGCCTGGGCAGCTCGAGTATCTAGGATTCTATAAACAGTTGACACTCCAGGAGGAAAAAAGGGTTTGGAGTGGCTTTAAGGCTAAAAAAAACAAAAAGTTGACAAAAATTAACCAAACGGATAAAATACTGGAACAGGATAAAAAGAATAAATTTTGAGGAAAACAATAAAAAATAAGGGAAGGCACAAAAGAACAGTAAAAGTCTGACGCACTGAAGAGAAAACTGAAAACACAGCTTCTCAGCTCCATGGAAAACAAAGATAGTCCCATGAGCCAACATCGGGCAGGAAGGCACTAGCAAGCTCACGGTATGGGCACTGCCTGAAGATTCAGTGACATTGCACTTGGTAGCAGCCATACCAGGTTGCATGGATGACATCACCCACACATGAGATAATGCAGCCTGCTTGTCCTTGGAGAAATAACCAATACAAAAAAAAAAAAAAGAACCCCATTCTTTGGGTGCATACAGTCTATATAAATCTGTCTTCTTGGCTTTATATAAAGTTTAAAATACAGGTTCAAGAGTCCACAGACCTGGTACACAGTAGCAAAGAGATACCTAGGATTAAGCTGAGGAAACATACTAACCAAAGTCATTACAGAATTGGAACCGAGCCTAAGATCAAATCTGGTTCAGGCTGCAAGTGAATTGAATTTAGAGATTGTACCATAACTTTTACCTTTGTTTACTTCACAAATCCAGTCCCCCATGGAAGCCCAGAGTAATGGGGCTATCGCAGGGGTTCTCAAACCAGTTCTCAGGCCACACCAGGCCAGTTAGATTTCCAGCATGCCTAAAACAAACATCCACGATATAAATTTGCATGCATTACTTCCACTGAATGCAGATCTCTCATGCATATTCATTGTGGATATCCTGAAAACCTGACTGGCTAAGTATATCCTAAGGACTGGGATGAGAAACATTGCCCTATGATAATAAAAGCCCGGGGACTGAATGCTGTTAAATATCAGGAAATTGAGGCACGTAAACAGAAGCTGAGTTTTTCAACTTTTAAAAGAACAGAACAGAGAACTTGCTAAAAAAAACACCGTCTACCTAAGCCAGCCGCTCACCGTTGCTGCATCCATACCCAGATTCTGAGTTGATCAAGGGCGGGCTACTGAATATGTAAACAATGAAGATTTTTATATAAACATACATGACATGTACATGTATAGCCCCATTTTATGGGCTCATACAAGTTTTAAAAAAAAAAAAATTTCCCAAGGCTACAAGGGTACAAAAAATAGACATAGCCCTTACTTTAGTGCAATATACCGTACAAATTATTCGTTCTATTATACAAAGTAATAAATGGAACTGCGCCTACCTAAACAATCGCCTAAATCGAAACCTTTCACCCAGAATTAGGAGAACCCAGACACCATTCTCCTACCCACCACTCAAAGGTACCCAACGCAAAAAACTATACGACAGCCTCCTAGCTACTAAAGCAGCGAAATTTGACCCCTCCATATCCAACTACAGACTATAAAGCATTCTGAAAAGAAATAAAAACACTACTATTCAAAAAACATATTCGGTTAACCTAACCTAACATGAATCCCATCATGCTGGAATCTTCTTCTCTATGTCACAAAATAACCTGAAACCTCACTATGTAACTTGAAACCAACTACCTTCTAATGTAATGTAATTTCATGGAAATGTCCAGCTATCTTCCAATGTATCTTCCTGGAAATGTCCAACTATCTTCCAACGTAATGTAACTTCCTGGAAATGTACAGCTATCTCCCAATGTAATGTAACTTCCTGGAAATGCCCAGTTATCTTCCAATGTAATCCGTTTAGAACCGAAAGGTACAAGCGGAATAGAAATCCGTAATGTAATGTAATGTAATGTCTCTAGAGTGGATACTAGGTGGAATGGGAGCAGGACTGGCACTTATACACAGTTTGTAAGATATAGGTATATCCATCTACTCTTAGCAGTACAGGTATGCACCACATAACTTTCACATTATGTTGTTTGAGTGTGGACGTTATACAATGTGGACTTTATTTTTTTTTTTTACTCCCCCCTCCCCCAAGGACTGCTGATGCTGCTATCCTCCACTCTAGCACCTTTGGCTTTGTGGGGGAAGGGTTTAATCTCCTCCCTTCTGCACCCAAAATGAACGGTGCTGCTGTCCACCTCCTTCCCTCAACTGGCACTATACTTACCATATGTGTGTTGGTGCTGAAAGAGGCTGACACTGTTCTGTGCTGGGCCAGTGTGAGGCCTTGAGTATCTGCACATGCTTAAGGACTTCCAGCTCCCGCCCTCTCCAAGATTCTCAAATGAGAATCTCGGAAAGAGCAGGAGCAGGCAGGCTTTGGAGCATGCACAGATGCTCAAGATCCCACACTGGCCCAGTGTAGAACAGTGGCATTAGCCTCTTTCAGCACCGGCATGCATATAGTAGGTAAAGTGCCGGTCGGGGGAGGAGGTGGACAGCAGCACCGTTCATTTTGGGTGTAGAATGGAGGAGAGCAACACCGGTGGCCTTAGCACCATGGACATTAACGTGAATGATCGTAGCTCAGAATGATGTTATGTGGTGCATACCTATACCTCTTTCAAAGGAGCATAAATATGTACTCTAGGCAACCTGTTAAAAAAAAAAAAAAATTACTAGTGGCTGAGGTCTAAGTGCACCTTAATACTATAGATGTAAATTTCTTTACCAGAAAATCTTGCACAATCATTTCTCTCCCTGTCTAACCAAGTTCATGGCTTGCCTCCCAAGATCACTGTTTGGAAGTTGTTAACAAAAGTTCTGGAAATCTGACAGCTTGGTGTGTTGTAATAATGCAATTCAAAGTTATCAGAACTGTCTAAATATTTGTACAGACACTTTATCAAGGTAACTAACAAATATCAGGTTGCTCTTGCTTAACTGGATTGGGTTAAGTTATCACAACAGTTTATAAAAAGCCTGATAAACAAAATAATGCAAACATCCTACTGATCTCGGAAGTGTAACAAAAATCCAAACGTGTTTCTGTAAACGCTCTAGTTAGGAATTTAAAATACCTTTCTTTCTGCAGATGATGCTTGCTTTCAAGCATCTGAAATGTCCCATCATAATTCACATTGTATTTCATGCTCATCTCTGCCTTCAAAACTTCCTGCTTTTGCACGGAGGCTTAAAGGTTTCACTCAAGCAATGTTTCTTGCTTTGGTTTCCTTCCAACTTACGGTTACTGGTAAATATTTGCATTACTAAATAAGATGAGGTTAGGAGAAGGGACATTGTTGACATTTATTAGAAGCTATTATATGGTGTCTTAAAAACAAAAAAAATATTTATACTCAGACCTAAGCTTAATACTTTTTATCAGCTGTTCAGTGCAGCCCTCATACCTGTAGTTACTTCAAAAGCACTGATGGCTAAGGATCTGTTTGTACAGCAGTTCCAGAACCTACAGCACTCTAGCATGTCTGATCTTTCACCAGCTCTTACAACTTTCAGAACAGGAGCTGTGATTTGCCTGCCTGACATGGTGGGAAGATCTAGCTCTTGGAAGGGAAAGTTGGGCCCCTATAAATTGCCAACCAAGAGCAGGATCTTTGGCTTCCAGTCCTCAGCCATTGTACCAGGATACAGTTAAGGGCCCAGGTTTGGCTCTTACCTCATCTAGTTTCCAGAAATTTAGAAGAGCAAAGGTCCCTAGCCAGTCAACCCAGAAGATCTGAAGGTAGGAACAAGGGAGAAGCAAGTACCAGAGCTTGCAAAGCTGCAGTACTTGCTACAGGATAAAGTTGAAATGGGGAACGAGCTTTTCAGATTAAATTTCTACAAGGAGAAACAAGAGGACAAGACAACAAGATCAAGCCTTAACCAACTTATCGGCAGGGACACAGGACCTAGAGGTTGCATTCCGGTGAAGAAGGTATTGATCACAAGGACTCTGAGTAGAGGCTCTTTGATTAACAAGACAAAGAAAGATTGATGGAGAAGTTCCCTCTGGGTCATGGTCAAGAGGTGGTATAGAGGTTTCATGCCCTAGTAAAAGCCTATTCTTGAGGGTCACACTGCAAGTTCTTATTGAAGAGTTAACAAGTATGCCTCAGATTATTATACAATTACATACACAGTTGCTCTGAAATATAATTTTGTTCTGTCAGTGAATAATGGAAGATCAGGTTCTTACCCCATTAATCTTTTTGTTATAAAACACAGAATTCAGTACTGTAACTGTTGCTTCCCCATAGTCACTCAAATCTTCCAACTTCTCCTCTTCAGCAGTGGAGAACAAAGCAATCAAACTCCACCAAAACAGAAAAGAGAAGGAGGGGAAAAGGGAACTGCCCCGGCAACAGATTTTATACTGCTCAGTAACTTATGACAAAAGAACAATGTATTAACAATGAACAACAAATTAACCTCATGAGCAGCTAGGAACCAATCTGCTAAGTTCACCCAGGAGACCCCCTCAAATCCCCAAAGGATAAAGGGAATAGATGCCTTCATGTTCCTGTAATTTTGTTTCTTCTTAATCTTAAAGACAAGAGAAGTCCTGTGAGGGACACTGGCATTGTCCGAGGCAGAAATCAGGTGAATTAAAAGCCTGCACAGGGTGGGCCATATAGAATCCTATGTCTTATGACAGAAATATTAACAAGGTAAGAACCTAATCTTCCATTCAGTTACAAAGACATAGGATTCTGTACTGTAGCTGACGTACCAAAGCAGTGGCAGACATCTAGGGAGGGACAGATGAACCTGCCCACCCAAAAGCGGCATTCTCTTGAACCACCACATCCACTCTTTAGAACTTTGTAAAGGTGTGTAGTCCAGGTAGCTGCTCTACAGATTTCATTACGTGAAACAGCCCGTATTTCTGCCCAGGGAGCAGCCATGTCTCTATTCGAATGCGCTGCAATGGAAATAGGGAGCTGTTTCTCACAAGCAATGTGGGAAGAAGAAATTACCATACAAACCCATCTAGCACTTGATGCCTTGGAAACTGGATTGCCTCATCTTAATTGACTGGGCAGTAAGAAAAGGTGGTCAGAGAGACAGGAATCATTAGTTCTCTCCAGGTAGTGGCGAAAGGGGACTCTGCACACGTCTAGCCTCCACAAATCCTATTCCGTTCCACCGAACCATCCAGGTAAGAATGCACCTGTATGTCCATCCTGTAGAGGTGAGCCATTACTACCACCATCACCTTTGTAAAGGTGCATGAAGCCATTTTCAATCCGAAAAGAAGTGCCACAAACTGGAAGTGTCACTGAAACACATAGAATCTTAGATGTGTTTTGTGATCCAGAAAAATGAGAATGTGAAGATCCATCTCTGTTAAATCCAAGGAATCTAGAAATTCTCCCTGAGCCACCACCGCAATAATTCAGTAGATCATCTCCATGCAAAGGCTGGGAACTCTTACTGCCTCGTTCACGAACTTCAGGTCCAGGATTCGCCTACAATCTTTTGTGCATTTCTTGGGCACTCTCCAGTATATAGAGTATCTGCCGGAGCCCAATTCTTCTTCGGGTACTGGTTCTATGGCGTATATGTCCAAGAGTCATTGCATCCGTCGCCCAGACCCTGGCATCTGATTGACCTGCTGGGGAGGAGGGCGAAAAAAAAATTCTATCTTTGACCCAAAGCATCTGCCCCTCGAAGAGTAATCTGCTGAGAGTGACCTTGGAGGCTGAATCACCCACTCACGGTCTAATCCAGAGCATTCAGTGTGCAGAAACAGTGTAGGCCGAAAAAACTTTGCTCATGACACTTATGATGTCATAAAGCGTATTGCCACAAAAATACCTTCCATAGTCATGTGGGGACAAGTGTCATCATGTTCCAAAGGAGTACACCTCAATTTGATACAACAGGCACATACCACAAAGGAGGCAGCTGCAGCCACTTTGATGCCGAAAGCTAGCGTTTCAAACTGTCCTTTAAGTACAACATCCACCTTACGATATTGTGCATAATTTAGCATCATTCCTCCCTCACTAGCAAGGGAGGTACTCTTAATCACTTACATTACTGTGGAATCCACTATCGGCTGTGAAACATCTGTTGTAAGTCCGAAGCCATAGGATAATGCCTAAAAATAGCTTTGGCTACCTTTACAGAGCCTTCAGGAGGCTCCCATTGGACAGTGACTAAAGAGGTGATATCCAGATGAGCTGAAAAAAAGGTAGCCAGCGTGTTAAAGTGCCACTCATAACTGGACACTGGGAGGAGGAGGGTTGCTGAGGATCCAACTTAAACTCATAGAGTTGGATCATCACAGTGATCAATAGCCGCCACGATTTCTTAACCTCTGGTCCCTGAAAGAGATCCAAATCATCCAACAGAACACATCTTCTCAGTTCTTTTGCAGAAGGAAAAACTGAAGAGGGAGCTGCTCTCCACTGCTGAAGAGGAGTTGTTGGAAGATTTGAGTGATACTCTTCTGCAAAGTTCACGTCTATGGGGAAACAGATGCTACAGTACAGAATTTTGTGTCTTTGCAACAGAATCCTAGTTCTAGTAAACCCAGTTTAGTTTGGAATCATACATGCCCTCCTGGCCTGTTTCATTGACAGAAAGGTGTGTAGAGAGTACATTTAAAGCTGGCCTCCTAGATTTGTGCTAGTCCCAGTTATAACTTTCAATTAGTCCATAAAAATATACAGTATTTATATAGACAACCTGATGTTTATATCTAATCCAGCATTACATGTACAATTGAAGCAAAGAGGACCATTACATCTGTGAGCTCAATATTCACTTAGCACAGGGGTAGACAATTCCGGTCCTCGAGAGCCGGAGCCAGGTCAGGTTTTCAGGATATCCATAATGAATATGTATGAGATGGATTTGCATGCACTGCCTCCTTGAGCTGCAAATCTATTTCATGCATATTTATTGTGGCTATACTGAAAACCTGACCTGGCTCCGGTCTTGAGGACCGGAATTGCCTACCCCTGACTTAGCAGAAATCAGCAAGTCAAGTCTGGACACTAGAACTGAATTTACAGGTTTGTGGAGCATAGAAAGTTAAGAGAGATATTCAGCACTTAACTGTTTATGGGGCACTGCAAAAAGTCAGTCCTATTTATGTGGGTATCCTAGCTGGTTAAGTTTTAGCACTTAACTAGCCAAGTGCTGATTCCACCCCAGGAACACCCCCAGAATAGCTGGGTATGAGTTTGACGCTAACCAGTTATTTTCAGTGGCATTGACCAGTTAAGCACTGCTGAAATTTAGCAATTAGCCACGCACAAGCGATTTAATCGGCCAGGAATCATTTCTGGCCAGTTAAATTGCTTTGAATATCGACCCATACATACATGGTCTGGTAAAACTCAACCATCCACAACACATGTAAACAGCTTAGAAAGTTGTCTTATGGGCACTATATTAAATGTGAATAAACTTATATTACAGGCCCCGCTCTAGCTTATGACCTTGCTCTCTGCTCTCAGCACTTTCAACATACAGTAATCCATTTGCAGTTGAGATTGTGAAGTACTTTTTGTTTGTTCGGACATTTAAGTCACACCTTTTCAGCAGTAGCCTAAGGTGAGTTGCAATCAGGTACAGTGGGTACTCTTCCTGTCCCTGGAGGGCTTACATATGATCGGAGGGCTAGATTCACTGAACCCACCGATCGTGTCCTGGCTACTTTGCGACCCTGATTCACCAACTTTCCTCCCGATCCGATCCGCACCCAATCCGATCATGCAAATGAGGAGAAATGGCATGCAAAAGTAGGAAGGCAGCGATTCCCTAAACAATTTCAGAAACACCAACTGGGCTGGCCGATCAAAAAAGAAGCGGCTGCTGGGGACCAGTCGCTCACATCCTTTCCGACTTTACTGCTCTCTACCGCCCTGCGAGCCCATGTTTTTAACCTGCAGTTTAAAAGCATGGCTGCACTATGGTGTTTTTCTGAGTTTTCCTGCAAACTCTGAAAAGGGGGTAATATAGGGTGCCACACTTCGTCATTTGAAGAGAACAACAAAACACTTTATCCGAGGTTGTACAAGCCCCTCCCCTTGCCGTGTGTTCTGTCTAAGCCCCCCCCCCTTCCTTGCGCAGTGAGCATGCGCAGACCATCTACAGGCAAAGAATATGGACTGTGCATGCGTCAGGATCGTTCTGCAGCGATCCTTGTGGTCAGTGTGGGGCGTGCAAGCAGCGTCTCACTTCCGGCTCACCACACAATTGTTTCCCAAGTACTCATCTTTATAGGACCCCCAGGGACCCCTGAAGAAGACTTTTTGTCAAAACGCGGACCGTGTTGGGTCATGTATCCCTAGCGGACTAGGTCTTTTAAGGCTCTTATGTGGATGGAATTATTTTATGTGGATGATTTTAGTGTACCTTTGGAACTTTGACATTTTCAAATAAAGTCCATTTAGGAACATCGTCACTCCACAGAGTTTTTTTTGGTTTTCTCTGGATTTTCTTCTTTGTGGATATTTCGGGGTCTTTTTTTTTTTTTTTTGCGTGCCTCCGATCGCCACAATTTGCATGAGGACACATTGTGAATCGGTCGCCCAGCCACAGATCGGATCGTATCAATGAGGTTAGTGAATCTACGCCTAAGTTTGCACCTGAAGCAAACAGAGGATTATCTGATGCTCCTTCCTTTATAGTGATGGCCATCAACGAAAAATATGTCATCACTTCAGCATCTCCAAGCTTTTTTCCCCCCCTTTTCAAAAAACACACATGATACTTAGTTTAGAAGAGATTGAAAAGGTATTGTTTCTTGGAGTTCTTCTACACCCTTAAAAAGACTTGCTTGTTCACCTGAAGCTATAAGAACCTCAAACACCAATCCCTATAGGTGGTAGAACAATCATATTTTCAGTAGACTTGTGATAACTATTCATGGCACTTGTTAATCAGAGAAACCAAAGTTCAAATTCAGCTACTCTCACTGACACTCCTTTTGACCTTCAGCAACTCACTTTACCCTCTGTTGCCCCAGGTACAAACTTAAATTGCAATCCCAGTAGGGCAGGGATATAACTCAAGCACCAGAATGTAGGTTACCTTAGATCTGGAAAAGGCATGAACTAAATCCATAAACCTAAAACTTGTTATCCTACTCCTGCTTGCAACCCTGGAGGAGACTTTAAATAAAACATTCTGGCAGCCTCACACTTTTCCATTTCTTTAAGGCTGATCCCACATGCTTTTTTTTTTTTTTTTTGACAGTCATTAGTAAAAGACAGGGCTGGCTCAAGAGATAATGGCACCCTGAGCCAACTTTCGTTGGCCACATCCAGTGCCCTCTCCCCACCCCTACCCCTGGCTCAGTATCATTCCCACCCAGTCTAGTCTCTTTTTCTCCCTCCTGTTTCCCTTCCCACAGGTCCAGCAACGTTCCTTCACCTCTCTCACTCTCCCACAGTCCTATAAAGTTTACAGCAGTAGTATGCAGGCTACTTTCTGCAGCAGTAGCAGTAGTATGACAGCAGTAGCAGTAGTATGACAGACTACTTTCATCTAGTCCCTGGATCTTCTCTCTAATTCAACTCACCCACAGGAAATTTCAGCAGAGGGAAGACCCAAGAACTGGCCAACAGCAGCCTGCTTTTTAGGACTGTGGAGGCATGAGAGAGGCAAGGGAGCAGTGCCAGACCTGTAGGGAAGGGGATAAAAAGCTAAACCTGTAGACCAGGTGAAGTCAAAGGCTGGATATTTTGGCATCCTTAATCACCAACATCCTAAGCCAGAGCCTCACTTGGCCAATGGTTAAGCCAGCACTGGTAAAAGAAGAAACTGAATTACCACAATGTCAATAGAGAATGACACGGTGACAGAATTTGTCACTGTTCCTGTCCCAGCGGATAACCACAGTAAACCATCCCTATGTCATTCTTTAAGGAGAGCGGGAAGAATAAAAGTATGAATGGGCACAGGATAGACACTAAAGAATGACATGGGATGGTTTCCCACTGTTATCCGCAGGGACAGTGACAGACTCTGTCACCGTGTCTTTCTCTATGTAGCAGGATGCCAAAATGCCCTGCCACTGCAATTGCAAAAGGAACATTCTAAGCTCCTGCTCCAGAAAAACATGTCAAACTGTAGAAGTAGGAGGCCTACT
This sequence comes from Geotrypetes seraphini, assembly GCF_902459505.1. Classification (NCBI taxonomy): domain Eukaryota; kingdom Metazoa; phylum Chordata; class Amphibia; order Gymnophiona; family Dermophiidae; genus Geotrypetes; species Geotrypetes seraphini. The sequence continues at coordinate 334,530,818 of NC_047086.1, forward strand.
CAGAGAACCTGATCCAACAGGATTCTAGTAAGGGCTTTTTATTAAAGAATGACACAGGGACCGTTTACCGCGGTAAACCACAGGTCACCGCAGTAAATCTGCAGGAATGGAGACATTTGCAACTGGTTTACCGCAGGAATGGGGACAAGACCTTTCACCGCCCCGTGGGAATGGTAAAAAGTCTTACTCCTGTGGTAAAAAAAATTGCACTCGTGTCAGACTTGGCATCTTCTCCCCAGCTCCTCTTGCGCCTATTTTACCTATTTACCAGCCATGCCAAGATGAACCCAAAACCAAAGCCTGAGACCAATGTGATTTGAAGAATAAAATTACCAGAAAAAAAAATTTTTTATTTTATATTTTGTGATTAGAATATTTCAGATTTGAAATATGTATTCTGCTAGAGCTGGTATTAGACATAACTGGGGACCGCAAAGTTCAGGCTGTGCTTCTTTAGCTTCCAGCTGGCTTAGGGCTCTCTCTCTGACCAGGGGGAAGTTGTCCTAGTTGCACTCCCCTAACATTATTCTTGCCATGTGTGACTAAAGTATTCTGTTAGCTTGATTTTTCTATGTAGCATTCTGTAGTAATTTGGTTTGTTCAGTTTTCACAATAATGAAGGGGATATTTGTGAAAGGGAGGGGAGATGGGTTTTGTTGAACCTTTGCTCTGTTTTATTTGTGTTTATAAAATGACAATTGTCAGAGGAGAAGCTTCCGCCCACATACACGCGACTGCAGGGCGACACAGGCAGGCTTCGCCGGCATCAGTTTCTTTTCTAAAGCGCCGCGAAGGTTAGGGGAGGGAGGGAGGGAGCTAGATTTGTCCAGAGGGAGAGAAGGGACCGCGCGCCTTCCCTCCCTTAAGTTTCTTTACGCCGTGAAGGTAAGTGGAAGGGAGGGAGATTCTCAGGCCGCTGAAGGGCGGTGAGGTGGCGAGTGAAGGGTGGATGCTGCGGGGACAGGGCGGTGAAGGGGACGGTGGGTTCAGGGATGGGGCGGTGAAGGGGACAGCGGTCCGGTGACGGGGACAGATTTTTTTCCCCATGTCATTCTCTACTTTTTATGTCTTGCCAAAAGCTCCAACTATAAGCTGAAACCCCTCTGGAAGAGGAGGAAGAAGGAGGAATTTACCAATGTGGGCCACTATTAAGACATATTATTTTACTGTTAACCCCTGTTGTTAGTAGGGTTACCATAAGTCTTGCCCCTGTCCTGGCCCTGGTCCCACCCCTGCCTCCCACCAGTCTCTCTCCTGCACCATCCAATCCCCTACCCTTCATCCATTTCCTTAGTCCTCATTCCCACCGTCTGTACCCTTTTAGTGCTCCGTCTGTCTCTCCAGCTCCTCTCCCCTGGAGGTGCTTCTCTCTCTCTCTCCCCCTCTCCCTCCCTGATGCTACCAGCCTGCCTGAAGAATGAAAATTTCAGCAGAGGTAGGTAGGTTGGGGATGGTTGAGCTATATCTGGACAAACTCTTCCAGTTACCAAACCATCCAGATACCCGGGGACTTGTCCGGGTAAATCTGGACATCTGGTAACCCTAGTTATTAGTAACTAGGCTTCATTGCATCAGAGCTTTAGCTCCCTGCTCATGGGACCAAGGGAGAAGTAAGGAGTGGCAGCCAGCTTGTTAATAAGTGTTTCCCACCAGCACTGAATTGATCAAAAAGGTACAAAGTGCCCTAAGGCAAAAAGTCCGCTCATGGGGAGAGAGCAAAGTTCGAAGCTGCTGAGAACCGGTAAGGCTTAATTTAGGAAAGAATTGAAAGCTAAAAGCAGTTAAATTGGCAAGTGCTTCCATCTTAAGCATCAGGATAATCCATCCTCCTAGGGAGCACTAGTAATGGACTACAAAAAAAGTTAACTGAAATACTACGAAAATCCTGTTGCCACCCAACAGAGTGAAAAAAAAAACCAAATTTCAGTTTCAGCAACAAAATTGAACCAAAATCCAAGTTTCACCTGAAAACACCTACATTTTCGGCTAAAACCTAAAACTCACCCTTCCACCCCCTACCCCCCCCCCCCCACTAAGCATTTGTGAGCCATGTGGCAATCAGGATGGGGCCTGTGAATCATTGAATGTTCATGGGCCTAACCTTCCCCTCCCGCACAGGTTTCCTATTAGCCTAGGGAGCCAGGCAAAATATTGGGATCTGTGAGTGCACACTGACGCACAGGATGTTATGAGGGCAGCTGCCGATGCCTTCATGCTTTGGATAAGTAGGGTGATGAGAGAGTGGATGAGAGAAGGAAAGAGGAGTGGAAGTTTGCTATTTTGTTTTCATCATCTAGGGTTCGGTGAATTTTTAAATGCAAAAAAAATGGGGGTCTTATTGAATAAAAAATAATAAAGTATGAGGAGCACTGGGATAGTCTGTAAGATACCACCAGCCTCGCTGCTGGATTTTGTTGAGGGTGACCCTAAACAATCCTCTGCCCCAGCCATTCTAGAATCTATTTACAAGCAGATGGAATGTCGCAGGCTTTCTTCTGCAGGCCCTTATCTTTTCTGCTATTAGACTAAGCAGCCCATGATCCTTGGTTTCGTTTATTTATAGTAATCATTTCTTTCAAAAAGAATCTTTTTAGCTACTTGGAATAGAAAAAAAAAACCCCAACACTTTTCTGTTTGAGAGAGTGTCTTGAGCAGATTAATCACATCCCCTGCTTGGTGCACACTTGTGTGTCTGTACTGTGCTGAGCAACATGTCACACCAGGAAATCGCCTCTTTGCTCAACAATGCTTTCCTTGAGCGTGTTTACACCAACTGTTTTAAGTGGTATCTAAGGCAAAAAAAAACCACACCATCTTTAACTATAAAACAGAAGAGAAATGAAAAGTCTGAGCTGGTGTCTGCAAGTCCTTTCCTGCAGCCTTTCCTCGGTTTCCCAGGTGAGTCTGCACTGGTTACCCCACCCAAAGCTGCCCAGTGCTCTGTCAGAACTTGCAGGAAGAATCCAGTAAAGCGGCTGTCATTCTGGGAATCTCTCAGAAGGCACATACCTGGGTGGGATTGCTTTCAGCTGGACAAACATTTTATCCTCATACACTCGTGGGAAATGTTCAGCTCCTGCTGTAAACTGCCTACTCATGCCCCCACCCACGCCTCTTATCTAGCCATCAATCTTCCATAAAGGTGCTGGTTTTCCTCATTCACTGGACCTAGACTGTGCAGTCTTCTCACCAAAGGCAGTGGGTGGAGACCTGCCCTTTGTGACCAGGGTGCATCAGGGCATGCAAGTGAAAACTAATATCTAGAGACCTGTGCAATCCTCCAGAGATTAGAGGGATGCATGACTAACTACTAGCAAGGACAGAGCTAAGAAACACCTTGACTGCATGTACAAACTGATGGCTGATCTCCATGATAGGGAAAAAAAACCCATGCGCAATATTTGGACACAAGCTAATTAAAGGACCTCAAACAAATCAACAAGTCAGTCTGGCTATGCTTCAAGTTTCTCTGTCAAAGTGGGCTAAGACAGTAAAAAATCAACTTTCTCCATGAGAAATGTAATGGCTTGTAAGGAAATACTCTGAATTAGAGAATGACACAGGGACAAATTTTTCCCAATGCCCGCAAGTTTTGTCGCCATCCCTGTCCCATTCCTATAAGCTCTGCCTTAACTGATTGTAAAGTGTTTGAGGCTTATGCAGATGAGGACAGAGCTTGCAGGAATGAGGCAGGGGCAGGAAAAGAACTCAACAGGACGGGGAAATGAGTTCCCACAGGGACGGGGAAAAATTTGTTCCCGTGTCATTCTCTACTCCGTATGCAGTTATGTCCATCCACAAGCTTCATCTGTGATGATATGGAATTCTACCTACGACATCAGCTGATAGATTAAATGAATCCTACTCCCTTTCTTCTACAGGCAGTCCCCGAGTTACAGACACCCGAATTAAGTACGACTTGTACTTAAGAATGCGATTGCGGTTTCATTTGATTTCACTGAGCAGTATTTCCAGTGGCATAGACTCCTAACACTTCTCCTGTAGCAGATTCAGGAATGATGCATGGCCACATTAAGAACAGTGTGTGGTTGTGCATGCTGTACCTTAGAGGGAACATTGGAGGGACAGTTGCCCTTTTGTCATCTGGGAACAGCAAGAATCTTAAAATCCTCAAATTCTGATTTACATACAAATCAGAATTAAGAACAGCTTTAAAAACATAACTCGTTCTTAACCCGGGAACAGCCTGTACTCCGTCAAGCTCTAGCATGTGTCTTGGAGAAAGGATTGGTGAGATCTTTTAAACAGCTATTGTATGAAGTGCCCTTGCAGAAGAAAGAAAACAAAGCCTTGGCTACCACGTACCATACGTATATTCAGATCATCAAGTTAGGTCTGTTAAGAATTGCACCAAACCATTACGAGTGATCTACTGTTTAAAGCAGGGGTTCTCAACCTAGTACGGTTTTCAGGATACTCACAATGAATATACAAGAGACAGATATGCATACAATGGAGGCAGTGCATGCAGATTTATGTCATGCATATTCATTATGGATATCTTGTAAACCAGACTTGCCTTGGTGTTTCTTGAGGACTGGGATGAGAAGTACTGGTTTAGAGCAATGGTTTAAGCAAAAGGAGTAAAAATTCTATTTCTTCTAAAACCACTGTGACCTTGGGCAAGGTGTTTCTGTCTTAGGTTACCACATATGGTAAAGCTCTTTAGGGAAGGGATGTAGGGCACCAGATTTCTTTAAACTACTTAAGCTGCCCTGAATGTGGGTTTTATTTTTTTGGAAACGTACATTAAAATGAAAAATTATTTATTAAAAAAAAAAAAAAAAAGGTGTGTAAATACTGATGGATGAATTACACGTGTCTTCTTTGAGATGCTGATCTACTTCCATTTTCTGCCAGCTCAGGCATACAATATTCACAAAGATTTATACATGGTTATTTCTAAATGTTATTTCATGCTAGCCTTTAGAAAGCTTTGCTTTGGCTTAAAAGTTCAATTAATATAATTAAATTGCTATCTGATGGCATTTTATAATTTCTCTTTGGAGCTGCAGCCTTGAAGGCCATGTGCCTTTTCAGCGCTCACACTGTTAAGGCCTGTGATAAACAGTGCAATAAACATATTGGCTTTACCAAGCCGTTTTAAAAATAAATTAGGAAAAAGTATAAAAAAAAATAAACAGCATCATGCACATGTACTCAATTACGAGCTGGCTCATTTTTGCTCTGAAATACTGTCTTTGACCTCAAGTCATGAACCAGCACTATTAAAAACACATAACATATCTCAATAGACAGAAAGCCAAGGAGTAAATGACCAGAGCAGAATACAAAAACTAAAGAATCCTTGCAGAGAAGTAAAGATTGGAGCAACAGAAGCTACACTTACTGGAGGGGGGGGGGGGGCATACAGAAAGCTATCGCAATTCAGACAGAACGGTTAATGCTGGATGTGTGCGCACAGGTTATTAGCCGCATAATGCAGAGAGGGTTTGAGTGCGTACATTAACTTGCACCGAAGACATGGGCTATATTAAAATACAGGGTAATAAGCTCATTCAAATATTTTGTGAAAAGCAGAGACTATTCTGCACAAGGCAGAGAGCTTTTGGATGTGTGCATGATGCAAGATTTTTTTTGCCAGGTAAGTGGTTTTGTGGAAAGAATTTCATGTCAGCTTTTCTGCTAGTTTTGTCCTTTTTACAAGCAGAAGATAGCCCCTGCAAGTTTCAAAGGAAAGAAGGAGGTACCAGACGTGTGCATATTCAAACACAACTGAAAGCCTCACAAACGTTTCATATACAAGCAGTTTCTGCCCTGGGCTCCTGGACATCTCACATCAGAACCAGATAAGTCCCTGAATCCTCCAAGGATTTAATTGATAAACAAGCAACTTTATTAGTAGTTTTTTCAAAAAATATAATTTCAAAATAGCCTGTTTTTCCATCTCTGTTTTGAAAACAAGACCTGTTTTGTGGTCAACGTGTGACAATTTTTCCAGATGTCTCCAGACAAACTCAGTATAAAAGAAAGCAATTTCTCCAGCTGAAACCTAAGGTGGTAGCAACTGGAGCTACATTCTTTCTTAAATTTCCGTGCAAATGCTTAGTCTCGTATGGAAGTGATAAGTATATCTTTTTTGAACCAGTCCAGTTAGAAGACTTTTTTAAAGGGAAATTGAAAGTATAATTTTTATTATTAATAACTTTATATATATTGGAGGATGGTGTAATAACAATATGGATTGGCCATTTACTGCCTGCAATGTTAAATGATAGATAGATATTTACTTTCTACTTAATATTGGCGACCATATAATGTGGACTATATCATGGATGATTTATGTCCTTTATATGTTAAGTTGTATCTTGTATACAGAATTTGATGGATATTCGTGAATATTTGTTATTATAATGAATAATCAAATAAAGAAAATTAAAAGAAAAAAAAAAAATCTGGATAATTTCCTAAAAAGAAAAGTAAAATCTACGTTTCTATGTTGTATTGAATAATCATTGGGTGGGTGGGAGAAAATGATTTGGTTATAGATATTTGTAAGTTGAATGTGCTTTTGTTGATTAATTGTATGTTATATATCTGTTATGTTGCACTATTGCAGTTTGGAAAAATAAATAAAGAATTAAAAGAAAAAAAAATGGGCTTAGCAAAATTCCAAAAGAATAAAACAGATTTTATGCTACTTATCCCATAAATACAGGAAAAGGATCTAGGTGTCATTGTTGAGGATACGTTGAAACCCTCAGCAAAATGTGCAGCCGTGGCAGCGGCAGCTATCAGGAAAGGAATGGAAAACAAAGATGAAAATGTTACAATGCCCTTATATCACTCTACGGCAGGGGTGTCCAATGTCGGTCCTCGAGGGCCGCAGTCCAGTCGGGTTTTCAGGATTTCCCCAATGAATATGCATTGAAAGCAGTGCATGCAAATAGACCTCATGTATATTCATTGGGGAAATCCTGAAAACCCGACTGGACTGCGGCCCTCGAGGACCGACATTGGACACCCCTGCTCTACGGTATGGCCACATCTCAAATACTGTGTGTAATTCTGATTGCCATATCTCAAGAAAGATATAGAAAGGGAAAGCAAACAACCAGAGTGGAGAAATTAGTAATGTTGGTGTACAAGTTTATTCTTCAATCATGTGAATCTGTGAATAAAGTTGCACACCAACATTACTCATTTCTCCACTCTGGTTTGTTTGCTTTTGCTTGGATTGTGGAGTTTTCTCCTAGTTTTTCTGACTGACGGAATTAGAAAGAGTTCAAAGAAGGGCGACAAAAATGATAAAAAGAACAGGATGACTTCCATATGAGAAAAGGTTAAAGCAGCTAGGGCTTTTCAGCTTGGAGAAGAGACGGCTCAAATGATAAGAGATATATAAAATATTGAGTGAAGTGGAAAAGGGTAGATGTGAATTGCTGTTTACTCTTTCTAAAAATACTAAGACTAGGGGACATACAATGAAGCTACTAAGTAGTAGATTTAAAATAAACCATAGAAAATATTTTTTCATACAACATGTAATTAAACGCTGGAATTTATTGTTGGAGAATGTGGTGAAATCAGCTTAGCGGGGTTTAAAAAAAGGTTTGAATAATTTCCTAAAAGGGAAGTCCATAGGCCATTATTGAGCTGTCTTGGAGATATCTACTGCTTATTCCTAGGATAAGCAGCACAAAATCTGTTTTACTACTTCGGAGCTAGCTTTGTACTTGGGACCTGGGTTGGCCACTATTGGATTCCACAATAAAAAAGAAAACACAACCCCACATGTGACAATGCAAAAACCAAGAGAAAGTGGGTAAGGGACACTGCACAACAGCCTTTTGAATAATCAAGCAATTTATTGAAAACATATAAACCATTAAAACATATATAAAATAATGCAAGCCTATTAGAGTCTTTAATCCTTTTTATGCTGAACCCCCAACACGTATGCAGTGCTTTGGAGTTGAGTACCACGTTGTTTGCAAGGAACTCTGTATAAACTGAAAGCATTCCGTTTTAGTTTTTCCAACATATTGGCGCCATCTATTGGATCACAGGAACACTCCTGAGGAAGGCTTTTCCTAATAGCCGAAACACTCTAACAGGCTTGCATTGTTTTATTTATATATATGTATATATATATATATATATATATATATATATATATATATATATATATATATATACATACACACACACACACACGTTTTAATGGTTTATATGTTTTCAATAAATTGCTTGATTGTTCTTAAGGCTGATGTGCGGTGTCCCTTTCCCACTTTCTCTTGGTTTTTTGCTTGGCTGCTACTGGAAAATAGGAGCCAGAGACCTTCGTGTCGAATGGCGGAATGTAACAAGGGGCTGGGGAGCTCCGAGTTATGTTTTGGTGGGGCGGTCGGGGGGCGGAAGAATCAGCGTTGTGGCTGATTGGGCCGGCAAAAGGCAAAATGCCTTTTTGAATTTTATTGGTCGGGCGGGGGCGTGCGCGACGAGGCGAGGGGATAAAAGGGGGAGGGCTCGGAGGACTTAACTGTCCGGGTCCTCCAAGGCGGTTTTTGCTGGTTGCAGTGTCTTTTTCGGCGGGGCATGGCGGCGAGATCGGCTGTGGGGGCTTCGGATGAGGCGGAAATTTCCATCTGTGCCGGCGATTCCTTGCTTGAGGACTTTGACGAGCAGGTGGGTTCGGGAGGTGCAGCGGTGCAGGGCAGGCCTTCACGCAGGTCAAAACGGGATGCCCTGTCAGCTATTGCGATCGCGGCCTCCTCGGGCCGCGTGGCGGGACGATCTTCGGCGCCTGAGGCGCCCGCGGATGGGGCTGCGCCGCGCAAGGCGTCGGCGAAGACGAAACATGGGGGGCGGGGCAAGTCGGGCGGGCGGCAGTCTGTTCGGCCGGGAAGCAGCAGCTCAGTGGCTCCTGGTCTGCTGCCGGGGATGGGGAGTGTGGCTCTGGTTACCCAGCCGGCTTCCGGTGACCAGCCTGAGCCTGTAGCTCTTCCTCTCCCCATTTCCGGTAGTAGTGGTACTGCGGGGCAGGCATCCCCCTTTTTTGGGGCGGATGGGTCTGCCCGTTCGGAGGGGAGGGTCTTTCGTGAGTCGCCCCTGCCATCTACCAGCTGGGGCATGGGACCGTGGGGTGCTGGTTCTGGGGGGCCTTATGGAGTACCTTATGGGGCTTTCCCGTGGGGTCCCGGGCAGCAAGGGTGGGGTTCTGGGCAACAGGGATGGAACCCCGGCATGTTTTCTCCTTTTTGGGGCGGGAGTGTTGTTCCCGGGTGGACTGGCGGGCCCCTGCAGAGTGGGGCTGGGGGTGCTGGTTGGGGGGTGCCGGGGGGTGGCTTCCTGGGCTCTGTTCCTGGTTGTGGTTTTTCTCCACAGAGTCCGTTGGTCGTGCCGGAGAGCCAGTGGGGTGCAGTTGGAGGAGTTCCTGGTCCATCGGCAGCCAGTGTTGGCGTGGCTTCTGATCGGCAGCCCAGCGAAAGAGCTTCGGTTACGTCCACGTTGGAGACAGTGGCTGTTGGCGGTGGCGCTGCTGGCCCCTCTGTTGATGTGGTGGCTGCTGGCCGTGGCGTCGCTGTTGTGGAGCGTCCATCTGTATCCGCGGCGGAGGTTGTTTCCGGCGGCATCTCCGTTCCTGTGGAGGGACCTTCTGTTGCGGGTAAGGCGGCGCCTGCTTTGGTTGCTGGGGGGAAATCTGGTAAGAAGGGGGGTAGAGGGAAGCGGAGGCGCAGGCGTGAGTCTTCCTCATCTAGTCAGTCCTCTTCTTCGTCCTCCTCGTCGTCGTCGGCCTCCTCTTCTTTGGTTCTCGGGCCGGTGAGGGAGGCTGGTTCTGCAGGGGGCGGCGCTGTTGCTCCACAGGGTGAGGGTCGGGGTGTGCCCGCTTTGGTGGCCCTGACTGAACTTTGGGAGCGAGTGCCGCGTTCCTTGCGGCGTAAGATTAGGCGGCGTTCTTGCATTGATATTTTTCGTCTTCTGGAAGGCAGGGTGCATCGGCGGAGCCGTAAGAAGTCGAAGCGGGAGGCGGGTTCTTCCAAGCCTTTTCCGGTTGCGTGTTCTATCCTTAATTGGATCCGTTCGTTTATGCGGCTTGCTAGTGTATGGGGGCGTGCGCGTCCTGGCGACTATGGCTTATTGCTTGCGTATGCCGATTCTGTGCTTGACGCGTACCAGCGTTTCGGGGGCTGGACGTGGTTGAACTATGATGAGGCGTTTAGAGATAAAATGGAGGAGAATTCTCATATGTCCTGGGGAACGCAGGATGTTAACCTATGGTTGACGCATATGTCCTCCAAGTCTGGGGCAGTCGCTGGGAGCGGGGGTCGCGTTCCGGTGAGCGTTTCGGGCGGCGGACGGCCCTTTCGGTCCGGGTTGGGGGTGGGATCCGGTGGGGGAGCAGGTAGTGACGTCTGTTGGAGATTCAACAAATCGAGTTGTTCCTTCACAGATTGCAGGTTTCGTCACGCCTGCTCCCAATGTGGGCAGCCTCACCCCTTGCTTAAGTGTCCCAAGAAACCGAATTCTGGGCCCTCGAGCCTCGGCAAGTAGCGGTGTCGTTCCCACACCGGTTTTGGTGAGTGCGTTGGGTCCTTGGTTGCGTCGTTACCGGCCAGCGCGCGTCGGTTCTCTGTTGGAGCGTGGGTTCTCAGTCGGTTTTGAGATACCTTTTCGGGGCGAATTGTCGGGCGCGCGGTTGCGCAACGCGTCGTCGGTTACTCAGTTGCGTTCGGTAGTACGTAGTAAATTGGGGGAAGAATTGCGTTTGGGGCGGATTGCTGGTCCTTTCCGTGAGCGGCCTTTTCCAGTCATGATGGTGTCTCCACTGGCGATTGTTCCTAAGAAGGAACCTGGCAAGTTCCGCCTCATTCATAATTTATCTCGTCCTGTTGGGTGTTCTGTTAATGACGGTATCCCCCGTGATTTGTGTACGGTGCGGTATTCTTCAGTGGACTGTGCTGTGCGGCTTATCCTCAGGGCTGGCCGGGGGTCTCTGCTGGCGAAGGTGGACATTCAATCTGCCTTCAGGTTATTGCCCGTTCATCCTCGGTCTTATCATTTGTTGGGGTTTCGTTTTGAGGGTGCCTATTTTTATGATCATTGTTTGCCCATGGGATGTTCTATCTCATGCGCTTATTTCGAGATGTTCAGCACGTTTCTTCATTGGGTGGTTGTTGAGCGCGCTGGGTTGGATGCTGTGGTACACTACCTCGACGACTTTCTTTTCATAGGCCCTCGTGATTCGGACGATTGCGAGCGACTTAAGGGGGTTTTCGAAGCGATGGCTGACGAATTTGGGATACCTTTGGCGATCGACAAGTCTGAGGGTCCAGTTACGTCCCTGGTTTTTCTGGGAATTGAGTTGGATTCGGAGGCGCTGGTAACTCGGCTGCCGGCGGTTAAGGTTCGGCAGCTGCTCGACCTCATTGGGCGTGTGTTATCTGCCCGAAAGTCTACTTTGCATGTTGTTCAGTCGCTTATTGGCTCCCTTAATTTTGCTTGTCGGGTGCTTCCAATGGGCCGCGTTTTTTCGCGTCAGCTGTCTGCTTCCACGGCTGGGGTACGGGATAAGCGGCATTTTTTGCGACTGTCGGCTGGGGTTCGGGCGGATCTCCGCATGTGGGCTTGTTTTTTGCAAGATTTTAATGGTTGCTTGCCTATGCAGGCCCCGGAGGTGTCTAACGGGGATTTAGAGTTATTTTCCGATGCGGCAGGAGGAGTCGGTTTTGGCCTTTACTTTCAGGGTGCCTGGTGTGCGGAGCGTTGGCCCCAGGATTGGGTGGCTCGGGGTATCACACGTAATATCACGCTGTTGGAATTGTTTCCCTTTATTGTAGCATGTGAACTGTGGCCTGATAAATTGAGGGATAGGCGTGTACTTTTTTGGTGTGATAACCTTGGGGTGGTGGAGGTTGTTAACAGGCAGACGGCTCGCTGCCTGTCAGTGGCTGTGCTAGTCAGGGAGTTGGTTCTGCGCTGCTTGCGTCTTAATGTCTGTATTCGGGCTCGGCATGTGCCCGGTTTGCAGAATGGCATTGCTGACGCTCTCTCCCGTTTCCATTTTTCACAGTTTCGTCGACTCGCGCCGGAGGCTCACGTGGACGGTTTGGCGATGCCGGAGCATTTGTGGAGCCTGGTCGAGAAGGAGTGTGGGAAATGCTCCGTTTGTCGGTAGCACCTATGACTTGGTCGCATTACTCAGCTGGTTTCCGTGTGGTTTCTAACTTTTTGTTCAGCAGGGGTTGGGTTCCGGGGCATGTGGCCGAGTCCTTTCTTGAGGATTTCGTGCTGGACTCAAGCAGAGCTGGTGTCTCCAAACGGGTGGTTCAGGGGCGGTTGGCGGGGTTTGCCTTTTTCTGTCGGGCTTTGGGTTGGAACTGTCCTTCCTCGGGTTTCGTGGTTCGGCGTTTGCTTCGTGCTATGGGTAGAGTTGTTCCTCCTAGGCCTGATTCGCGCTTGCCGATTCAGCATGGCTTACTCGTTCGGCTTTTATTGGTATTACCTGATCTGGCCCACTCGTCATACGAGTCGTCCCTTTTTCGGGCGGCTTTTTCACTTGCCTTTTTTGGGGCGTTGCGCGTGGGGGAGTTGTTGGTTAGTGTTGCTGATAGGGCCAGAGGGCGTGGGTTGTTGGTTGACCATGTGCGGCTGGGAGTCGGTGAGTTGCGAATCTGTGTGGCTAGTTCTAAGACGGATCAGGCCGGCCGTGGCCAGTGGTTAGTTCTTCATCGGGTGGCGGGTTGTGTTTCTTGTCCAGTTGTTTGCTTGCGGGAATTTTTGTCCGTGCGGTTTCCCCTGTCTTATTCGTTCACGCGAATGGGTCCCCTCTTTCCAGATTCCAGTTCTTGGCGGTGCTTCGTCTGGCCTTGGGGCGCTGTGGTGAGGAGCCGAGTCGTTATGGCACTCACTCATTTCGGATTGGTGCTGCTACCTGTGCCCGCGCGGCCGGTATGTCGGAGGATGGCATTCGGCGGTTGGGCCGCTGGGTGTCAGGGGCCTTCCGCGGTTATATTAGGCCATCCGGTGAGGTTATGGGACCTGGGGGTAGCTCGGAGGGGCGGTAGTGTTATTGTGGGGTGGTGGGGTGAGTATCTGTTCTGTCTGTGGCACATATGTTTTGTCTTTCAGGTGCTGGTCGGAGCAGTTCCGTGTGGATTATCGGCCATTCTTTTGTGCACTGGGCCGGAGAGAGGTCATTGTTGCGTCCTGGAGGTCGTCACCTCGGGCTGGGCCATCTGGGTGTTCGGGTATCTTGGTGGGGTCAGCGTGGCATGAGGTGGTATCAGCTCTTGCCGTTCTTGTCTCATTTGCGGGATTGCCCGCGTCGTCCGGACGTGCTCATTATTCATTTGGGGGGTAACGATGTTGATTCACTGTCGGCCCGACAGTTAGTTAACGTTATCAAGGACGATTTGCGGGTTCTTTTTGCTTGGTTTCCGGGCACGCATGTGTTGTGGTCGGACGTTATTCCGCGCCCGCGGTGTCTTGCGTCCCGTCGGTGGACTAGAGGGTTGGCTAAGTTTAACCGTCAGGTGGGAAAGTGGGTCGAGTCGCAAGGCGGTACTCAATTGTTGCATGGGTGGGTTGACGTCGGTTGTGGTGGGCTTTTTCATGTTGACAGGGTGCATTTGTCCGGTATCGGGGTGTGATTTACTCTTGGATGATTTCGCTGTGGGTTGCGAGCGCGTTTTGGGTTTGGGTTAGCCGCTGCTCTGTTGTTTGGGGGGGGGGCCTGTGGGACCACAGGCCTGTGGCGGATCTCCCGAGCTACTCGGTCATTGGGGCTCATCGGGTGATGAGCGGTGGGCCGGCGGGGTGCCGTGCCTGGTGGGTCAGGTGACCCGGATAAAGGGGCATGAGGGACATGCCACCCCTCTGACCCTTGTTGAAGTGGCAGGGTCGAGGGCACAGAATGTATGTTTTGGTAGCTCGGGGGGAGCTCTTGGATTTATATTGATTAAAGTTATGATAAAATGTTAATATGTTGATTTATATCAATAAACTGAGCTGCGGCTAATTACCCAATAAATAGAGTGGTTGTGTTTTATTGATTAGTTAGGATGAGTATCTTGGGGACATTGAGTTTGGGTCATAGGGAACAAAGGAGCTCATCCAGATCCTGTTGTTAATAGGAGCCAGAGACCTTCGTGTCGAATGGCGGAATGTAACAAGGGGCTGGGGAGCTCCGAGTTACGTTTTGGTGGGGCGGTCGGGGGGCGGAAGAATCAGCATTGTGGCTGATTGGGCCGGCAAAAGGCAAAATGCCTTTTTGAATTTTATTGGTCGGGCGGGGGCGTGCGCGACGAGGCGAGGGGATAAAAGGGGGAGGGCTCGGAGGACTTAACTGTCCGGGTCCTCCAAGGCGGTTTTCCCTCCCACCCTCCCTTTGTTTTCTTGCTTTAGGGAAGCTCGGGGCGGATCTCCCGAGCTACTCGGTCATTGGGGCTCATCGGGTGATGAGCGGTGGGCCGGCGGGGTGCCGTGCCTGGTGGGTCAGGTGACCCGGATAAAGGGGCATGAGGGACATGCCACCCCTCTGACCCTTGTTGAAGTGGCAGGGTCGAGGGCACAGAATGTATGTTTTGGTAGCTCGGGGGGAGCTCTTGGATTTATATTGATTAAAGTTATGATAAAATGTTAATATGTTGATTTATATCAATAAACTGAGCTGCGGCTAATTACCCAATAAATAGAGTGGTTGTGTTTTATTGATTAGTTAGGATGAGTATCTTGGGGACATTGAGTTTGGGTCATAGGGAACAAAGGAGCTCATCCAGATCCTGTTGTTACAGGATACTGGGCTTGATGGACCTTCGGTCTGTCCCAGTTTGGCAATACTTATGTTCTTAAATAAGCAGTGGGTTTTTCCAGTGAGCAGGATTGGTCACTGATGGAAAGCATATACTGAACTTGATAAACGTTTGGTCTGTCCTAGTATGGCAATGTTTATATACTTATGTTCTTAGCTATATATTCTAATGCAACTCTGGTTCATGAGCAGAGCAAGGACAATGCAGAGCATGACCCAAGTTCATTAATAGACAGATTTTAGTGCAGAGGGTGGGGAGGAATTTTGCCCCATCTCAATGAATTTTATTATTCCTTAAAAAAAGGTGAAGGTTTGTAACAGAAAAGGACTAGTAATTAAAAGACATAACAGGCCAGTTTAGATAGCATCTATGCTGCACGTCTGTCTAAACCTCTTTGGATGGTACCTACTCATGCAGTAATTCTTAACCTTTTTTAAGTCACAGACCCCTTTAAGAATCTGATGATCTATGAACCCCCCTTCCCCAGAAATATTCACATAAACACAATTTTGCATGCAATGAATATAATGTACTTTATTTATCAAGATTTGATTGTCTCATACATATATGAAACACACAAAGTATTATTAAACTTTTAAGTAAACAATCTAAAAAAAACCAAACAAACAACTTTATATACAAAAAATAATGGCCACTCATTATAATTATCAAATACATAGTAACATAGTAAATGACAGCAGATAAAGACCCGAATGGCCCATCCAGTCTGCCAAACATACACACTCTATAATTTAATGATTTAATTTAAATTGTTCTTTACTTAGATATTTCAGGGCCAGAAACCCAGAGCTCTGCCTAGTACTGTGATCTACTAGAGTCTCCATCAAAGCTCACTGCAGCTCATCTAACTAAGTCTGACCAGTAACTGGCCTTAGTTCTTCTCTTGTGCAAATTAAAACCGATCTACTACTACGTTTTCTACTACCATTACTGAAAGGTCACTTGGGCAGCCACAATAATCAGAGACGTGAAGAAAGTAACAGGTATTTGGGTTTTTTTCAGCATGTATGCGAAAGACTTCTGCGCACTAAAGTTTTGCCTCAGAAGTGCATATGCTGAATAAAACATCTGTCTCTAATAAAACATCTTCAAGTCTCTAAGTTTTGTGGCTGACCAAAGTAACCTTTCATTACTACTACAGCTACTCTCTCGTTATCTGTGAGAAAAATCAACAGTACCGGGCTGAATATTTATTTTATTTATTATTTAAAACATTTTAAATATACCTTTATCCAAGGCAGCTCACAGTATTACATACATATTTCAGAATTTGCACAACATAAAGATCCCATACATCAGCATTAGGACCAATCATGAGTTGTAAAACTGTCAATAGTTAACCTATAGAAACCCCCTTGTAGCATCCAATATGTATATGAAAATGGTATAAAGGAACTTGCTTTTCCTCATTTGGACACTTCTGAGGCAGCTAGTTTACTGCTCAGGAGTCCTGCATATGCTGAATAAAGATACTTTTGTACTTTCTTCATGTCTCTGGTTTTGAGTCTGCACAAGTGACCTTTCATAAGTACTAGTGTTTTGTGTTGTGTTATATTGTATTATGTGTAGGGTTACCATATGGTTCCAGGAAAAGGAGGACAGAGTGATACATCCGGGTTTTATTTCCACTGAAAGCAATGAAAGCAAGTTGGACACATCAAGACATCTGGATTTTGCTTCCATTGAAAGCAAAGGAAGTAAAACCTGGATATCTCAATCCGTCCTCCTTTTTCTGGAGCCATATGGTAACCCTAATTATGTGGGGGCAGACAACCCCCTTAGGTTTTCATTGCTGTTTTAGAAGGAAAGCTGGGTGGCCTGTCTCCAGCCACAATTTCTACAAATAGAGGATTAATTTCTTCAAATGGCACCTAAGTGTGAAGGACAAAAAAAAGCACCTGCTGTTTTAAGAGATAAAAATCACTAGCAAAAATCATGCAGAAATTGCACCTAGATTGAGGTTGCTCAAATTTGCATTAACACATATCAGGATTCTGCCCACAGTCTGTTCAATCTCCTCTCCTTTCTTAATTGCACATTGTGCAGTTTTATGAGTTGTCATTTTGGGGATCATTTACTAAACTGTGGCAAGTCCTCACGCTCTCTTTCGCAGGTATTTTCCTATGCCTTAAGGCCATTTTTATTGCAACCACAAAAAAGGCCTTTTTAAAATTTTATATTAATGCCCATGCACTAATGTAGCCATTACCACAAGCCATTAAAATTTTTTTAGCATGTATACACTTACCCTATTAGCTCATCCAAGAGCATCAAAGCCGTGCAGTTTCCCTGTTATCTCTGTCTTTTGGGAGAGCAGGGACACAAAGGCACACTATATGCAGAACTAGCCACAGCAGACCAAGTTCTCTTTAGGGAGAAACACTGGTAGACTCCCAGAAGGTGCCGATGCCACCACTGCACATCAAATTGGGCCTAATGAAACAATTTGTCTGAGCCCAAGTCAGCAGCCTTCAAGATATCTTCCCTAATCTGTCTGAGGCAAAGGTCAAAGCTGGTGTCTTCATCGGCCCACAGATAAAGAAGAATCTGGAGTGCAAGGAATTTTCCAAGAAATTAACTAGGAAGTAAAAGGGTCATTTCATGCTAATGTTTCAGATTTTGTATATAGAATAGTCAGAGTAATAAGAGAATTTTTCTACAATTTTAGATTCCTAACTGCAATAGTCACTAAGCTAGATCCACTTGGCTGGCTGAATGTTGGCAGCATTGTGCACAGTGATAAATAGTGTCATTTTTTAGCTGCTTATAAAATTGAGAATAATTGGTCAAGAGTGCTAATGTTTGGTAGTCCAGCATAACTTTTTGTGCTAGTTGCAATCATGTTAGTAGGAGCATCATGGATACAAAAGCCCACCTGAAAGTCTCACTCAAAGTGTGCCCAAAAATTTGTCGCAGTTTGTTGCAACAGATTTTGACCAGTTTATCAGCTACTATACCTTCAGAGCAAGAACAAATATAGACCAGATTTTTATCAATGATTACGGTATCCTTGCATTGGACATTACATTCTCAGATTTTCAACAATTCTGCATGAATGGCTGCATCATAACATTCCTTAAAATTTTGCATCTTTGACACAGGGGCTGAAATTCAACAATTTTCAGGATCAATTATAAAAAAAAGAGACTGCCTATATTTTCCTAAAAGCAGCACACTTTGAAAGAGAAAATTTTACTCTATAAGATACATGACTTTAGGTTTTGCAATGCCAATGTCATAAATGTACAAATTCAACTCAAAGGAATGCTTAGCAGTCTGTCATGCAATATTTGCATTTATGTTCAATAATTTGCATTTATGTTCAATAATTTGACTATAATTCTAACTGTTTTATTCTTGTCAAAGATTTCTAAAGGTTCTACATTATTGTTGTAATATCTGCTTTTCTGATGGTGAGTGAGTTTGGTGGTTGATACTATATTTTGTGCTTCATTTGCTATTCATTCTCCAGTGAAGACAGCGCTGGTTTTATCAGTTGGTTGTTCTGTATAACATTTGTGTACCATTTGCATTTTCCAGGTACTAAAATAGTTTTTACACTCAGAATTGAAAGGCTTAAGTAGGCCTTGTTGAACCATTATTACCAATCATTGTTAGCCATTTGTTTATTGCTTTGGTTCCATTCACATGCTTTAATCAGGTATTTTTATTTTTTGAACCTGTGCCAAGATATCTGACTCAGATTGTGTTCTTCGATTTTTAGGTTATAGATGTCAGACTTTGAATAGGATATAACTTTGCTTCCATGTTCATTTGGGCAAGGTACTGGTGTATCAAAGTGCCATGTAATTTTCCAATGCAAAAAAAGGGCTTGCGTTGAAAAGATTTGAGAATTTACATGACATGAGCAGAAGCTACTGATTCAGATGCTCAGGAGCAAAGCTAGATCAAGCATCCAAGTTTGCTTTATCGTGAAGGTTTTTTCCTCACTGAATATTAGTCTTTACTAAAGAAATGCATAATCCCTTTGGCAAGAAACCAGGCCTGGGAACCTGCGGAAAAGGAACCCACCTGTGGCTTGTGTTGCATGGCTATTGGGCGTGGCCCCTATGGCAATGGGGATACTGGTTTTCTCATTTGGAAATCAGTAATGGCAAAGCCACCATGGACCAACACAACACCTATATCATTCATTTTTCTAGCCTTGTGATGTGTATATCATGGGCAGTGTACACAAAATTTCAATAAGGTCTGCACTGCAAAACAAATAAATATAAATCTTGTAGAGATTCAGACACACTCTTTTTTTTTTTTTATAATTGACCTTGAAAACTGACAAATGTCTTTGTGTCAATGGTGCAAAATTTGAAGGAATGTTCGATGCAGCTATTCATATGAATTGGTTGCAAATTTGACGGTGTAGAATGCAGGGCAAGGATAATCTAAGATAAAAATCTGAAGTCTGTATCTATGTTTTGCTCTGGAGCTATAACAGCAAAATATCTGTGCCATTGAAAAAAAATGAAACCCCCCCCCCAAAAAAAAAAAAACAAAAAAAAAAACAGGCATACCAGTTTAAAAGGTGTTGGCGTGCTTGAACCATGCTGACAGGCCAGCAGCAGTAAGGAAGAAGATTTTAGTTATCCTGAGTGTGACACCAATAAGTAAGTGAACATGTGGGGATTTGATAAGTTGTTGCTTTGTATTGTGGATGGGGGGGTTTGTGGTGTCAAGGGTATTTAGTGTTTTATACTATTTTGTTCTAGACGTGTGTGTGTGGAGAAATCCTCCGATGAAGGTTTAAGAACCAAAATGCCAAAAGGGATAGTATGTTTAGCTGTGCCCTGGTGTCGGGGAAGTGAAATACAGAAGCGCTGAAATCCTAAGGACAGTTTCACAATTATTAATGCACTTTGTTCTATGGAATATTTCATATTTTAATCAATTTTATAAAATATGTTATCAAATAAAATCTAGAAATAGGGAGGTTGGAGGAAGAACAAATGAATTAAAGGATTAAGATTGATAAAGTGGGGTTTCTGAAATAGCTGTGTGCTATATGAGGCCCCATGATACCCTTCCCCATGTTGAATTTCTGATATTCCTCTCCTGGTTAGTTGTTAAAAGAAATTTTAAAGGAGCATATATAAAAGACCCACCTAGTGCATGGGATGATAAGAAGTTTTTGAACATTGATTTTTTGAAACCATCCTGGAAGACAGAAGATAAAGAGGTTTTTGCATGATAATTAGTGATTTTACTCATTTTGAAGAAGTGAAGTATTAAACACTACCCTGGTGTTTCGCCTTTTTGATGATATGGAATTTGTGGGGTAGATGTTTTTACGATCGCTAAAATCCCTTTTTTTTTGGGGGGGGGGAGAAATAGCCAAGCAACGTTAGTGCATCAATCACTTGGCTATTTTGCATGGGGTTTTAGCTAATTTGCATGGCTGTATCAGAAAATGGGCGCTCAAGGGGAAAAACATGGGCCATTTTGTGGATCAGGTCAGTAACAGCGATCGTCGCTAAAGCTATGAAAACAAGTTTAGCGACGATCGCTGATTTTAGTCCATCTAGCCCTAAGTCAGTGTTTCACACATGAAAAAGCTTTATAAAATTACCTCCAGTGTGGAGATTTTGAAAGCTTAAAAATGTGTTCTGATTAATGTTTGTAGAATTGAATAATAAAATAGAACAGAAGTCCTTTCATGTCAATGCGTCTGTTGTCCTGTATATCTTGAACAAAAGCTAAAGAGAAACAGCTGGCTCTTTAGGAAGGAGGAAAAACTGCTCGCCTAAAATGCTGTTCACACAAGGACTGAGTACCAAAGAGATGTACACATTTAAGGGCCAGAGGAAACTTGTGCATTTACACAGTTTTAGAATACAGAAACAGCCTGATCGGCATGAATTGCTGGAAGAAAGGCTTCATTACACAGTACACTGCCCCAGGCCAACTTCGCCACAGTGGTGAGACACGTAAGCCCAGCAGTGCAATCAATAACTACATAGAATCTGACATTTACACAAGCAAGAAGGGTTGCCAGTTGCTGTGAGACAAACATCCATAACACATTTTTAAAGGAATGCAACTGTAAGGTTATCTAACTTCCAGTGGAGAGCTATATTTTTGGAGAACATTTAAACAGAAAAAAAAAAAAAAAACCCCCACACACAAACAATAAAATAAAATACAGCAATAGAAGAGTCCTGTGAGTACAATCTGAGTCAGAATTTTCTTAATGGAGTGCAAATAGGAAATATTAACCCACATCCTAGCCTTAAGTGCATTCCAAAATTGGTCCTGCTGACCCCCCTCAGCCAGCTATGATTTTTTAAGTACTCCACAAATCAAATACGCAAGTGCGAATACATAAGCGTAAGTCCCTTGACCTAGGTCCTAGTAAACGGCGAGATGTGAGAATAATTTTTTCAAAGCCAGTGAGCCTTTGTGAATCAACTCTGGAACTTCTTGGTAACCTCCCTCCTCAGAAAAAAAAAAAATAAAAATAAAAAAAGAGAGAGAATCCTACACACAATAACTCTGTATCATTTATTAAATTAAACAACGTATTTTTTGTTTTGGCACACATATTTGAGTTTGGGTTTAAATCAAACAGAAAAAATAGCAAATTATTGCAGTCCACAAATTACCCACTAGAAGTGTCTTCAGACAGTTCTTAATATAGCCACTCTGAAGAAGGACCAGCCTGGTTTTTCCCATATGAGTACTTCAACCAGGTGATACAGGTTCTCTCTTCAGTAAGGACTGAAAAACATATATTATTAGTACATCACATGAGCGATCTAGAGGTTAAAGCAGCAGGTGGAGGATCAAGGAAATCAGGGTTCAAATCCCAATGAAGCTCCTTATCATCTTGAGCAATCATTTTGCCCACTAGCCCCCCCCCCCCAAGGTGCAAACTTTGGGCTACCATTTACTAACACTTGCTATTTAGCACATACCCTATTATTCTTGTGGCTTATTTAATTAACCTGATTTACTAGTAATCATAAAAAATGACAGCAGATAAAAACCATATGGTCTATCCAGTTTGCCAATCCATACCAAAACTACCACAGGGGACAAGTACAGAGGATCCCCCATTACAGATATCCTCAGTGCTCGTTTCATGCTCTCTTGAATTCAGATACAGTCCTTGTCCCTACCACTTCCACAGGGAGGCCGTTCAACACATGCTCCACTCTTTCCGTAAAGTAGTATTTCCTTAGGTTACTTCTAAATTTATCCCTTTTGTAGTAATGTAATAAATGACGGCAAATAAAGACCTGAACAGTCCATTCAATCTGCCATACACTGACACTCATTATTAATTCATGATTTCAGATTTTCTTTAGTATTAACTTATAAATGCTTTGACATGCCTGCCAAAGAAAGGGTAAAAGGGATGGGCTTCTATACCGCTTTTTCTGTGTGGTTTACACAATCAAAGCAGTTTTCGTATTTTAGACAGGTACTTATTTTGTACCTTGAGCAATGAAGTGTTAAGTGGTATAAAAATCTGAAATCATAAATCATAAGTATAAAAAACACTAAGTAACATGCATAGTGTCTACTCGATACGTTATCAGTTCTTCAACAAAAACCACACAAAAATGGGAAAAACTCAAGGCAGGCCAATCTTGTTGTTTCCATTTTTGTGTTCTTTTTTCTGTTGTACCTCAACAATCTCCAACAACCTGAAATGGGTATAATGCAAAGAGGGGAAGGAAAAAAAAAATCTTCCTTTCCACCAGATTAAATGGTTCATTCCTTTGGAGCAAATAGAAAATACAATGAAGGTGAGGAAAAAGAAAGATGCACAACCCTTTGAGCAGTTCACTCATGCTTTACGAATTCTTTACCAACGACCAAGAACATATTGATGATATGTCATTATACATCCATTTATCTGTGGTTTCAAACAGCAAAACAACTTGTTGAGCGTTCTTCTGCCCCCCCAAGAAAAAAAACATTGAGAATCTTGTGGACCCCAAAAAGTAAGGAAAAATTATATCTCGTAGTTGAAGAATAAGTGTTAGAGAATACTTGAAGAAATTCAAACCAACAATAGGAAACACACTTGCATCCAAATAGCAAAAAACAAACCCAATATAGTGATATCAAAAACTGATCTAATTCAATGATGAGGAAAAGACCTCAAACACCCACGTATCCAAAGTTTTAAGACACTTTTCATGGTGCTATGATAATTATCATTGGTCAAAAAAAACAAAACCTTGTTCTAATAAATATATTTTAATTTTCTTTTTATAATGTATTTACTAATGTTTTCATTAATCACACTCATCTGTGCTATTAGTACAATTATCTTGCTGCTTGATTTAGAATTTTTTTATATGGATACATAGAAGAATGAAATTGGTGAAGTTTTGACAGTAGCACTGTTTCGCTGCTTGATTTAAAACCATGTGAAATGAATGTACAGAAGACTGAATTTTTTTTTCTGAACACAGATGAGTGTGAATTAGTGAAAAGTTAGCAAATATATCATAAAAGAAAATTTAAAAAAAATATATATATATATATTTATATATTAGAACGGGTTTTTTTTTGGGGGGTTGGTTTTTTTTTAAACCAATGATGATGTTCATAGCCCCATGAAAAGTGTCAGCTTTGGACACCTGGACATTTGAGGATTTTTCCCTCGTTGAATTAGATCAGTTTTGGATAATATCACCATATTATTTTTTGCAATGTTACAGAATACTTGACTTATAAAAAATTTTAGTGGATGAAGATGTAAAGACAGTGGTCTTTACTACCTTTTAAGTCGGGGCCCACTTGGGATTGAAAGGGGACCACCAAATATCTTCTCACATTGGGCAATAATACTGCTGACTAGCTTGTGGCGACGACATCCATCACTTCCATTCCACCCCCCCTCCCCACACTTTTTTGAACTTTTCTTCTGGAGCATAATCAAGGAGATAGGCAATTCCAAATGCACTTTTTTCTTCTATTGAGAAATGCCTTGTCCTTCAAGCAAGCACTGCAGCTCTTCTTCTCATCCACTTCTCCCTTTCTGACCTAAGCTTGGATAGAGCATCAAAGAATAGAGGAAAAAAAAAATCAGAATGACAATGGGGCAACCCTAGAGGTCTCCAGGGGCCACCCTTGGTCCCGAGCCTTGCACTGAAGAACACCAATGTAGGCAGATGTCAAAAACATCATGCCTAACAAATTACCTGTGCAAAATAATATTAATAATAATTTAACAGGAAAGCAGGAAAACAAAAAGTGACATTTTAATGAGGGGAGGAGGAAGAAGAAAACAAGTTTCAACTTCACCAAGTATCTTCTCCTTACCTCCATATATTTCAGTTCACACAACAGTTTTAGCAGAATTTCAATCTTGTGTGTCTTTACTGATCAAAGTCACAACTAAAGGTATTTAATAGCCATCATATTAACAGAGGATCTCTTTAAGCCTACTAGTCGGCCAAACCAACCCAAGTTAATATAGTCTTCTGGACAATTTATTGTTGTGTAACTCATTCCCTTTCTTTTGGTCCATTTGATATTATTCATTTATTTATTTTTAAAATGTGTATTCCGTTTATAACCTAAGCAAATTACAGCATTTACATACATAAATCCAATTATTACTATGTCATTACATCACAGACATACAATTCTTTATAAATATTCAATTATAAATGATAGGGAAAAATAGCAAAGTCTGCCAGGAATGCTCTTTATTGTCATGATTCAGCAACAATTACCATATAGGAAACTGCTTTGATATCAATATTTAAAAAAGTGGTGTAACAAATAAAACAAAATAAATAAGAAAAAAATAGAACCACCAGGCCAACTCCTTCTTGCTGTCTTTCTTACAGGTCAAAGTTTCCAATAGCCCCAAGCCATCACCATGACCTCACTCCTGCAACCTTGGTCATGTAAGCATGTGATCATCCAACACTCCAAGCCACCACCTTCCTCAAATCTTCTGACTACAAACTGCCACCTCTTTTTCACCATTGCCTCATTCACACTGCCTCAGACTTTCCAGACCACTGTTTCTTTATGAAAATAGTGTTGGGTTACTGCTAACCTCTTTCCATGGTTTCACACTACTAACAACTTCTTCTCCATGGTCTATTCTATGTAATGGGTTTATCATTACAAAATCTTCATCCTGGAGCAATACATCGTCAATGGAGCTACTCTCTGGAGCTGGTACCAGAATGAAAGAGGACCATGGTGGAATAGGCCTGGAAGATTAAAACCTAAAAGAATATGAATATGGGATGAGAAGGAACTAGAGCCTGGAAGGTTTAATGGGGTAATACATATATATATATATAGGAAGACTTGAAGAAGGGGGAAAAAAAAGAAGAGAAAACTTGGGAAAGAGGGAGAAGAGAGAAAGGTAACGCACCAGAGGAAGGTGAAAGTGTAAACAAAAATCCAAATGAGAAATAAAAAAAACCAAACAAAATAAAAACAGTAAAAGACTTGAAACTTAAATAAACAAAAGTTGCTTAAATGTACAACCATACGCAGATTTCTGCTAAATTTTCTGTGGCTCTCTCTCCCTTACAGCTGCCTCAGGAGACCAAAAACATTGGCTATTAGATCAGAGAGGTATGACCTGACCAGGAGAAAATAAAGTCAAGAAGCAGGAGACAAGCTCTAAACTACTAAAGGAATATGAATGACTAAACAGAGGAGATAGCCTCCTTCAGCTCCTGGTCAGCTGCTTGTGGAAATATTCACAAGTATATGTACTTCTTATAATAATAAATAACTTTATTCTTCTACCGCCATAGTCAAAAGACTTCTAGGTGGTTCACATTCGAAGAAGGCTGGACAATCAGTGAGATACAGGATGTAAGAAGAGAGGGTTACATAAGAATTAGGTAAAGGAACAGTAAAAATAAACAGCGAAATTACATCAAGGTAGAGAGGGGGAGAATATATCATTTGGAGGCTTCTGTTTAGGAGACGAATTTGTCAAACAGAATGGTTTTGATTGATTTTCGGAATGCGCCGTAGGTCAAACTGGCTCTGTTTATGTAGAAAAAGAAGACCAGTGACTTGCAAGTCATGGTTTCTTCTCAGCTTAGGACAATTTCCTTGCTGCTCCACTTTATAGTTTCCACCTTCACTCTGCCATCACTGCCCAACAGCAGAAGCCTGTGAGGAATGAGCATGTGTGTACAATAGCAGTGAAGTATATATATATACTCCAAAAGTTATGACATCTGCTTATTTAATTCAGAAGCTAGTGGGAGGATCGCAGAGAGATCAGAAATGGATCAGGAGAACAGTTCCATCCAGTCACCTCCCTAAGATGCTTGGCTGCAGGCCTGAAGTGAAACAGATTTTGGCCCTGGTAGTTGTTGAAGGTTGGGAGTGACTAACCTATATAAATGATGGTGCTCTACTTGCCAATCCTACTGCTGGCATGGACAGAAAAATCAACTAAGCCATTAGGAAAAAGGAAGCAACACTGGGGCTCAGACTCACTGCTGGAGATAACAGACCTTGCTAAACAAAAACAAAAAAAAAACCCCACAAATAATATGTTCTATGACTTAAAAGCAGGAACTGGGAGTTGACCCCTATCTAATCTTAAAGTGGTCATGTAGATGAAGCTACAGTAAATGCCATAAGCATACCGGGATGCAGAGAGAGAGGAATGGCCAACAGAAAAATGGAGGCAATAGTGATGAGATGTAATTTCTGAAGATAAATCCAGTGTGCAATTCTGGAGATCATGCCTTTAAAAGGACATGAGCCAGATGGAGTAGGTCCATAGGTAGGCTACTAAAAATGGTCAGGAGTTCAATATAACACGTTATGGGGACAGATTTAAGGATCTAAACATGACCTAAACATCTAAACATGATCTAAACATGACCAGGATGTGATATCAGAAAGGAGCCGAGGCAGGCGTGAGCAGCAGGTGTTAAAAGCTGCTTGGACCAGTGAGTGAACATTTAAAGAGGTATTTTGAGCAGGGGGTGCATGGCAGGGAAGATTGGGGGGACATAAAGCACAGCGAGGTTGGGCACCACCCTCCCATGACATCATTAGATTACAGGCAGAGTCTTTTTTTTTTTTTTTAAGACAATGAAATCTCAGCACTTCCCAGGAGAATTTAAATTAGATATTGTTTCATAGAAGAGGAGAGGTCTAAAGAGCGGTACAGTATGGATGATTTTCTCCATACCCCTAGCCAGGTCTTTGCAAATGTCTTTCTTTGGCTATTTTTTCCCGATAAGGTGTGGATTGATATCCCTATGAAAACAGTTCCAATCAACATTTCAGACTCCTGCTGCAGGCCATGCAGCCGAAACCCATATCGTGTTGAGTTTGACTTTTTGAATCAATAAATCCATCTGTAGTATCATAGGTCGTATAGTTCTCCTTTCCTCCACTGGTTTGTTTGACCTTTGCCCTGCTGTAGATTAATCTTCTGTTTTGTGCTCCGCTTCTTTGTCTCAATGCATTTTTCTGTTTCGCCATTCCAAGTTGGAAATCTTATTTCATCAATATCTTGTAGCACAAGACATAATACAGGCCAATATCATACATGCTGCAGAATTGAATTGCATGTATTCAGCCCATAATATGGTTGGTTGATAATGTATTCTAGATACAAACAAATGAGATATAGACTAAATACAGAAGAGGCACATGATTCAACTGCTCAAATGTTAATTCATTCACTGCACACTATGATCAGCAGAGACAGGAACAGGATGCACCTTTTTTTGTTTTGATTTAATGTGCAACAGGACACGATAGCGTTATGAAAGTTTCACACTGGTAGCCTAATCAGATTTGCAAAAACAGAAGGAAAAATATTATTGTATTGTTGAACACATTAAACTATATTTCTACCTTATACTTCAGATGTTTTCAGAGTTACTAACACAAACCATAAAGATTAGCAGGCTAGAACAGTGGTTTCCAAACCTGGTTCTGGAGACAGACAGCTGTGTTTCAAGGATATCCAGGTTTCCAAGTTTATTATTATTTCTCTTCCATGACTATTCATTGCAGATATCTTGAAAATCCAATTGGCTGGGGTGCCTCCAGAACCAGGTTTGGGAACCACTGGGCTAGAAGTCAAGGAAGTTTGAGTATTACTAGCAACACATAAATCCAATTTATAAGAACAGTGCTCATATTTATTACAAAATTGATCTGGATTTTTTTTTTTAATCAAGGCTGTAATTGTAATTAGATTCAAAAGCATCAAGAACCCACAGCTCTAACAATAACAAACACTTCCTTGGATAGGAAAACAGAATTTTATAAAATGTCACAGGTAAGCAAGTTTCCTTTCCAACTGCTCCCTTCATGGATACAAACTATAAGAGTCAAACACCCTTTATCCTCAAGTAAGAATATTTGTGATACCAAGATACCAATGACCTAGCCAAATGTTTACTTGCCTTTTCTGGGTGTGAAATGAAAATAAAAGGGAACATCTTTACTTTCACTGGAACGGACATGCATTGTTAATGCTTTTATTTGGTGAAAGGGCAAAGAGTAGGCTCGCTGGGGTCTCTGCCTGATGACCCAAGGTTGGTGTCTAGTCTAGATACCTCTAACTCAGACCGAGCCACCTAATATGAAGTACTACAGCCTCCACAAATCTTTAGGTAGCTTTCTTCTGAAGCACAAAGTCGGACAGATATCAGTTTAGACAATGCAGTGCTCTCTTCAATCCCATGAAGACCTGGAAGTTGGATAGCATGCCTTCACATAAGGGGAACTGAAGATGTGGCCACTGGTCTGTTGCTGATGAAGAATGAACAATGAGGCAATTAACCTAAGGTAATCTGTTCAGGAGTGGAGCTGATGGTGGCGATTTCTTGGACCCAGTGAATGAAGGTCTATCCTCTGCTAGGACTGGTTGAGAAGAATATCAGATTTTGTGAATCCAAGGTTCCTAAGACTATAGTCCAGGAATCTTGTAAAACCTGTCATAATTTAGGTGCTTTGCTGTGGAACCTAGCCTCATTCCAATTATTCCGAAAGCATCTTAAAACCTGGCTTTTCTCCAAAATGTAAAGCTATCTATTTAAAATGTAAAGCTAGCTATCCTCTTCATAACCTCTAATTTCTTATTATGTCCTTCCCTCATTTATTGAATTACCTGTAAACCGTGTCAAGCTCTATCTTTATGGAGATGATGCGATATACAAACTTAAGGTTTAGTTTAGTTATATGTTGCTATCCGACAGACTGAACTATTGCATATACATCACCCTGATATTATGGAAATGGTGCTGTCTTTATTAAAATCCTCAAAATAAATTAAATTTATCACTGGAATGCATAGATGCTGAGGATGCTTGAGCACTCCTAATATTAACCAAAATCACTTCCCCCCCCCCTTTTATCAAGCTGCACTAGAGGTTTTTAATGTGGGCCAGCGAGGTAAGTGCTCCGACACTCATAGGAATTTCTATAATCTCTGGATCACTTAACCTTCCTGGCCTGTGCTAAAACCCTCTAATGCAGTTTGATAAAAGGGGCCTTCCATTTTGTTGTGTGGGGGTGGGGGAGTGTCCCAATCATTTTTAAAAGTTATTTGAACAAATTTATGCAGCATGATGTGTGCATTGTTTTTGATCTGCAGACTTGAGTCGCCATGTTAAATTTAATGAAATGCAAATTTATATTATGTCTTATATTGTAAACTGTTATGTATGTTTTACTCTGTAACCTGCCTAGAACAATCAGACAGCACGGGTAATAGGTATTTAAATATATATATATATTACACATGTCTGTGTAGACTTTAAAGCTGGAAGATATATGCAAGAAATCCTTTTCAACCTTTAACTTTCAAGCTCTAGGAAGACGAGATAATTTTTTTCCTTTGAGAATAAAAAGGTAAAAGAACTATTCAAGTGAACATAAAGAGAATAACTTCACACTTCTTGCAGAATATCTGAGGCAGCCATTGTGCTCAAGGCTGAGTTACAGTATAAGTTGTAGTTCAGTGTGAGAAGTAGAGAAGTGCCTCTGAAGGAATAACTTTTTCATAAAAGCCCTAACACTGAGTTTTAAGGTTTCTTTACAAAAAGCTATGTGATTCTTTACTTATGGATAATCTGGCATTAAGTCTTGCAATTGAAAATGTTTTCATTTATGTTTATGACAATCTCATAAAGAATCAAAAGTTAGCAAACTTCCGCAGAGTCTGTTTCTGGCTTGGCTAAGGGACCCTGCTTGTAAGAGCTGTTAGATTATGCGGGAAAATAATTTTTTTTTGTTGGTGTTTTGTTTTTGGAAGAGGTGGGGACAGTTTTATTAACAGCATGCACTACTAATCTACAGCAATGCGATGTTCTTCAAAAGCAGACACTGCTGAGCCAGTGTGCATTACGAATGGAAAACCCAAAATTGTGGTTCCCCTCATTTCATTCAAAAAAAGAAAAATACAACGTGACATGACATAGGCATTGTCATTGACATTTCAAAATGCATGCATATCCCTACTTATTATTTACTAAGAATTCTCTTACAGATGAATCTGTTAAAAGGTTAAAGAGCCTGCAACCAGAGAGCCTCATCAATAACCACCCATTAGGGATAGGGCCAGCTCTAGAGACCGTGGAGCCCCGAACAGTGGCATAGTAAGGGGGTTTATAGTTCAAGTCGACCCTGTTTAGGCATGTTGAATCTGCACCTTATACCTATATCCCTTCAGAAAGGAGAGAAGTGAGTTCTTCAATTAATAAAAAAGGTTTCTGAACTAAACTACAAAAACACTTTTCTGGATGTTGCTAGGGATAAACTGACCTATACGGACAACACTTGCCTTTTGGGAGGAGGGTATTAAGAAGAGCCAGCCTTAGAGAGGTGCAGCTACCGGACCCTCAATGACACAGGGGGC
This sequence comes from Geotrypetes seraphini, assembly GCF_902459505.1. Lineage (NCBI taxonomy): Eukaryota > Metazoa > Chordata > Amphibia > Gymnophiona > Dermophiidae > Geotrypetes > Geotrypetes seraphini. The sequence continues at coordinate 334,561,487 of NC_047086.1, forward strand.
CCCACTCCTGTATCAAACTGCAGAAGAAAGTATGCTGGTGGACACAGAGGGTTCCCTCTCACAATTCTGCCCTGGGCCTCAGCATGTCTAAAACCGGCCTTGTATAAGCATAAAACTGGCATTGACAACACCAAAAAAAAGGAGAATCCAACACAGACAACAGGATATGCAAAATAGAGAATGACAAGGTGGTTGTTACCCGCGGCTAGCCGCGGGTAACCCGCCATAACGGTGACCAAAAAAAAAAAGGTCACCGCGAGATCGGGGACAAGGCCATTCACCACCCCGTGAAGCGGTGAATGGTTAGCATACGCGGTGAACAAGCGTTTGATCCGGCAGCTCCCTCTCTCCCGCCGGTCATGCATCTCCCTCCCTCCCTCCTTTACCCTTACCTTTTCTTGTTGAAACTGGCGATTTCTATAAGGCTATGAGCTGTATTACAGCCGGAGCCTTGAAGTTGCGTCGCATTGCCTGCTGGAAAAATCTCCTCTGACGCAACTTCCTGTTTCCGGTTGCATCGGAGGAGACTTTTCTAGCAGGTAACCCGACGCGACTTCAAGGCTTCGGCTGTAATACAGCTCATAGCCTTATACAAATTGCCAGTTTCGCCACAAGAGAAGGTAAGAGGGAGGGAGGGAAGGAGAGAAATGCACGGTTGGCCGGCGGGAGGGAGCTGCTGGAATGCGTGAAGGGTGCTGGGGGTGGGGGGGATGGAGAGGAGAAGATGCTGAAGACGGGGACGGGGCGGTGAAAGGGACAGCGGGGACAGTGACGGAGCGGTGAAGGGGACGGCGGGGACGGGACGGTGAAGAGGATGGTGGTCCGGGGACAGGGCAGTGGCGGGAACAGAATTTTTCCCCGTGTCATTCTCTAATGACAAAGATTTTATCTTGTAGAATGTAAAATACCCAAGGCCATGTTTCAAAAATTCTTCATCAGGAGTGTAACCATAATTAAAACAAATACAAAAGTAATGCACGTCAATTAAGCTTAAATTTTAAAACACAAAATATAAGTGACTAATACTTTTTAATAAACTTTTTAATAAACCAATATCTAAATTTCAAAATACTTACTACACATACATAAATGTACAGTTAATAACTGATTAATAAAGTAAACAAAAAAAGAACGAAACCCTCATATCACATCTACGTGAACTTATATTTCTGCATTTTTTTAAATGTACTTTTTGTGTTTTGTAATATTGAAGTTTATCAAGCTGCGCTAGCGGGGTTAGCACGGACATTTCATCACGCGCTAACCCTCGCAGCTGGCTAAAAAACTAACGTCTGCTCAATGCAGGCGTTAGCGGCTAGCACAGCAGGCAGTTTAACGCGTGGTATTACGCACGTTAAACCCCTACCACAGTGTGATAAAAGGACCCCTAAATGTATCATTTATATAGTACAGGTACTAAATCCTTTATCCAAAATTCTGAAAAACAAAATTTGTCACGCAAGCCGTAAGTAGTCAATTTCCCAGATGCAACACATGCTGAAATCAATGCAAGTGCATGTGTTTCTCCTGACCTCTGCGCAATTCTGGTCAGAGGACTGGAAAGTGGCAAAGAGCTGCTCAGGGTGGCAGTGAGAAAAGGTCAAGGGCTAGAAAATGGCACAGACAGATGCAGATTCCACCGAGAAAGATAAGTTGTTGAAGTTTCCAAGTGAGAGTGATGACCATCTTACATATTCCAGTGAGCAGTAGAACATCAATATACCCATTGTAAAACTAAACAAGCCAGGCTAGTACAGATTGATCCCACACAGTCAATGCTAACAGAGAACCATGTCTTTCGTACACGTATGGAATATGTAATCAAAAACTAACCCCAACACTTTCCCCCCCTTTAAAAACCAAAGCACAGTTTTTAGCACCGGCCATAGCTTCTGATTCATATAATGGCTCTGTACAGTCTTTTCCATGCTTTGAAGCATCCTCTGATACTAATCTAATCTAATCTAATCCTTAGGTTTGTATACCGCATCATCTCCATGTTCGTAGAGCTCGATGCGGTTTACAGTAGGAGAAATACTATGTAAATGTAGTATAACAAGGTCATTGATACTAAAATAAGCATTCCAGGCGATGCTCAGACATTGCCTGGTGATACACAAAATGAAACGCTAACCTTTAATACTCCAAAATTACTGGCAGGTCTGGAGATGCCAGTAGTGTTGAACCATGTGTGTTAAAAGTGTGTCTCAGGCATGCATGTTAAAGACGTGTCTAATATGCATGTGTCAAAAGGGTACATCAGCAAGTCTGGGCTGCCGATTACATAAAAGATGAAGATACACTTCTTCCTCTGTATTCACTGTGATAGGAGATTAACAGAACCGTAAATACAGAAAAACCCGCAAATAATTTTTTTCATATGTTATTCACTGTTTTTTTTAAAAAACCATTGTGAGTATGGTGAAACTGCGAATAACACGGTGGGAGACCTGGCCTGTTCCCAAAGGAGAGGCAAAGCACGGTGAAGAAAGCACCGGGAATCGGCGATTTTCTCTGTAAATACTTGGAATCAGTGATTTATCTATGCAAGCTGATGTAATTTTGGGGGAAGGAGCCAGCAGGCTAAAGACCGTGAATAATCGAAACCGTGAATGCTGAAACTGCGAATACGGAGGGAGAAGTGTACATTTATCATACTTGATGTGAGGGGAGAGGTGCCATAAACACTTATATTAAAAATATGTCTCATGCGCATTCATTCAAAGCATATGCCAGCATTTGCATGAGAGGAGGAAGATTAAAAAATCTGAGGGCAGCATATACAGTATGTCCCGCAGAAGCAGTGTAGAGGAAAGCATTTGAATAGTTTGGTGGTAGTTCTCCATCCCTCCCCTCCACCTATGGCATCGATGAACGCCTCTGATGTACTAAAGCATACCTATGATTGATGTTCATGCATGCCTATGACGTAGTATTTCCTGGCACTTGTGCACAGTTATGCCTCTTTCCATGGACTATTCTGCAATTTCTCCAACGAATGATCAGATGAAATTTCCATGGACCTCCACGAAGCTCATTTGCATGCAAGGTTTTTGCAGCATTGTTCTTCTTTATGAAATCGAAAAATTTACTGGCACTACAATGACCCATAGGATTTTAATAAGTTTAGAACATCAGGGCCTCAGTCATAGGTTACCAGCTTAGAGGGGCATAATAAAAAATACGTCTAAGTCCGTTTTGGGCCTAAGTCGCTAGTCACCCAAAGTCGGCAGTGTCTAAAGTCCATTCTCAAAAAAATACGTCCAAAATATTTTTTTTCTAGAATCGTCTTAATTATATGTCCAGCCATTTGATCATCCAGACCACTAAGTCGTCCATCTTTATACCCCATTCTCGGCCAAAAATTGGTCCAAGTCAAAAACGCCTAGAACAAGACCTTTTGGATGTGGAAGGAGCCAGTAAGTTATGGACTGGACACCCAGACATGGCAACACAGTAATGGGCCACCTTATAGGGCACTGCTACGAACTTCACAAAAAGGGTGCCACATAAACATCTCACCAGAACTCCCTTATAGGTCATGGTGAGCCCCCCCCAAAAAAACACCTCCCCAAAACCTACTAGACCTACCTGTCTATAACCCCAATAGCCCCAGATTACTTAAGCCACCTCTGTGCTGATCTACTAGGTTTTCCTATGCCAGGTGCTGATGTTCTGGAGGCAGGTATGTACTTTTTATTCCAATTTTTATGATGTTGTGGGGGGGGAGTCAGTGATTACTGGGGCAGTGGGTCTGTACTTTGTGTCTGCAGTGGTTATCTGGTCACTCTTGATACCTTCTGGGCACTTAGACCTGTTTTTACATCGCCTAAGTCACAATGTACAAGTTCCATCTACGCAGTCTCGTTAAACTTTCAGTTATACTTGCAGTACGACTAAGTCTAGCTCAGCCCACATCCCGCCCACACCACTCTTCCTAAAACACCCCTTTCGGCTCTGGGTGTACAGCAGCACTGAAAAGGACTAAGCTGCTTTTAGATACGTCTAAAACCCGTTTTGATTATCGGCACTTTTTGATCGTCCAAATGCCGATTTAGGCAGGATTTTAGATGTATTTCCGTTTCGATTATGAGCCCCTTAGATTTTAAAATTATTTTTGACCCTCACATTAATAATTTAAAACCCTTAGATTCACAGAATCTGCAAAAGACAATAAACCACAGTTTCAATGATAGACTTATTCTGATAAATTATTTAATAAGAACAGATTTAACCCTGTTCTCTGACTGCTCAGTTGACCTGACAGCAGGACAAAATTTTGACAACTTCAGGACTTAAACAGTATGGCAAACACATTCACCTCACCCACACAAATTTGAAGCAAAAATTCTTCCTGTCACTTCTCTTTTTCTTCTTCTTTCCCAGCTCCCAATGCTGTCCACACATACCACCTCCTGTTGCATTGTTCTGCCTATGAGCCAGCAGCTGCATGCACCTAGCACCCTTTCTTCTGTGTGCATGTGCCCTATATCGGCGGAACTCAAAATCCAGGGACTGTAAATCTTCAGAGAGCTCTTTGGAGCTTCCCAATTCTAGCCAGTACTGTCCCACGGCATCCCCAGCTCCCAGAGCAGTGAAAATCCTCTAACTCGGGCCCAACAAGGCCCGACTCTCGGCTCCTCTGTGCAAGCATGGCCTGATATCTGCACCAGGCATGCGTGGAGGCTACAAAACACCAACGGAGTTCCTACAACTGTGGTGCTTCCACAGCCACCATGGCACCCTTGCAGCCCGAATCTGCCTCCTGCCTGTCCTCCAGTCACACCTCCAGCTGTCACCTGCCCTGCTTCAACTCTCACAGCCTGCCACAGCCAAGGCCCCAGCATAGCCCCGACTCCAGCACCTCCAGCACTGCAGCTAAACCCCTGGCCTGCCCCAGGTACTTTTTCTTTTAACTCACAGGGGTTACATTTAGAAAATAGTGACCCTGAGTGACAGCCATATTATAAATAACATTTCATAAGACACACAAAAAACTAACATAAAACTCATTTATATAGGCATGTTTATTTGCACTTGTTTTGAAAAATTAGATGTGCTCCAACCAATATAGTATGCTAATGAAAGACAGAAAAATGACTACGGATAAAGACTATGCGCTCCCTTTACTAAGGTGCGCTAGCGTTTTTAGCGTACGCAGGAAATTACCGCGCGCTACGCTTCTAGAACTGGTGTTAAGGTCTAGCGTGCGTGGCAATGTAGCACGCGTTATTCCGCGATTTAAAGCCCTAACACGGCATAGTAAAAGGAGCCCTATGTGGCCTCTCTAGTCTGCTCACTCATACCAGCTACTAAGCTATAATCCCTTCCTCTCCCTCAGTGATCCTCTGTGCTGTCCTAATGCTTTCTTTATACATCAGGTATCTCGCAGGTCAAAATTAATGGGGTTGACCGTGCTGTACAAAATCTTCCATGCAGCTTAAAATAGTAGCAGCTCTAACGCCGTTAAGCTGCCTCTAGACATTTCTAAAGCCACGACGATAAAAGTTAACTAAAATCTTGAAGTCAATTAAGAGGGATGATTTTTTTTTTCCCCTAGCATTTCTGCGAGACCAAGATAACTAATAGGTTTTAAATAAAAATGTTATGTAGGTTGGATGTTACAAAGCATGACTGAAAATGTGAGTTACAATAAAGTCATTTAATATTCCCTACAATGGGTTTGACTTTATTTAATGTTCATTTAACTTTTCCCACAACGAGATGCATTTTCATTCGAGTTTCAAAGGCAACTGAGGTGAAATGTACAATGAGGCAGAAATACGCTTCACCTCAAATTGCCTTTGAACTATTACAAAAAAAAAAAAAAATACATTTCATACCCATGAGGGCAAGTTAATGTACATCACTTGGAAGCTCTTTCCAACACTACTTTTGGTAGCACATGACCACCTTATAAAAAGGTTAAAATGTCTTTGTTCAGGATAGTTCTGTGGGATTTCATATATTATTCTGGGCCCTTCAGCCTTCCTTCTTTCCCCAAATACAGTCCTACAATTTAAGTCCAAGAGAGCAAGCTCCTCCGACAGTAAAATGCCATGCGCTGTGAAACCTTAAGGCATGCGATGTGGTAAGACTTACAGAATCACAATAACTAGGAAAGAAATATTCGTATTTTCTGGCACCTCTTCACATATATTCTGAACCACTGCAGCTGCCAAGTAGTCTCCAAATGAAAACACAAGGATCTGTTTTAAGTGGATGTCTGTACAACGTTTTCTAAAGAGGCAGGGAGGAACGACTCGCACCTACAGTTTTAAAATGAAATAATGCAAATAAGTGGCAGTTTTGCTTCGGTCTTCTTAACCCTTTCATACAGGTAATTTTGTACAGCATTTCCCCTGCGTAAAGCACGTTTTACATACAGAAAATGGCTGACTGTTACGAAGTTGCATACATCAGTGAATCGCAAACTGTGTGCCGCAGTGGGTGTACCGCCAGGGATTGAGTCACTTCAGGCATCAGAACCTCTCCTCCCCCCGCACGAACCTCGTCTTGTTTTCCCTGAGCTCAGGGCTGTGCCTGGAGGGCCTTCGAGCATGCGCGGATGTTGACGTGATGATATCATGCACACGCTTGCGACACCATCGCATCCGCACATGCTCAGAGGCCCCACAGACCAGGCCCCGAGCTCAGGGAAGACGAGATTCATGTTGGGTGGGGCTGGGGGGGGGGTGGAGCAGGTTGGGGCGGGGCAGGGTTGTGGGTGTGCCACAGAAAAACATTTGCTCCGTTAGTGTACCGGAGCAAAACAATGTTTGCGGGACACTGGCACACACAAAGCTGATAAACAGAAACACAGGAACGCTATAAAAAAAAAAAAGTGCTCAAAAATGGATGCTGAAAAAAAATAGATGCTAAGCGCTATTCTAGTAATAAAAAAATAAAAAAGAGAGACGTCTGGTCTTTATAGAATAGTGCGTAGCACCGATTCCCACACCTAACTTTAGGCACCAGACTTACTCCTGCTGTAAATGCTGGTGCACAAGCTAGGCACACTGAAGCAAATGTTCTGTAATTATGCGTGCCAACTTGTTGGAACATCCCTGAAGTATGCATGGCCACACCCCCTTTTCATTTACACACTAGTAGTTAGGTGCCATGCCTTACAGAATTGTGCACAGCCAGATGTGTGCACAAATTTCAATGCGTGCCAATTAACTTCACTAAACTGATCCATCACCGATGTAGGGCTTGTTAATTTGTACATGCATCTTAGGCGTGCGCACATATCTGGGCACCATATATAGAATCCGGGGGATAGTGTCTACTTTTATACAATATTCATACACATGCTCCCCAAGAACATGATTGTGATGTGCTTTATAAGAAACCCCGTATACATACACATATTTGCACTGACATTACAGCAGGAATAAATTTACGCACCCTTGGAGATAAAGCAGTAAAGGCACCCGGACCTATCGGTAAAAGGCATAACAGAGAAGAAAGAGTAACAGTAAAATAAAAAGTTACGCACAGAAACATCAACAAGAAGAATTCCCGGTTCTGGTCTGCATTGTCCCTGCTCATGTCGTAATTCTTGCCTAGTGGTAGGACACAATATTTTGCAGATTCTTTGTTTTCCCCAGAATTTAACAAAGTTTTTCCTGTGCTGGTTTCCTCTATTAATTTTGGGCAATGTATATCTGATACCTTTGTGTTTTGTACAGTGCAATAGGAGAATGCATTTCTGTTCATTTCTCCAGCATTGCATGAAGAAGTCTAGTTTCTTGAGTTTCTAGTTCAGTTTTTGTCTGCCTCTTTGTTCTAGTATAGTCACTTATTCTGTATTTCGATAAGGGTCTCTCTGTATTTTGAATGCATGAAAAAGGTCAAATATTCTACTAATATATAGTTTCTATACAAGAATCCAACACACTCCTGCTTGTTGTTTTTCAAAAACTTTCTCTCTCTCAGCAAGCAATGTACTGGTGCTCCAGGGTATGTTGTGGTTTTTGGACTGTCTGTTTTTCATAGGCAGGCTTATTGCTGTTTCAATTCTGAGCGGGAGGGCACTACACTCATATCTACCACCCAGAGTCAAAATTGAAGTGAACATGCTGCCTTTGGCGGTCCCGGAAACTTTCCCTCTGCTACAGATTCTTACCATGGGGACAGGAAGCTGTAGCAGAGGGAAAGCTTCCGGGGCCACCAAAGGCAAGTGTGTTCACTTCATTCATACTGCACGTTGCCTGAAGAATGCAGGACTTCAGCACTGGAAACAAAAGTGCCAGATCCCGACGGGTAGGGTTGGGAAGGGGATGAAGATGCCAAACCTCTGTGGGAAGAAAAATGTGGAGGAAAGGGGCAGGGCAGACAGAGAGAGGGAGGAGAGGGTGCGCATGGATGGAGAGGAGGGAAAGGGCAGAGAGAGAGGAGGAGATGGCGCACATGGATGGAGAGGAGGGGAAGGGCAGAGAGAGAGAGAGGGAGGAGATGGCGCACATGGATGGAGAGGAGGGAAAGGGCAGACAGAGAGGGAGAGAAGAGGGTGCACATGGATGGAGAGAAAGGGAAGGGCAGAGAGAGAGAGGGGGGGGAGGAGATGGCACACATGGATGGAGAGGAGGGGAAGGGCAGAAAGAGAGGGGATAGAGCGCACACATGGATAGAGCACCCATGGATAGGGCGGAAGGGAAAGGCAGAGAGTCCATAGACCATTATTGAAAAAGACATGGGGGAAGCCACTGCTTGCCTGTAGCATGGAATGTTGCTACTCTTTGGGTTTTGGCCAGGTACTAGTGACCTAGATTGGCCACCATGAGAACAGGCTATTGGGCTTGATGGGCCTTTGGTCTGACCCAGTAAGGCTATTCTTATGTTCTTATGAGAAAGGGAAGAGATGGCGCACATGGATGGAGAGAAGGAGAAGAAATGGAAAAGTGGACAGTTTGAGAAGGAAGCAGAAAAATGGAAGAAAGTTGAATGTTAAAAGTTTAATGCCAAAGATGGATGTAAAAAAAGTTACCGGTAAGTTGAAGATTTGATTGAATTGAAAACTAAAAGCAGAATAAGCATAAGGAACCAGTGACAAACAGATGTTTAAATCTCTATCGGTAATGAGATTTTGAGCCACTAAGGGTGGCATTGCTGAGGTCCTGTAAAGGGAGTTGTGAGATAGACATGATATAAAACTAAAAATTTTTGTAGTAGTAGATTATTGAGATTGAAAGATGGATATAGGGCAGAAAATGCAGGAGAGAAAAACAAATGGATAAGAAGGTCCTAGAAACAGTTAAGAGCACAGTCTGAAGGAAAAGCAGCCAGAGCCTGGGAAAAGATGATTAAAAACCCAAAATCACTAGAAAACAAAGGCCCCCTTTTATCAAGCTACGTTGGGGGGGAGGGGATGTTTTATCACAGGCCAATGTGGTAAAAGCTCCAATACTCATAGAATTCCTATGAGAATCGGAGCTTTTACTGCAGAGATTCACAATAAAAATCCCTAATGCAGCTTGCTAAAAGGAGGGCCAAAGATAGGAAAAATGATTTTATTTTCAATTCAGTGATTGAAATAGGTCAGTTTTATGCTGTTCAGGAAGAAATGCAGCTCTCTTTTTCTTTGCTGGTGTACAGAGTTTGGCATCATAGGTTTCAGTTATTTATATTAGAACTTGTACCCCCACACACACACTTTTTCAAAGCAGCACTAGAGGCTGCCACTGCAGTAACTTTCCAGAAGCCCATAGAGATTTAAAGTGCTTCAGGGCTTTTTCTGCGTGGCAGCTGCTAGCACCGCTTTGTAAAAGGGGAGAGGGGGTTAGTTTGTGGTCCTGTATTTGCATATGGTTTATTGTGTGACCAAGGCCAGGTGTTCTGGTAGGAATGAATGTCGAGAAGCGCTATTGGCATCATGGGTCCCAAGTAGGAAGATATTTCTTGGCTCTCCTTCAACCCTTTTGGACTCTAACGGCCCTCACTTAAAATTAGCAAAGACTACTGCTCTAGACCTACCATGAGCTAGTCAACAATCCCAAAGTCTTTTCAGGTATGCTTCTTGGCTAGATCTTAACCCTTGATCAGGAATAAGCCAACATAAGTCACTGGAAAAACATGAACTATTATCTTTAAAGACATGAAAATCCAATGTTGGAAGTTTAAACTTGGTTATTTTTGGCTACCAGCAGTCAACAAAGCCAGTGGAGTTGTGTTGGCATCTTAGTGCCTAGAATTTCTGGTAACCATCCTAGTCATTAAATTTCCCAGTACCTAGAGTTTTCAGAGACTTAACCAGTAGGCCCACAGAACATGTTGCAACAATCTGATATGTAATTAAAAGATAAACCATTGTTTTGAATACATTGATATTCATAAAAAACAAGACATCATACCAGGAAAAAACTGAGATAATTCTTGCAACAGCAGAAATATCAACTTCTTTGCTAAAAGCGTCTCTCTGACCTTTGAGAATACTGAAATTTGAACTCCCAACAACCATAGGATCCAGCTAGAGGATCTGGATATCTAGATCCCGTCTTCAAAATTTCCATCTTTAGCTACTTGAGACCAATTAATAATTACCAACAGATGACGCACCATCCACCACTCAAAATCACCATCATCCACCACCAAAATCATTCAAAATCAGACTGAAAGACATCCAGTCATTGAGAATCATCAAAAGCCAGACCAGAAATTATCTGGTTCTTCAGATTCATTTATGATGGTTAACCGCTTTCAATACCATGTTCTTGGTGAGTTTAGACAAAAAAAAAAAAAAAAGAAAGAAGGAATAGAAAAAAAAATAAATAAATAACTATTATAGATGACAGGATTTAGGAAACTCTTTCAAAAGCTAAGGTAACAGAACTTTTTTGAACTAGTTGGAGCCAAGCTACAAAATCACCTAGTAACTTTGTGGTCTTTGCAGGGCAGGCTCTAAGCAGCAAAATGTCAGCTTGAACTTTCTCAAAACTACATTCAGCTCCAAGAGGAAGAAAGACTGGTTCTAATGAGATAGCTAAAGTTTAGAAATTCAGCTTGTACTTCTCTACACCTCCATATAAGTTCTCAAGATGATTAATCTTATAATCAAGACAAAACAGCCTGTTTTTCTTCTAGACCAGCACACTAATTAGCAATATTACCCTGAAAAAAATACACATCTATAAGGATTCCATCTGGTACTTCGGTAAAGTTTGTATGAGGGGATGAATATGGCAGCTATCCATACAAAAATATTGCTAACACTTCCACAGCAGTTTATAAATGGTCTGGTGCTGAAGCTGATAGTGTGTAAAGAGAAGAGAAGTATACTAGAAAAGTTGGCTTCATATCAGAAACTGGAAAAAAAATTTCAAGACAACTAATTGGAATATTCTGATGGGCTAATGAACATAAAAATTGTCTTCTTGTAAAAGGGGCCAAGGATCTTCCTCTACAGGATCTATATGAAAGGAGAATAGCTCAGAAGGCAGCTTGGGGAACAGCCTCCTCAATAGTCCGCTAAGTCAGTCAAGACAGGAAGAATTGTACCTTCTAAGCTAACTAGCTTACCAGAGAGGGAAGAGGAGAAAATGCTGGAGAGAACCAGTGGGGCCTAGGCTAGAAAATCAGCCAAGAAAATACAGTAGTTAGTTGCTGCACAAAAAACAAGAACTCAAGCCACAGGCCCAGTAGCATCCAGCTGTCCTAAGAATCTTTTTCCCTTAGGACGGTGAATGGGACTGAAGAGGTACATTCAAGCTCTATACCCAAGTTGCACACTGTACAAGGAACTGGTCTCTCCAGTACATCTTGAACACAATGAGTAACAGTCTAGTTTGAGTGCAAGGCTGACAACTAGGGACGTACGCCTGGTTCAAATCCCACTGCTGTTTCTTGTGATCTTTGGCATGCCACTTAACCCTCCACTGCTTCAGGTACAAACTTAGATTGTCCCTGGAGGGTTTAAAGAGAAATACGGTACCTAGTGTACCTGAACAAAGCTTAGCTTGAGCTACTACTGAAAATGTTGCAAGTTAAATCCAAATAAAATAAGCTTCTCTTGAGGAGAGAGCAAGTTCCCTAAAATCTTTTTCTCTCCTTTTAGGAGGTAAAATACAAAATCCTCTTAATAAGCTGTATTGAGGAGAACATTTCCTGTGAGAATGCTTTGCAGTGTTAGACTAGAACAGTTTGAGGCATCCCCAAAGTAAAGAAATGAGAGAAGAGAGAAAGCCCTACCAGGGCCCCAGAAGAACCGTTAAGTTTGACAGAACTTAAGGACTGGGCTAAGGACTTTCTTTTGACTTTGCCTTTCTATTTTTCCCAGTCCGTCAGAAGATGGAAATAACTATGCAAAGGAGGTTATTTTGAGTCTGTCTGGATGCAAAATAAAACTTCATGAAAGTTGGCCCAAGGGAAAATTGATGACACGTTGAGTTTAAAATGGACCAAACTGGGCCATGAGTTCCAAAGAGATATACCCTTCACAACAAAAAGACCCAATGCATTTCTATGACAGCAGAAGTTCCAGCTTCTGTAACCTAGCAACATAAACTGAACTGTAATAGTAAGAAAACCAGGCAAGGCAATTAAAAGGTAGAATTTCCTGTTCTTCCAAAATCTCACACTGCCCTTACCCTCCACCAAATGTTCCCCCAGAATGCCACAGCTCAACACCCAAATACTACTCCTACAACTGCCACACCACCCTGCATACTGATCCCTACCAAAAAAATATCCATCACAACAGGGTTTTTACTAGTCTACATTGCAGATGCCTAAGTTCTTTTGAAAATCGCATCTAATGACACCTAAGGTCATCTCTGCCCCTAACCATGCCTACTTTGACCTTAGGTGCCATTAGGTGGCTTCATATAGATGTGATTATAATGTCTCCTTTAACAAGATTTTAAGTGTTTTTAAACGGTGCAGTCAATTACCAAGCCAATTAAAACAAGTTAGGCGGCAGTAGGGCTCCTACTACAGCCTAATTTATGCTGCTGTTTACAAAATCAGGCCTTTAGTGTCCCAGAAGTTTAAAGGGCCCCCATGAAATGTTAAGTAGAAGGATGATTTCATTATTCTGCATTTAAAATCTTTCTGTGGTTCTCTTGTTCCTCCCTCCGCCCAGGTGACTGTGCTTGCCCTACCTGCTTCAATGTTAACTAGTAGCAGACTAAGGGCACACACATACATACACACACACAAACGGCCCTTATCTGCCGTCTATTGGCCATTATCTGCCGTCTATTTCTATGTTTCTATTTTTCACAGAGAAAGGTAGGGGAGGGTCATTAGGGTGGACAGACTAGATGGGCCATGGCCCTTATCTGCCATCTATTTTTATGTTTCTGTGATGTCATCAGGTTTCTTCCTTTTTGAGGTAAGAGATTTTATGGTAAAACACTTATTTGCAAAATTAACAAGATTTTAAGACAAAATGAAACAAATAATCCATAAGAAGTGTGAATCCTACCTATTAAGGCTTTTCAGGAAAAAGTTAAGCTAGGGAGAAAATTGCATCCAAAAACAATCCTCCAGGGATGGCCATCAGAAAATGACAATGACATTTACCATGTTGTTGCACATCATTAAACGAATAACAGAGCACACACAACATTTTGGGGGTTTTCATTATATTTGCAAGGAGATGTCTCTCTTGTCTTAGAGGAAGAAGGCTTAAATATCACAAAAACCTCTAGAACAGTGTTCTTCAACCACCGGTCCATGGACCAGTGCCGGTCCACAGAAATTTCCTGCCGGTCCACAGAGCCAGCACGTGCACAGGCCCAAAACAGTGTTCTTCAAACGCCGGTCTGCGGTGCAATCGATGCGGCGTTATCTTCGAGCCAGCTCCCTCTTCCTCACTGATTCAGTGCACAAAGCCACAGGCAGCGGCTCCTACGGGCATCCTGCGCCTGAACCGGAAGCCTTCTCTCTGACGTCGCTTCCAGATGAGGCACGGGACGTGCAAGGTACAATTAGTACTATTATGGGGCAGGGTCTGGGGTAGAGATGGGCGGGGTCTGGCCCACAACTTAGCCCCGTGTTCTTCAACCGCCGGTCCACGGACCGATGCCGGTCCACAGAATAATTCTTTTATTTCTGCCGGATCCATAGGTGTAAAAAGGTTGAAAAACACTGCTCTAGAACACTCCAGTCATATAATAATTCCAAAACACTTCTACTATTCAAAATAGACTCAATGGGGCCATCACATAAAGGATAGCAAATCATGCTCAACGAACACCGCGATTTCATTTGGTTGCTGTACACTGCACTCATTTACTGCTTTAATCTTGCCATAATTGTAAATCCAAGGTTTTTCTTAAAAATTTGGACTTATGATTATAACGAGATTAAAGTAGTAAATTAGAGTGCTGTGTTCAGCACTAACAGCCTCTTTACAAAGCCGCGCTAATGGCTACGCTGTGCTAACGGCCCCGAAGCCCATAGAGATTTAAAGGGCTTCGGGGCTGTTGCCACGCGGCTTTGTAAAAGAGGCCGTGAGTGAAATTACTATGTTTGTTGGGTATGGCTTACTGCCCTTTATGAGGAGGTCTCTTCCATACTAAAAAAAATTAAGAAAAATTTGCAATGAGAGCACACTTTTGCAAAAAGAATGCGCACTCGTTCCTGATGGTTCACATATGTGCTTATGCACGCACTCTTTGCAAAAAGGACTTGCTCTAATGACATTGCCCCTAAAATCCAAAAAACACAATCAGCTAAAATAAAATAAAATAAAATGAATAAGCTTGCACAGGAAACAAAATGAATAGTCTTAGTTTCTTACTCCTAAAATCTTCCACGCTTTATTCCCTTACTGTACTGCTGTTTATCTCTTATTTCCAAATTGCCCTTTAGATGAATTTGCAGTTTGATATCTTCTGATATGTTTTTCTCCACCTGGGAGGCTGCGCAGATAAGAAAGGAAACAAAGGCAATTTCCCCTGGGCCATACCCAGAAGATTGAAGTTCCTCTACTCAGCCACTGTGGATCTAAGTGACATCTTATTCTAGGCATCTTGGAAAGCTAGCACCTACTGCATATTTTTAAAAAACTACAAGTGAACACCGTAGAACAATCTATTTTCACAATTGTTGACGTAATATCTTTCTGTATGGTTTTTCTTTCAGTCACTATAGTTTCCCTGTTTTCTGGGAATTTTCCAAGAAAAAAAAAAAAAAATCAAGATTATTGTTAAGGAAATGACCACTGCAATGGAAATGGGGAGGGGGTTCCCCCTTCAATGACACAGCTGACTTCTGATGATGTGGTCAGTCTGCTTGCTCACGCAAGCACATTTTGAATGACTTATGTAACTAAAACAGTGTGGTGGATGAGACACTCTCCCTCTTTCCCTATGTCCATATCCCTCCTTTTCCACATTCTCTATCCTTGTCCTCCGGCCCATTGCTCCTCAAAGTTCTTCCTAGTTCCTCTTCTCTACACAATCTTCCCCATCTCAACTCCAACCATTCCCATCAGTCAGTTTGCACCACTTGTCTCTATGTTTAACTTCTTCAAGCTGTCTGGGAAGTACAATGTTCAATCTTACAGAGAGCTACCTAGCACAGGTAGAAAACAGATCAGTTACAGATGTAATGTCAGCAGTAAGGTGGGAGAAGAATGTGTATGGGGGATGCATGAGCAGGCCCTGGACCCTGCAATGAAGAACAATGAACTAGAAAATATGATGTCATCAATATGCAACAGTTCAATGCTTTTGGTGGAAGGGAGGTTGTGAATGGAGTTTATGGTGCAATTTCATCATTATGTTTTATAAAATTATAATTATTTCAAGCCAGGAAAGAGAGGACGGGCAGGAAGAAGCAAGGCATCACCAATTCCAGGACTTTGAAAGCAGAAAAAAAAGGAAGGGCAGACTAAAAGCAGAGAACATTTTTTTTTTTTGGGGGGGGGGGGTGCTGGCTGTGAAAGTAAGCGATCGTCAGCAACCACATGTAAAACGCAACACTAAAAGAAAAATTCTCTTTCACAGACCTATAACATGCTTTAAAGTAAACCATATGAAAAGCAAGCCCCGTGGTGACATTTCATTATTTTTCTTGTTAGTAAGTAAATAATTTATGCAAGTACTGCAAATGCAGTATTCCACTTATCACACAGGTCCTGGAGAAGATTGGGCCAATGCAAAAAATGATCCGAAGACGATGTAGGATATGAGCTCAAAGCAAAGGTTGCTTTTAAGGGATGCAAATGTGAGCTGATGTGTAGTGATTCATTTGCCTAGATCTGCACGAACTAAAAAGTAGGGCCATTTTGCACACACACAAAAAAAAAATCATTCAAGGTAGGGCCGGTCCAGGCTCAGAACAACTTGGGACCCTTCTTTAGCTGTGCAGTACCGTAAAAGAACACAAAATCTATCAGGTGCTACGATTTGAAAGCACCTGCTGACATCATATTTTTAATGACATGGGAGCAGAAGATGGAAAAACAAGTTGAAACCTTCACTTCATTCTGTGCCAAAAATGTGTCCCTGATCCACAGACATGGGTGTGGAATGACTTATAAAAACACTGTCACAAGAAAGAATTCCATCCCACTTGCTCGGTCTCATACACATACCTTATTCTTTTGCCAAGATAATGCACTATTATAAAGCCTGAGCAACTGTCAGCTCTTCTAAGTATTTCTTAATTAAAAATAGAATTGCAAGGGGAAATAAAGCTGATCTGAGTTCTCCTGACAAAAATGTTATTCTCGCTCACAACGATAATTTCATGCTAGAGCTACTGAACCTCAGTCTTCTGAAAACTTTGACAAAAGTTGTCCATATTGAAACAAGAGGGCAAGATCTTAAAATTATATTATGATAATGAAGGAGGGTGGAAATCTGAGGGGGAGTCACTAAATCATTTACTTATATATGATAAATGTAGTACTGGACTGAGTTATCAGTAAGTGGTAATTTGACTATTGTTAAACTGTTCTGCCTTATGCCAAATTTAAGTACACAAAAAAAAATATATTATGCATGGCACTGGATCACCCCAGCCTAACAGCTGATCAAGAAGATTTTAGCACTGGATAGGACTCCTGAAATACAAGAAAAAGTCTGAACCCTCATTCATTCATTCACAGCTTTTATAGAATGCCACCGTTACACAACCAACAGGCTCCAGTAGGTTTAACCATATTATCCTGGTACTATAAAAAGTCTTTATTGGCTACTGATGATACACATTCTGAAGACTAAATCCTTACTATTAATCCATAGCAGTGTTAGGGGGATGCAAACAGGGCAATTGCCCAGGGCCCCTATGTTACAAGGAGCCCCAAAGTTTAAAGCACAACCTGCTGGCAGACTTTAGGGTCCTTTTCCAAATTTCTGCCCTGGGACCCCGCATGTCTAACAGAATCCAGTCTCTCTCTCTCTCTCTACATATTAGCTAGCTAGCAATTCCGCCCCCTCCAGTCATCCTATAGACCAAGGTGGGCGGCACGGTCCTTGAGGTCCACAACCCAGTCAGGTTTTCAAGATTTACCACAATCAATATGCATGATATCCATTTGCATACAATGAAATCAGTACATGCATATCAGTCTCATGCATATTGTTTATGGAAATCTTGAAAACCTGACTGGGTTATGACCCTCGAGGACCTTGGTCACCCACCTCTGCTAGAACAGAACATTTCAACCCTCACCTAAAGGCACACCTAGCCAATCATGTTTTCAGGATTATCCAAATGAATATGTATAAGATAGCCTTCATTATATGAAAATCTCACTGTGTATAAACTGCTCTCATGCAAATTCATTACGGTAAATCCTGAAAACACGATTGGCTAGGTGTGCCTCCAGATAAGGGTTGAGACACATTAGGACACACTTTTTCATTTAGTGATTCTACATTGCAAGTCACTCCTCCACAACCAAGAAGGGAATTAAACTACTCATTTTAGAGGCTTTAAAAACTTGTCTGTTTATCTTTACGTTTACATAACCACGAAGGACTGTGGAAATTGGGATGGTACCAACATTTACTTTTCTCTTTTCCTTATCCTAAACTGATGCATTGCCATTTTTCTTCCTTCTTTTAACCTGTATTGTATATTTATTTCAACTACTTTCCTGTGCCCTAACAAAGATTCAAAGGCAGTATATCAAATAATCAAATAAACTATTTTGATTTTATTCAGTTCACCCTTAAAGTCATCCTGAAGACTGATGTTCACAAACACTTTTAGTATAGAGTAATAAATACACACTCCATCTAAACTTGCTGCTGCTTGTGTTGATACTGGAAGACTGAAGGTGAAATTTATTCATACCAGTTAAATGTCTTTTCCTTGAGTTCTGCCAGACCATTCTGCTAGTAGGAAAATTCAACCTACATGTCTGGACTGGACTAGTAGGATGATAAAGAAGAGTGGCTTCCACATTAAACCTGAACTAACTTATCCCATGTAGGGGTCCTTATTCATTAAACCATTTTCTTACTCTGTGTCTATGGAAAAGCCTGGCAATATATGCTCCCAGGGGAATAAAGGAGAAGGCCAAATACATTCTTTGTGGATTCATTAAGTCCCTTCTTTCCAACCTGGACTCCAGCTTTTTCTAGGTAAATGCACAGGTCAATTCTCCGAGCCCACCTCAGTCAGCTTGATGGACTTGCATGTACCTCAGGAGAAACTGGCATTTAAAAAAATGCCTTTAAAAAAGTGAGAGATTCACTGCTCTAGGAAGTAATTAATGCTTAACTGTGGAGACTTTTTACATCAACTTCAGCATTCAAAACTTGAATACAAAAAACTATATTCACAGTTATTCCTGAAGTTCAGTAGTTCCCTGGTATAAATAAAAAAAGGAGGAGATAAAGCTAGATTAAACCTGAACTACTGGAGTAACTACAGTATTTTCTCGCATATAACGCGCGCGTTTTACGTGGTTTTTACGTACCGCGCATACCCTTGCGTGTTATACGCGTGAGCGCGTTGTACCAAATTTTTTTTACATAGTTCCCCCCCCCCCCCCGACGTCCGATTCACCCCCCCCCACAGGACCGCTCGCACCACCACCCCGAAGGACCGCTCGCATGCACTCCCACCCGCACCCCCACCTTGAAGGACCGCTCGCACCCCCACAGCCTCCCGACCCCCCCCCCCATCATGTAGAAGCTCCTACCGGTGTCCTGCTGCTTCCTCTTGGCGGTCCCGACACCCGACACGATCGGGGCAAGAGGGAGCCCAAGTTCTCCTGGCCCTGGCGACCGCCCCCCCCCCCCCCCCGCTAGTTGTTCGGGCCAGGAGGGAGCCCAAACCCTCCTGGCCACGGCGACCCTCTACCCCCACCCCGCACTACATTACGGGCAGGAGGGATCCCAGGCCCTCCTGCCCTCGACGCAAACCCCCCTCCACCCAACGACCGCCCACCCCAAGAACCTCCGACCCGCGACCCCCCTGGCCGACTCCCATGACACCCCACCCCCCTTCCCCGTACCTTTGTGTAGTTGGCCAGACAGACGGGAGCCAAACCCGCCTGTCCGGCAGGCAGCCAATGACGGAATGAGGCCGGATTGGCCCATCCGTCCCAAAGCTCCGCCTACTGGTGGGGCCTAAGGCGCCTGGGCCAATCAGAATAGGCCCGGGAGCCTTAGGTCCCACCTGGGGGCAGGGCCTGAGGCACATGGGCCCAACCCGACCATGTGCCCAAGGCCCCGCCCCCAGGAGGGACCTAAGGCTCCCGGGCCTATTCTGATTGGCCCAGGCGCCATAGGCCCCACCAGTAGGTGGAGCTTTGGGACGGATGGGCCAATCCGGCCTCATTCCGGGACCAATTTAAGATTCCAAGTCTGAAAAGACCAACATACTGGTGAAGACGTAAGGATCCCTTTAAAAATATGGACACGTTTGGATGTGAAGCCAATGTTTGTTTACTCGAATGCCCTCTGAACAGGAAAGGCCTGCAAGCTATACCTTAATGAGCCCACTAAAAGCCCTTTTTTGAGACCCTCCTGAAAAAAGGCTAACACCAGTGCATTTGGGACCTTGGCTGGATCCATGTGCCTCTGACAACACCAGATCTGGAAACACTACCAGACCTTCGCATAAGTGAAGTCCAAGACCAAAGTAGAATGCTTCTTCGCTCACAGCAGAGTAGCTATGACCATGTCAGAATATCCTTCACATAATTATTCCTCATGCTCAAGAGCCATGTTGTAAGAACATAATGGTCTGTATCCTCTACAGCCACCAGGCCCTGAGAGAGAAGGCCCAGATGGCAACGGAGACTGTGTCCCTTGCCCCTCTGAAGGCACACCATTTGCGTACCACAGCCATCTCTGGCGGTCCAGGGCAACCAGAATCACCCCAACCTGGGTGTGTCCTTATTCTTTGGAGGATTGTTCCTATCATTGGCTAAGGAGAGAACACATACAGAAGAATTGAGTTGCTTTCTGTTGCTGACTGATACCATGAGACAGAATGCTGGTCACCCCCATCACTTCACTATGTTGTTGAAGGCTTCCTGAGACAAAGACCACTCGCTGGGATCCAGCATCTGGAAAAGGTACATGGCGCTATAAAAGTTGCTCCAGAACATGGAACCTCAAGAATTTCCTGTGGGCCAGAAAAGTGGCAGATAAGTCTCCTAGATCCAATGAGGCAAGAAATTTCCCGGCACTATCGAGGCAGTGACTGACCTGAGCATTCTTGAGTGCTGCATTGACAAACTTGAGGTCCAGGATCAGTCTCCAATCTTGAGAGTCCAATTCTTTGTCTGGTATGGCCTCTATGGTTCTGAGATCTATGAGTAATGGTCACTCATACTCTGTCCGCTTTTCTGACTTTTCCACTGGTGGATTCACAAACAGATCCGGGAGGGGCCAGAAAAACTCTGGTTTATACCCATCCAGAACTTCTAGCACCTATTGGTCTGAGGAAATCCAAGCCCAAGTCCCCAAATACTCCACTAGTCTCCCTCCTAACCAAGGAGAGGTGGCTATCGGCCTGGTGTCATTGCTTTTTGCGGATGATATTGGAGTTGGATTTGTATGCCTGGGAGCACTGGCACTCCTGAATCTCTGTCTTGGGTCTTGAAATGCCCCCCCCCCAATCCCTCCGCCTTCTCTTTTCCAAGCTGAAGAGCCCTAAACTTTTTAGTCTTTTCTCCTATGAGAGGAGTTCCATCCCCATTATCATCTTGGTCGCTCTTCTTTGAACCTTTTCTAGTGCCGCTAAATCTTTCTTGAGATAAGGCCAAAATTGAACGCAATACTCCAGGTGAGGTCAGGGGCATTATAATATCTTTAGTCTTGTTAACCATCCCCTTTTTAAAATAATTCCTAGCAACTATGGCATGAATCTTAAGTATCCCCACCTGAGGAGTCCATCCACACCAGTTTTAAGTAAAAATGAGGTGTTTGAGGCAGATGGAAGCTTTTAAAACAAACTTGGGAAATCCAAGATAGCCTAAAACGGCCCTTGGAGGCTCAGTACAAAAACAAAAAAACTCAAGGAAGGGTTTTTAGAGATGGGGGGACCTGGACCTAGTCTCAGAAACGGAAAAAAACAAGTTTAGAGATATCCCAAATTTTCCCCATAGGCTGTACCAGCCTTACTCACTGTGCCATGCTTGTGCTGGGAGCTGCTATTCACTGAACCTCCAGACAGAGGTATGAGAAGACTTCTACTTCAGACAAACCTTGAATTGTTCATATGGCCTGTTTCTTCGAACTGCCACCCAGTCCGCTTGTAGGACTGGACCCTCAGAGCTCCACCGGAGCCCGCATAACATGCGGGGGAGAGAAACGAAGTCGGCCCCAATCCAGGATCAAAACCGCCACAGAAGCCAACAATCTGCACTCAAGTCGACTGCAGACGAGGCATGGGTCAAGTTGTTCCTAAGGGAACAGTCCCTGAGCCTCCAAACTGTTGAAGCAGGCTGGCCACACAGACATCCAGCAAAGCAAGTGCCTGTAGGCTACAGACTTCTAACCTGATAGTCTGTGTCTTCTAGCAGCCAGAGTTGTCTCGGGGGAACCGAGAGCCTCTGAAGCCCCAAAAGCCTCACAATCGGATAACAAATAGAAAACTCAAGCAGAACAAAAAAGTTCCTAGAACTTTGCATGTAGAGAGGAAGACTGAGGAAGTCCAGCACAGCCAGTGACGGGAGGCGGAGCAGAAGAATATGTAAATGGGGCTCTCTAAACGTTTCGCAGGCAAGGAGGGCTAAAGTCCGCTAGTCAAGACTGATGTTCCTATTGCACTATAATTACCTTTATAAACTAGGTAACATTTTAGATTTCTCATAAGGCACCCTGCTAGTATGTGAAGACCTGTAACAATTTCTAGCAAGACTCTGTGGTGTAGAACTACTGTGTGCCTCCTGCAGTAAGCTACATGAACAGCTGAGGGGTTTCTGGTTATTATTATTAGATTCTTAATATACCACCTTTTTATACAACCAAAGCATTTTACATTTATTATATACAGATACTCTCTCTGTCCCTAGTGGGCTCACGATCTAAGTTTTGCACCTAGAGCAACGGAGGGTTAAGTGACCTACCTAAGGTTACAGAGAGCTGCAGTGTGAATTGAACCCCAGTTCCCCTGGTTCTCAGCCCACTGCACTAACCATTAGGCTGTTCCTCTACCACTGTATTAAGGGAGTGTAGCTGCAGATCTAGTGCAGCAATCTGCAGGTTATTTCTCTATTTTTTGGGAAGTTAAGAAACAGGAAATAAGTTTGAAAGTAACCTTTCATTCCTGTACTTCTGTGTTAAGGGCAGGGGCAAGAGATGAAGTGAGAGTTTCCCAGGTGTAGGAGAACTCTTGCTTTTTGGACTCTCTCCTTCCCTGAGAAACTCTCTCTCTCTGAGGTCAAGTGATTTGCCAGCGAACAATTTGAAAACAACAGTCGATTGTTGTTGAATTTTTCTCAAGGAAGGAGGAGATCTTTTGCTGATCTTCCAGTCTGTGTGACTTGGTGCCAAAAAGGTACAATACCACAAAGAAAATAGGAGTTTGCAGACACAATGTACTTAACCTGGAGAAAGAAAAAGAGAAAGAGACTGGTCCTGCTAAGGATCTGTACAGCCACTGGATTTCAAGTGCCAAGAGGTGTCCTAGAGAGTGTGGCTTCTTACTGTACAAACAGAAGAAATATGTTCATCGCCAAATAAACATACCATTTGCCAGATTGTCACAAGGGAAAAAGTTTTATTTTTGGTTAAGTTTAACATTGAATCATCATGCAAAAAGTAAAGACAGCAACACAGAGTTTAAGTATTAACCCCCCTGGGCCAATAAATTAATCTAGCCACCCTCCCACAACCCACAAGCCCCCTCTTTACAGTCAGGACATGAGAGGGAGCTACATAGTAAAGCTTTTCTGCTAGAGATATGGAGAGCAAAAATTTTGTTTTCAATTCATTTTGGCCTTTATTTCCCTGATTTTTATTGGCATTCTCAGTTTGTTTCATACATAAATGTTAATAAAAATAAATTTTCAACCAGCATTAGAATTTAGTAATGCACAGAATTCAAACTTCATGCATATTAATTCATAGGTTAACACACATTAAAAATAATTCATGGATACAAAAAGCATAGTTACCTGTAGCAGATGTTATTTGAGGACAGCAGGCAGATATTCTCACATATGGGTGACGTCATCCACAAAAAGTGGAGTCAAAAAGTGTACTGTCACTTTAAAGGTTTAAGACCACCCATACTATGCATGCTCAGGTGCCTTTCTGCCAGACATCGGCTCGCAGGACCATCAGTTCAATAACAAAAGCTAAGAAACTAACTAGGGGAGGAGAAAGGGTTGTGAGAATATCTGCCTGCTGTCCTTGGATAACATCTGCTATAGGTGAGTAACTGCTTTATCCGAGGACAAGGAGGCAGTATATTCTCACATATGGGACTTCCTAGCTGCCAAGACCATGTTTCTAAGAGGGTTATTGAGAACTACCATAAGCCTGGTGAAACCGATAGTGTTGGAGGGAAGTTAGCATCTTAAGTGGAGAATAAATTTTGTAGAACTGCTTGGTCAAACCATCTATCTCATCTGGACTGATTTTTCAAACAATAGTGAACTGAGGACCAGACAGCTGCTCTGCAGATGTCCACAAAATAGGAATGGAACGCAGATGAGCTACTGAAGTTGCTATTGCTTGAACTTTATGTGCCGAGACAAGGTTTTTAAGCAGCAGCCCAGCCTGAGCACAGAAAGAAAAGAGATAGTCCATCAGCCATGTCAAGATGGTTCTCTTGGTGACAGGAGCTTCAAGTCTGTTTGAATCAAAAGACAAGAACAGTTGAGTTGAAGTTCTGTGAGGTTTGGTGCAATCCAAGTAATAAGCAAGAGCACATTTACAGTCCAACATGTGGAGTGTCGCTTCACCAGAGTGAGAATGGGGTTTTGGAAAGAAAACCTGGAGAACTATGGAATGTTTAAGATGAAATTTCAAGGAATTTGGGATGAGTTCGAAGAACAACCCTATTGTGGTAAAATGTTGTATAGGGAGGAGATGACACAAGAGTGTGAAGTTCATCAACTCGACATGCAAATGTAAGAGATATAAGGAAGGTTACTTTCCAAGTAAGATATTTAAAAGATTTAGTCCAGAATGGCTCAAAAGGAAGCTTCATCAGAGTGGAAAGAATAACATTCAGGTCCCAAGTTACAGGAGGAGGCTTAATTGGAGTTCTGAAATCTGGAAATTAAAGGATGTACAAGTGGAGTATGAAAAGTACTAATCACACTGCAATGAACACTGACTGAAGTAATTTTTAGTCCAGGGAGAGCGGTGTAGAAGATAATCTAGGACCTAAGGAAGAGGACAGGTAATCAGATCCAGTGAGTTAACATTACATGAGCTAGTGAAATGAGTCCATTTGAAATGATAGCAGTACTGATTGGAAGGTTTTTTTTAGAGGCTTCATTGATGGCTGACACTGGTACAGATAATACAAAGCATTTATTGAGAATGATATCACTCTGAGAGAGCCAACAAATGTAATTGGGATGGAGGAAAAAGCCTTCATTCTGTGTCAGCAGCGTCGGAAAGATTTGAAGTGTGATGGATTCCTGAATGTTGAGTTGTAAAAGGAGATGGAACCATGGTTAACGAGACCACCAAGGTGCTATAAGAATCATGGTGGCTTGTTCTTGGAAAGTCTGAGTAGAAGAACTGGGGGGAAAGCATAAAGGGTCTTGCCGGTGGAGAAAGGCATCCATCTTCAAACAATTGGGAATATAGAGTCTGAAGCAGAAGAAAGGAAGTTTATGATTGTAGGGGGAGGCAAATAGATCCACTTCTGGGATTCTCCAATCTATAAAGATCTGATGTAAAGTGGTGGAGCTCAGTGACCACTCAAGCTGGCTCAGATATTCTGCTTTCAGGAAAATGTTGTGAGGAATCGCCCAGGACCAGATTTGGATCATTTCTTGGCAGAGCAGGCAAGACCCTGTACCACCCTGCTTCTTCACATAGTACATGGCTACCTGATTATCTGTGTGGATGAATACTACTTGACTGAGGAGATAATCCTGGAACGTGTATATAGAGCATTGCGAATTGCTCGAATCACAAGGAGATTGATATAGAGAACTCTTTCAGGAGGAGGACACCAAAAGCCTTGGGTATAGAGGTTGTCAAGGTGAGCTCCCCATCTGAGCATGGAGATATTGGTTGTCAATATCTTTCAATGTGGTGGCATCTGGAATAGAAGGCCCCTGGAGAGATGGTCTGCATTAACTACCAGTGAAGTGACTTTTGGAGATATGAGGTCACTCTCAGCTGTTGGGACAGTAGTCTAGTGGCTTAAGACCATTGGGTCGAAAGTACCAATTGAGGTTCCTTGAGATATAGATGGGCAAATTGAGTTACATATATTATAGATGCCATGTGTCTGAGGACTAGCAACATCTGACATGCAGTTATGAGGCAATGAGAGGAGACCTTCTGACAAATTCGAATTAGAGCATTGAGTCTTTGCTCAGGAAGGAAAGCACAAGTTTGAGTTGAGTTTAAGAAGGCTCTAATGAACTCTAGAGCTTGAATGGGTTCTAGATGGGATTTCTTATAATTGATTGCGAATCCTAGGAGCTCCAGTAGACAAACTGTTGCATTCATGGCTTTGTGAGCCTGTTGAGGCTTGGAGGCCTTGATCAGCCAGTCTTCCATGTGAAAACTGTATGAGTGGAGGTGTGCAGCCACTACTACTAAGCACTTCGTGAATACTCTAGGTGCCGATGCCAGACCAAATGGAAGCACCTTGTACTGAAAATGGAATGTTCCCACTCAAAAGCAAAGGTATTTCCTGTGAGCAGGTAGGATGGAAATATGGGTGTACGCTTCTTTGAGGTATAGAGCAGTGGTTCCCAACCCTCTCCTGGAGGACCACCAGGCCAGTTAGGTTTTCAGGATAGCCCTAATGAATTTGCATGAGAGACCTGCATATAATGGAGGTGCCAGGCATGCAAATCTGCTCCACGCATATTCATTAGGGCTATCCTGAAAACCTGACTGGCCTGGTGGTCCTCCAGGACAGGGTTGGGAACCACTGGTCTAGAGAGCAGAGCCAGTCATTTTTCTCTAATGGTGGTAATAAGGTTTCCAGAGAGACCATGTGAAATTTCTCCTTCATCAAGTATTTGTTAAGAGCTCAGAGGTCTAGAATTAGACAGATGCCTCTGGTCATTTTTGGTATGATGATATATTTAGAGTAGAACCTCAGCCCCTCTCCTGAAGAGAAACTTGTTCTATGGCATTGAGGAGGAGGAAGGCCGAGAGCTCCTGGTAAATGACGGCCCTTTGCTGAGAGCTGAAGAGAGAGTCTCCTAGGGGGTGGTTAGGAGGTTCTTTTTGCATAAACAAAGGGCATAGCCCTGACTCACCACTTGAAGGATCCAGTGATCCAATGCTAATAGGGACTAACACTGATTGTAATGGGTAGAGTCTAAAGTGAAGATTGAGAAACACTGACCATGCTCTCTAGGAGGAAGTCAAAAAGCTGAAGGTGAACTACTTTCTGACTCCAAGCAATCTCTTCTGTAAGCAAGAGCAGAGCATACAAGAAATATCCTGATGATCAGGACCTAAGCATTGGACACACCAGTTATGCGGATCCTTGCCTGAAGTGGTCCTGTGGCATCGAGCGCATTGCTTGAAGCAGCTAGGAGCCTTGAACATGCAGAGAAAACCTCGTAACATGAGATTAAAGGATTCAATGGTCCAGGGAAGCCAAGTAGATGGTATACCAAAAACAAGTCAACGCTCCTGGCCTGAAAACAGGATGAAAAGAGCCCGAAGGCCCAAAACTAAAAATTGATCAAAAATTAAAATTTCTGAACCAAGTGAAAGAAAAGGAAACAAAACAGAAAATATGACTGAAAGAAAGGGAAAAAGTAAATAGAAAAGTACAAAATAGCACAAGTTTGATGTGTTTAGAGAGACTCTAAGAACAGCTTCTCGACTCCGCGAAAAACCAACAACCCCATGAGCTGATGTCAGGCGGGAAGGCACCTGCGTGCATGTGTAGTACAGATGGTCTTAAACTTTTAAAGTGACAGAACAAACTGCCTGCTTGTCCTCAGATAGTAAAGTTAAGGCACCTTAAAAAACCAAAAGCACACCAATTAATGAGCATCCCTCATTGAAGAGTTTGGAAGTACTGTACATGCCTTAACCCTTCCTGAAACAAAGACTTATGTTTATGGAGTTTATGCTAACTACAAAAGTCCACACTCCAGGCATAAACTTTAAAATCAAGGTGCATGAACCCACCAGGGATTTAGGCATCTAAAAGTATAAATTGAACACTTGGTACGTGATCAGTTTAAGATTTTGGGTTGTTTAAAAGTATAAGGTGCAAAAATTGTTTATTTGGCTCGCTTATCAGTGTTACTTCATTATTTAGTGGGTTTGACTGCATCCCATTTCTAAACCTAGGGCACAAATATTCTTATACAGAAAACAGAACACCAATTACTAGACAGAATTAAAAGAATGTTGGAGTTTTGCATTCACCCACACATAGACAAAACACGCGGCACTGATGGTAGGTTTAAAGGCAAATGAACATATCTATAACACACACACGTTTGGTTAGTTTGCACCAAAAGCATTCCTGTCTGGTTTTTTAATATTTTTGGATTATAAACCACTTTGATGCACCCACTAAAAAATGGTACATTACATACCAAATAAATCTGTTGTCCTGGGGGCTCTCCAACCAGTTGGGTTTTCAAGATATCCACAATGAATATTCATGAAAGGTCTATATGCAGTAGAGGACTGTGGATATTCTGAAAACCTGAATGGCTGAGGTTCTCCCAGCAAAGACAAAAAGGAAAAGACAAAAAAAAACCAACAACAATATCCAAACAAACTGCAGCTAAAAGTTGAAAGACCAAAACAAAGGAAAAACTGCAGATACGATGTACAAATTGTAAAACTGATCTTTATTCAAGAAGATTCAATGTAGCATTAAAAAATAAAAATATAAAAAATGGTTCTCAGGTGTGAGACAAACAACAAAAAGGAAAACCAATAAGGTCTGCAGTAAACAAAACACAAGGAAAAACAAAGAGAAAACTGCAGACAAACGTACAAGGATGCAGGCTAAATTTATTATATCAAAACATATGAATGTGGTTAGTATTACCATCTTAAAACAAACCAAAGGACCCGACATGATCCGTGTTTCGGAAAATACTCCTTCCTCAGGGGTCCTAAGTGAAAGTGATCAATATATATATATATAATGTTATTATCAAATGTTAGTGTGAATAGTGTATACACTATGAAGTGAGATGAGGTTCTCCCAGGACAGGTTGGGAACCACTGCCACAAACGATAAAAAGGTGAGAGGGCTGGAAGGCTATTCTATATGCCATTACTGCTAACAATTTATTATCTGTTTAAACCAAATTGTGGTGTCAAACTACAAACAAAATAAGGCAGAAACATAATACAGTGTACAAGTTTTGTGTGATGACAGATTCTCTCTCTCAAAACAGCGGTTCTACAGTCTGCCAAGGAGAACAGCAGTTAGATCAGGACAATCATGTTTATGTTTGGTCTGTTCCCTCACCCTTTCAGAGCAGCTTGTCAGGTACCTAATCTGAAAATAGTCACCTGCACATTCAGAGCCTCCAAAGAAGCAAAAAGGAAAAAAAAAATTAAAAAGCCAAGGGTGGCACTCTGTACTTGTCGGTGCCAGATTACATTTCCATAACAGCTGCTCCTTTTGTCTACTTTCACTGAAGCCAAACCAGCCTAAAATTTAATTTAATCTGCTGTAAACCCAAAGTGTCAGGGACTCAGACGGCAGCTAAATGCGCCACTCTCAGATAACCGAGTGACACTTGCTAATAATAGCCTGTGGGTTAAGGAGACAGCAAAAGCGGACATTTTGTGTAACCAAAGAGGAACCTGTGTATGGGAACGGATCGGTAGGGCCAGTCCCAGCATCTTAGACAGGAGACAGAGAAGGCAAACCAAGCCCACCCGGGCTCTTATACGATTAACTGCACTAATACCAGCACTGACCCCTCTTTTGAGCCAGGAAGAAACAATAGCCCTGGCTTTTCTTAACAGAAGACCGAAAATGCCACCTTTTTACAGCTCTCAAATCACAGCTTTTCTTGCTTTTCATCCAAGGAGGAGCATTAAACCCCTTCCCTCAAATAACACCATTTAACCCTTCCTTGCCCTGTTGTGCACCCAATATCAACCTGCTTCTTACATAAACACCCACATCTAGTTAAGACAGTAATCGGATGTTAATGTCTACATGAAAACAAAGAACTGAAGAAAAGCTAAGAATTCGTAAATCAATCCTAGCTTACACTACCCCCCCCCCTCTCTTTTATCATGCTTCGCTAGACGTTTTTAGCGTAGGTTGTCGAGATAAATGCTCATTGGAATTCTAAATTGTGTGTTTGTAAAACTTGCTCAAATAATTCAGAGGGATACATCCTGCTTGAGATACAAATAAACCAAGAACACCTCTAACAGATCTTAAATATTTAACAATAAATATCCGTTGGCACTAAAGATTGAAAGCACTGTTGTAGAGTATGCATTAAAATACCATGCCAAGTGTATACACACTAACTAAAAACAAAGAACTGTACAGGTTTCCCTCCATATTCACAGGGATTAGGTGCGCAGCCCCCTAGCAAATACCTTAAATTTGCAAATAACTTTCCCTCCATTTTCGCGGCAGCATTTTGAATCTCTCCCTACCCCCTGCAGTCTCTAGCAAAGTCAGAGCAGGCACATGCACAGGAGCGGCGTGCTCTGAAAAACATGCCTCTTCAGCGTGTTTGGCGAGCTATCCAGGGGAACAATCTGGTCTCTTCAGCGTGTTCGCCGAGCTGTGCGGTTGGAAAAGCAGGCCGCTTTTTCTTCTGCCGTTGTCCCTGCCACCCCCATACTGGAAAAAGAAGCAGTTTTTGTTCTGCCCTCCAGCCTTTGCTGGAGCTTGTGTTGTGCCTCCACCGCCTCCCTGCAGTTGTCTTCTGTACTCTCGACCCCTCCCCAGCGGCCCCTTGCGGGAAAATTCTCCAGTGCAGTGCCTCCACTGCCTCCCTGAAGTTCATCTCCCCACTCTCCAGCATATCATGATAAAGGACTGTCATTGTACAGATGGAACACTCGCGATTAACTGAAGGCACAAATGCTGATCCTGCGAATATGGAGGGAGACCAATACATTCACACTAGATTCCCAAAGTCTCTATTCACACAGGAGAAGATGGGGATGCCTATTATAAATTCAACCAAGAAACAGCAGGGCAGGTACACAGGGTGGAATTACACAGCACTAACGATCAACCGTTAACATCCTTGAGGGCTACCATCCAGCCAGTCTGCATTAGATGTTTGTATGCACAGAGACACAACCTGGCCTGTATCCAGTCAATTCTTTTCCATTCCCATCATTTTACTACCATGTCCTCACCATCCTATTACTAATTATTATTTCTATAACACTATCAGACCCCCAAATTCTCTTTCCCACCCACATTTATAATATATAATGAGTCCTAAATTAACAAAAAAAGAGGCTTTACTACTACTATTCATTCAGTCATGTCCAAGCCAACCCTTGGATACTCTGTAGGCCAGTCCTCACCATGCTTCCCTGTTTGCCATAGCTTCTTTCAATTGCTTGATTGATGTTCATTCCCGTGTTAAATACGCATGGATTTTTAAACTTTTTTTTTTTTTTTTAACTGAGATGATGGTGTTTCAAGTTACCGAACTGAAGTATGAACAAGATATAATATGAACAAAACACTTCATGTGTCTCCTCCCATTCCTGTCCCTGACTCCATACCACAGGTTTCCCTGTTGTCCCTATTCCTGTGCACCCCTCTAATCCACATTGTTGTATGCAAGTTTATATCGGGCATGTTCAATGTCGATATCATGATCGAGTTAAGAACTACAGCCTTGCGGGAGTGTGCCAGGCACTTCAGAAACTGTGGTCATCCTTACCAGGAGACTGAGAGGGGACATGATAGAAACTTATAAAATCATGAAAGGCATAGAGAAGGTGGAGAGGGACAGATTCTTTAGACTAGCAGGGACAACTAAAACAAGAGGTCATTCAGAAAAACTGAGAGGAGACAGATTCATAACGAATGCAAGGAGGTTCTTCTTCACTCAGAGGGTGGTGGACACCTGGAACGCGCTTCCCGGAGAGGTGATAGGACAGAGTACAATTCTGGGGTTCAAAAAGGGACTGGATGATTTCCTGGAAGCAAAGGGAATAACAGGGTACAGATAGAGGTTTACCTTACAGGACATTGAGCGAATAGGGTATGGATATTTTAGGTTAGGTAGGGAACACTTTCAGGTCATGGACCTGGGGGGCCACCGCGGGAGCGGACTGCCGGGCACGATGGACCCCTGGTCTGACCCGGCAGAGGCAACGCTTATGTTCTTATGTTCTTAAGTCAAAAAACTGCCATTTTGAAAAATGTGTACCTTGATTCATTGCAGTTGCTCTAAGTCCACAAATGGCATGCTCAATGGGATTCTCAGAAATCAAGTTACATGGAGGAAAAGAACGGGGACCTGAAGACCGGCCACTGCTCTACAAAATTCTCTCTTCACTTTTAAACAAGTTAAAAGCTGACGTGCAGGTATTAAGCATTACTCCATTCCTCTTTTCTGTGGCCGCCTTTGATACACTCTAAGACTGCTATACTGACTTATCTCTACTGAAATCCATATAAAAGCTTGAATCTCCCCTTCCACCACATCTAGGTTATAAGACACAAGCCACTGGCTTCTAGGAACAGTCATGCAGAGAACAGTAACTGAATTTTAATCGCCAGGGATGATCAGTCCCAGCTTCCACACTTTTATTTTTACATTTACTGCGAGAAAAACTTCTCTCTCTGTTACAGTTCAATCACCATACTGCCAACAATGCAGGCATAGAAACGCTAAACCGCAAAGGGAAGCCTGTACTTCGAACCACGTTAAAAAGTTAAGGTATGTGAAGACACCTAAACCATTTCTGGGACCATGCTTCCAATTGCTGGAGACATAAAACCGATTTAACACGACCAGTTCCTTCCCAAGCTCCACCTACCACACTGTCTACTCCTGTCAAATCTAAAATGTTCAAAATACCCAACATGTATTACCTTAATTTCTCAACAATTCTTATGCAATCCGCCTTGAACCGCAAGGTAATGGCGGAATAGAAATCACTAATGTAATGTAATGTAATAAAAGTAAAAACAGAAATGACTCGTGATCAGAAATAACCAGATGCTCAGCTGCCCCTACCCCCCCCAAAAAAAAAAATAATAATAATAATAACTTGATCTATCTAATAAGTGTTCTGCTGTGACTGGACAGTGCCCTGCAGGATATATTCACAGAGCATTTCTGGGACATACAGCTGACTGCCTGTGTCACTTATATTCCAAATGGGTTTTCACAGGTCAAGGTTCTGTAGACAGCAAGAGCATACACTATTTTTAGACGGGATAAGGTCACAAAGTCTTTGGAGATGGCAAGGGCTACAATAAAACATATCGATCCGTCTCTAGAACTAGTGCTCCAGAGGGACACTGAGATTGAAACCAGAACTGCCTGGCCAATTTCTCTGCAGACTCGGAGGGTGAAAGCTGCTTGTTGCTTAATACCTTTCAGGAGATAAAATAAGTCAGAAGTAACTGTACACGTTTTACAGTGGTCCATTTAGCCAGATCATGAGTGGGGGGGTGTCACCGCAGAGGATAAATAAACTGGCATACCGCAGCTCAGCCAGGTCAGGCATCACTCTTCCGGGGCAACAAGTGCAGCTGCCGAAACACAGAGGAAAATAAAGACATTTTTTAATGCAGCTCATAAAGCATCACTGGTTCAGACAGGAGCCCCAAAACGCATAGGTGCTGCTCACAGTGGTTAACTGGATGTGTCTGTGCGACAGTGGACTACGGAGTCATTGGCCAACTGTTTCTGCTAAATAAGCTAGAAGAAAGAATTGCACAGTTTTCTTTAGGGGGAATGGCAAGAATAAAGTTCTATATTTCTAATTGCTTTTAATAAAGCTCCCTGGGCTTCCTTTATTCCCTGGAGAAGCGGAGACTTAGAGGAGACATGATAGAAACCTTCAAGATCCTGAAGGGCATAGAAAAAGTAGACAGGGACAGATTTTTCAAATTATGGGGAACCACAAGTACAAGGGGGCACTCGGAGAAATTGAAAGGGGACAGGTTTAGAACAAACGCCAGGAAGTTCTTTTTCACCCAGAGGGTGGTGGATACATGGAACGCGCTTCCGGAGGCTGTGATAGGCAGGAGCACATTACAGGGATTCAAAGAAGGTTTGGATAGGTTCCTAGAGGACAAAGGGATTGAGGGGTACAGATAGGAGTAGAGGTAGGTTATAGGGATAGGAGAAGAGGCAAGTATAGGGATAGGAGTGGAGATAGGTTATAGAGCTAGTCAAGGACCACTGCTCAGGCAATGGGCCTGATGGGCCGCTGCAGGAGCGGACCGCTGGGCGAGATGGACCTCTGGTCTGCCTCAGCGGAGGCAACTTCTTATGTTTATTTTTGTTTTGTTAAAATGAATACATTAAGTATATTATAGCCAAGTTTTAGAGTTCCAGTGAAAAAAAATTCATTTAAGAAAACACGTGGAGTTGTGACAATGAAAACATAATACCCAAAGAAAGCAACTTACTGAACAAGGTAGGGGTGAGGTTTGGACAATGGGTTAGCAGCAAATTTTAATGTATCCAGAATAATGAGCATGAGTGGGCCAACCCTTACTAGGTTTCTCTGTGTCAGACCAAATAATCTCTAGCAGGGTGTGAACATATTTAACTATCCAGTCCTAAATTTAAGGCATGGATCCATAAAATCTCATGAGGCCAATAAAGATTTTTGCTCTTATTTGAACATCTTTACTGCTTGGAGACTTGCAACCACAGAGGAGGAATACAAAACAAGAGTACCTGTATTTATCAGCAGTATCAACCTTAAAAGTCCAAGCTGCACATAAAGTATAGCAGAGCGAAAACTTAAATCACACTAGGACATACAGTATTATACTCGAATATAAACCAAGATTTTTAGATAAAAAAGGCCCAAAAATGGGAGTCTTGGTTTATATTCATGTCCTCTGGTCTGTGCCCCCCCCCCCCCCTCCGACCTGTTGCATGCTTCCTGTGGGCCTGCCTGAAGCCTTGGTGGTCCAGTAGTGAGCCAGAACAAGAGTGATCCTTCCCACATCCTGTCCCGGCCGACTCTAAACCACCCTGCCTCTCTCCCACTGCCCTGACCCCTGTAAACCTTACCTTTAAAACCCTGGTGGTCTAGAGGTAAAACAGGGCAGGAGCGATCTTCCTACATTCCTGCCGCAATCAAAACTGCCTTCTGCGAGTTCCCATTGTAGTCTTGCGAGTTCCCGCGATTCTAACAAAAGGGAAATTGTAGCAGGCATTTTTGATCATGGCTCTCATGGGGCAGGAGCATAGGAAGATCGCTCCTGCCCCCACTTCACCGCTAGACCACCAGGCTTTACAGGTAAGGTCTACAGGGGTTAGGGAAGCGGGAATGAGGCGGGGAGGATTGCTCCTGTCCCGGTTCACCACTGGACCACCAGGGCTTCAGGCAGGCCTGTTGTGGGCATCGGGGGCTGGGTAGGAAGGGAAGAAAGAAAAGGCGGGCTGGGTGAAAGATAGAGTACTTGAATATAAACCTCCCTGTTTTATATTCGAGTCAACCTTTTTTTTTTCCTTCTATTAGCAAAGTGAGGCTGATCTACTAGAAGTACCCTACTAAACCAGAACTGATACACTGGTGGAGAGGTTAAAAAGTCACTAAGGAAATATATTGCCTTTTCTGATTTAAGGAACAAAATACAAAGACATATCCTTCAGATTCTCTCCTTCCTGCCCACCCCCCTCCCTTAAATCCCCATACATTGTTGGGGGCAGTAAAAGGGCAGTTTAAAAGCACAAGAAAAGGATTTTGTTTTTAATGAAAATCTCATTGCTCCTATAAACCAGAACAAGCAAAATGATAGGCGTGTTGGAATATGGAAATTCAACACACTTCCCCTGGACAAGCATCCAATCAAAAAAAGCAGAAAAGTCACCACACAAGTGACATCAAAAAATATTAATGACCAATGTGAGAATTGCCAAGTCACATCCTGTTATAAACAGCACAGGACCAGCCACAGCCTCCCATACTCTATATTCCTGCGGCAATGAATCATTTCCATTTTGACATGGGTTAGGGAACATCACCCCCCACCATAAGGCACTTTAATACACAAGATTTTCATGTACTCTAGTTCCAACCCACTCCTGGGTAGCAAGAAAGGGAGATACAATACAGGTGTCGGAAAGCTGCAAGATTATTTCCTACAAAAGTAACTATAAAGTATGTAGTATGTATTAGCTTTCATTACAGGTCTGCAGATTGTATTTATTTTTTTATTTTCCTGAATGAAAAGCAACACATCCTGGATAAAGACAGCGGCGTCAATATTAAGCTGGTGGCAGTGAGCATTCTGCTGACCACTACCGGTGTTAATTCCCAGATTTTAATGCCAGGCCATGCCTGGGCTTCAGCATTGAATATCACGATTTTGCGGAATCACTATATTCAGTGTTAACTGACCACTGGTTACCACATAAAATGGGACCGCATAAAGTCAGTCATACTTATGCAGTTACCCTGATCAGTTAAATGCTGAATTATCAGCACTTAACCAGCCAATATTTAGTATGTAATTAAACTGGAATTCATTGCTGGAGAATGTGGTGAAAGCAGTTAGCTTAGCAAGGTTTAAACAGGGTTGGATAACTTCCTAAAACAAAAGTCCATAAGCCATTAAGATGGGCTTGGGGAAATCCACTGCTTATTCCTAGGATAAGAAGCATAAAATCTGCTTTACTCCTTGGGATCTTGTCAAATACCTGTGACCTGGGTTGGTCACTGTTGAAAACAGGATAGTGGACTTGATGGTCCTTCGGTCTGTCCCAATATGACAACTCTTTTGTCCTCCCCCAAACACCCACAAAATAGCCAGTTTTCACTTAAGAGCCAACTATTAATTTTCAGCAGCAGTAAATGGTTAAGTGCCACTGAAAATTAGTGGATAGCCCTAACTAAGCAAATTAATTAGCAGATATTCCTGCTTGGTTAAATCGTTTTGAATATCACCCCCCACCCCCCACCCCACCCAGTGTATTTAAAAAATAAACTATATTCAAAATATAAGAATATATGAATTCAAGCTGTTATGTCACTTCTGCTCACCTAAAAACCCACATCACAAACAGGCTGCATTCCCGCAATGTAGACTTCAGACTCTATCTTTGGTCACAAAGATGCTGATGCAAAAGAGAATCTCTGCAAAAGCCAATGCCTGCTCAACACACACACACACACAAAAAAAAAAAAAAAAAAAAACATTTACGGAACCCTTAACTACCAGTACCCTGGGAAAAGTTTCAGACCAAGGAAATACAACAAAACCCACTAACAAATCTTCAATTCACTATGCATGAGGCACGTTTGCCAAAGTTAAATCATATAACAATCATTTTTTCTTTTTAATTAGAACAAAGAATAGACTTACTGGGTCAGACCAATGGTCCATCTAGTCCAGTAGCCCATCCAAGACACTAGTACCTGGCAAAAACCCCAATAATAGCAACATTCCATGCTACTGATCCAGGACGAATAGTGGCTTCCCCCATGTCTGTCTCAATAATAGACTATGGACTTTCCCTCCAGGAAATTGTCCAAACCTTTCGTAATACCAGCTAAATTTCAAGCAAACAAGAATGGAACACAAGAATGAAAACATTGCCATACCCAGCAAACCGTAGGTCTAGCAAGCCCAGTATCCTGTTTCAAACAGTGGCCAACCCACGTATCTGGCAAGATTCCAAAAGAGCAAATCTGATTTTCCAAAGGACATCTTAATAATGGCTTATGGACTTTTCTTTTAGGAAATTATCCAAACTTTTTTTTTTTTTTTAAATCCTGCTAAGCTAACTGCTTTTACCACATTTTCTTGCAACAAAATCCAGATTTCAATTACACATTATGTGAAAAAATATTTTCTCCAATTTCTTTTAAATTTATTACTCAGTAGCTACACTGCATGCCTTCTAGTCCTTGTATTTTTGGAAAGTGATTCACATGTACCCGTTGCACTCCACTCACAAATTTGCTCTATAAAATACCATTTTATATGCATTATATGCATTACTTCCCCAATTTTAGGTTACATCCATCCAAAGATGTAAAGGTCCCCAATTTTGAGACATACCTACTAGTATTATGGATAATTATTTTTTCCAGTTTCCAGGTTTGTATATATTTTCTGAATTTGTTTTACAGTAGATTGGTCAGTTGCAGAATTAAAATACGCCCAAGCAGACAGATTCATACTTCTGTGAGGTAGGGTAAATTTGGAACAGAAGAACTATGGGCTAGATTCAGTAAAGATAGCAACTCAATCGCTGTTGACCGATTTTCAAACAGCGATTGATTCACTATCAAGTTTGCATGCAAATGATTTGCAAGGAGATGCAAATCATTTGCATGCAAACCCACTGACTGACTCAATCGCTCAGTGAGAAATTGAGACATGTGCAGAGCCCTGACAATAGTGATAAGAGAAGCAGCCTCCCATCACTGCTGTCAGGATTTCTGCTTTATTTTAATGGGACAGATGTTCTGCATGACTTAAAAGCGCACCATCTGTCCCATTAAAAAAGCCGACAATCGCGCGTCTCCTGAGCCACCGTTTCCCCACCCGCCCACTCCAAAAAAACGGCAGGAGGGATGCCCACTCCCTCCTGTCATGAAGTCTCCCATCCACTCACCCGAAAAAAAAGGCAGGAGGGTTGCCCACACAGTGCCCCCTCCCCAACCAGGTGTCCTTACCTTCTGTTGTGAGCAGAAGGTACCGCAAACACATCATGTTCCTGCTCCTCCGCCCGGCCTGCTACGCCACTGAGCCTTAGGACCCTCCCTGGTGCATCATGCAATGCATGGGGAGGGGCCTAAGGAGTTATTGGCTCAGACACCTCGTGCTTCTCCCTTGGGAGGGGCCTGAAGCATCTGAGCCAATCAGAGACTTCCTTAGGAAGGAATCTAAAGAAGTCCCTGATTGGCCAATCAGGGACTTTCTTAGGCTCTTTCCTAAGGAAGTCCCTGATGGGAGGGGCCTGAGCCAATCAGGGCCTTAGGCCCCTCCCCGTGCATCATCATTCTAAAAAGGTGCTAATGGGTGTTAACTCCATGCATCTATACAGGTATTTTATACAATTAGAACCATGCATCACGTACAATAGCTGGATTGTGAGCCTACCAGGACAGACAGGGAAAAATGCTCGAGTACCTGAATAAATTCATGTAAACCGTTCTGAGCTCCCCTGGGAGAACGGTACAGAAAACTAAATAAATTACAACTCCGACCCAACTCTGCCCAAACTATACCCCATTTTCCCCACATCCCTTACACATATGCTTTCTTTTTCTTGCCTGTCTTTTTTGTTATGCTTTTAAAGAACCCACTCACACAAGGAGTATTTTTTGGAAATAGTGATTTTTTTTTTTCCTGCCCTGTAACTAATGGAGATCTCTTCTACCCCCACCCCCACTCTCACTTAAGGAGAATCATTTCTACAGACTGTTGAGGAAAGTGGCCTGTGAGGGTCATTTACATGCACACTAGATGCGCATAATTAATTATTTTAGAGCCTCTAGAACCCATACTGAATTACTCTCACCCAAAACGGCTGAAAAGGGTCCACAAAATATAATGCCTAGGGTAATTACATGGGTATTTATATAATTAGAATTTCATAATTTGCTTCGGGAACAAATGGGCTCCAATTTCAATCTGTGGTGCATTTAAATTACACTAAGGACAGTCTAATTTGATGGCTTATAGCCCTCCTCTCAGATTACAAACAATAGGTGTCTTTAGTGTGTGGACGTGAGGAAGAAGCTGAAATGAGAATGTCTAAAGAAGAAAGAAACCATAAATTATTTGACAACTGTTTTAAACAAAGTCATGATGAAACAAATAAAGAAATGAGCTGGGGGGGGAACCCATCAGATTCGATGGGGCACACAGGACGTACAGAACAGTGTGTGCTAATCTCTTCATGGTAAACTCACTCTGAAAGAGGGAAGTACTTAGCGCGGGCAGTGCTGTAAATTATCACTAGTCAGCAGCATTGATTTTTAGTCGACATTTCAATCAGTTTGAAGTAGAAATACTACACAGTTCATCCGACAGCCTCTTAACCAGTCTGCCCGTTGTCTGCACCCTTTTCCTGCTTTAGCGCTGTTGAGTCTCTTATTCTCTCCCCAAACAATATTTACTGCTGCATCTGTACATTTAGACACTTAACCCTAGGTCATGGCTTGTCCTTTAGGATATTTAACCTGTGGCTTACCTCCACACACAACCCCCCCCCCCCCAGAAGATGTTCTAGGGTTGCGAAGAGGAAGGAAGAGATTAAATACACCAGCTCAACAGCTGTTCCAAACCATTTTTCTGTAGGAATGAGAACAAACAGGGCATCTTTTCTAGGAAGTTATTCAGAAGAGATTAGACCACATGTCTTCATAAAATTGAGGAAAACAAATGTGCTAGTTCAAAAAGGGCCCAATTCTATAAATGGCAGCTAACTCAGTAGGCGCCTAGGAAAACAGCATCTTTACCGTGTGTCATTCAAAGGGCTAGATTCACTAACCATTTTTCCGGGGGAGATCCATGGCCGATTCCACCAGGACCGATCGATTCACAACGCGAACAAATTCAAATTAGGGAGATCGGAGGAACGCCCCCTCCGACCGCACGGATCTCGAGTTTGCGATCCTAACACATGCGCAGACCATCTGCTTTCCCTGCAGATGGTCTGCGCATGCGTTTTTGGGTCTGGTTTTTGTTTTTTTTTTTAATTTATTGCTGGTTTGTTTTTTATAGCACTGACTCTCCTGCTCTCCCCCTTCCCTGCAGTGCAGCCCCGCTTTAAAACCACGGTCTACACTGTGGGAAAGGGCGGCATTTTTCCCCACAGACTCAGCAGGCTTGCTGTTTGAATGGGCCCCCGACTCTCCTGCTCTCCCCACCCCGGCGGCGGCAGCCTCTTCCCTTTCGCTGACTGTCAGCTGGTCATGCCCTGCTCTCTGCCGCCTTCCCTGTATTGCGAGCCCGCAGGATTAAAGCGGGGCTGCCCTGCGGTGTGCATCCCCGCTTTAAATCCACGGGCTCACATGGCAGGGAAGGCGGCAAAGAGGACATGGGGGAGAAAGCAGGGCTGGAAGACCGGGATTGTTTCTGGCAGAAAAAAAACCTGAAGATCGGGACAGAGTGCAGGGCAGCAGTGGAAGATCAGGGCAGAGTGCAGGGCGGCAGTGGAGCAGGAGAGTTGGAAAGACATTTGCGACTGGTCCCCAGCAGCCGCTTTTTGGGTTGATCGGCCAGCCCAGTCGGATCGGGAACTTTTTTTTAGTGAAATCGCGTCCCTGCCTACTTTGCATGCAGTTCCCCTCATTTGCCTGTGTGGATTGGAATCGGATCGCTACACAGGTTAGTGAATAGTGCAGGAGGGAAATTGGGTCGCAAAGGGCTCGCAAACCGATCGATACAGATTGGTATGCTTAGTGAATCTAGCCCATAGTTGGGTGCCGTTTGTAGAATCACGCCTTAGCCACCTGTATATCAACGCCTAACTCAAGCCACACCAAACTCTGCCTTTAACTACGCCTACTTTTTGAGTAGGTGTCTCTGTGTGGATGACTACATTGCTCCTACTGCCATATTAAACTGTTTTTTGGTTTGTTTGGGGGGATTTTTAATGGCGCTTTTAATTATCAACACTAATTTTAAAAAAAAAATTAAATTCCCCCCCTCTCCTCGTTTTACAAAACCATGCAAGAGATTTTTAGCGACAGCCGGTGCGCCGAATGCTCTGCGCCGCTCCGATGATCATAAGACATCTGAGAATTGGAGCAGCGCAGAGCATTCAGCGCCATCAGCCAGCACTAAAAATCTCTTGCACGGTTTTGTAAAAAGGGGGGTAAGTTAGGCGCTTAACTCAGTAGGCACCATTTATAGAATCAGGGCCAAAATGCATATAAAACACCAGGTACAGGATAATATGCACTTCTACTACCCACCTTTAGGGAGGAATGCTATTTTTAAGTGACTGCTAAGAGAGGACTATTTATTTAATTTTCTATACTGTTCTCCCAAGGGATCTCAGAGCTATTTAGACTGTCTTGCACCTATGCGTGAAGCTAGATTTCCAGTACATAATATATACACACACATATCACATACATATATACAGTACACACACATACACACCCCTCCTCTCCCAACTGAGTCACACCTATGTGGCCGAGTGTTAACAGGGCTCGGTTGATTTTTCTCTGAAAATGAAGCAGGTGCTTATATGCAGCAAACTCAGCCCCTCTCCTCCTCACCCTCCTATCACCCACAATTCAACCTCTTCTCAACTGATCTCCCTTTCTTAGTTAAAGGATGTGGCTCCCTGAGACATAATCAAAAAGCATGTTATTAAAGATCTTTCTCCACCCACTAGAACTCATTAATCGGTCCGCCCTCCTATCAAATGTTTTCCTTATGAATTCCAATGCATTATGTACCAAAAATGGTCATGACAGGGGTCATACCGTATAAAAGATCTTTCTGCAAGTTTCCTGTTAAATTTTGTTTTCTGAAAGTTTTATTTTTTAATCAGATAACTGGATATATGAAGCTGTAGATAACACACACACACAATGACATGGTAACCACAATATTTTCTTTAAGAATGGATAATGGAAGCTTCGAGTTAAAAAGATCTTCAGCTCTTATTTTTGTTTTCCTACACCAGGACTGCCCCACTAAGCTGGTATTCTTCTGTCCTAGTTTCTTCCCACCTTAGAATCATTAAAAGGCACTCTCTTCACTCTCACGTTTTAGCCAATATGAATCCACACTCCTTGCAGCAGAAGCAGATATCTGGCAAGGGGCAGTGTGTGGCGCAGAGGTTAAAGTTATAGCCTCAGCACCCTGAGATTATGGGTTTAAACCCACGCTGCTTCTTGTGACCCTGGGCAAGTCACTTAATCCCACCCCCCACACCATTACCACTGGTAAATTACATAGATTGTGAGTCCTCTGGGACAGACATGGAAAAATGCTCGAGTACCTAAATAAATTCATGTAAACTGTTCCGAGTTCCCCTGGGAGAACAGTATCGAAAATTAAACTGGAAACATAGCATTCTGCCGATCACATGTAAGCCAGATCCTTGAAAATTCTTTAGAATTTGTCAACCATTTCTGTGAAACGTGGCAGTAACAATCTACCTGGAAAATCTGCCGACCCACAACCATGCAACATAAGATAATACTACTTTAAAAGGAAGTCTCACCATGATTTTTTCCTCCAGTTTGGAAACACTAACTGCAGTGCCTGAAAAGTGGCAGCTTGCAGGATACACCATTGTTTTCAAACAATATGAAAACATAGGTAAAAACTCTTGGGAGGAGTCTTTTCACCCTTTTTTTTTTATTATTGAATTCCCCCTTTACTGTCAGCTTAAGACAAATGATCCCACATTGCAGACTTGAATACACAAGAAAAGAATGGGTTGTTTAAAAGGTAAATACTATCTCAATTACTCTGATCAGTTTGATATCAGGTACACAAGATCAAATGTGGGCACTCCTACCTTACATTGTTTAATATTTATTTGAGGGTGACCATTACATGTGACAGCCTTTATGTAGACTTCAGGCAGCAAGAAGCACACAGGGCCGGCATGTCAGACATGACATGGGATAAGCATTTCCAT
Source organism: Geotrypetes seraphini (assembly GCF_902459505.1). Taxonomy (NCBI): domain Eukaryota; kingdom Metazoa; phylum Chordata; class Amphibia; order Gymnophiona; family Dermophiidae; genus Geotrypetes; species Geotrypetes seraphini. The sequence goes on from NC_047086.1 coordinate 334,604,811, forward strand.
CTTTCCTTTCAAGTAGGGGTTTTACAAAATCCTACAAACTGAGGATATATGAACCAGGTTATAGGAGGAGCAGTGGTCTTGGGGCTTTAAATGGCCAGAACTGAGGGCTAACGAGAAGATGCTGGTTCTGATTGAGATGGAAGTTCAAAAGAGTAGGGAGAGGCTGCTAGCTATGAGGGGGGAGGTGAAACCAACACTGTCAGAAATAGATAAAGAAACTCACAAACTGGCTAGTCACACAGGTTACAGGTCTGTTATCTGCTCCATGCAGACCAGTTTTTATTTTAACTACATTATCACCTCTCCTGCCAAACAGCATGAGTGACTCTTAAGTTCCCTTGCTATCAAGCTCTGCAGAGCAGTGGGGCAGAGGAGAGAAGCCTCAAGTCTCCTCTTGTGCCAGCAAGGCTAGCCACAGTGGTAGCAGACGTCCTTCCTGGGGTTCAAGAGCATCGACTATCTGGCCTATCCGTCCCTCAGGTGGGCCTCAGTCTAGCCATGAGACCAAAACTTCAGCCCGATTCTCATAAATCAGTTTTTAAGTCTCTATGTTTAGGACTACGTTTGAGCTGCTGTAATTTGTGCAAATCTCTCTTTTCCTCAACATATATATTCAAATGCAAACTCAGGCCAAATCTTGTCTCATTCAAATGTATGCACAAACATCTTTTTCAGTCTTACGTTCATGTCTCTTTGTGTTTTCTCCTTCCTGTGTGTGCCATCAGACACCACGCAGATGTCATGTGTGCAAGCATGCATAAGCACTCACACTCCTCCACCCTTCACAAGAAAAGTTAATAGATCAGTCTTCTGTCACACAAGTTTTATTTGTGCACACATTTTCACACACACCTACACGGTCTCTCTCTCCCTCTATAATTTGCCTCTTGGAACACCAAAGTCTTTTTAGTCCTAGGCCCGAGGGTTACTGGCACTATCACAACGCTTTCTTTCCCTGTAGTAAGCCAGGAATGATGATAGAACCCATCCGCGTGGCCAAAAGACTGGTCTCAACTGGTTCTAAGAAAAAAATTGAGCTGTGCTTTTTTTTTTCCCTTGCTTTCAGCCAAAAGACCTGAGCATATTTGATGTACAGTCAGCAGGTATAAAAGAGAATTACTGAAAAGGCTCGACTGCTCCTGGGCTATGACACTTTCTCATCAGAAGTCTGGACTTCAGCCAAGTTCATCTGTTAATGGACAGCAGGAACCAAGGCCTCCCCCCTCCTCCTCCCACTGCATCTCCCCCACCCCCAACACACACATGCCTCCTGCGCCAGCCTTCCCTGTTCTCCCACCTCTTCCTAGTTTATAAAAAAAAAAAAAAAAAAAAACCTAGACATCGATTATGTCTGTGCTTTCCCCTTTTCTATTCAAGATAAACAAAAGTGTTTCAAGTCCAGGGCACACCCTGGGACCCTTGACAAAGCCATCCATCATTCTGTCTGCTAAACCAGTCTGGCCGCACTAAAAACTAGGGAGACTAATGCTTCCAGTCTACAATCTTCCTATTGTGTGGCTGCCCTCTTACCACCAACCTCTTTTCTTCACTGCCTTCACCAAATCAGGCCCGACTGACCACTTTCCCTGAGCCCTCCTGGCAGAGATGTTTTTTGCTGGAAAGCAACCTCGGGAATGAGAAAGGGAAGAGGAGAGAATAAAAAATGAAGGATACAGTATATGACTGTTCAAATTTCCACTCTCACCGCCACCCCTCATCCATCCATAAATTAAATATACACAGCTGGGTTTTTTGGTGTGTGTGTGGGGGGGGGGGGTTTCTTTGATTTAAAAAGCCACAGACACCCCAGCACCACCACCAGGGACAAAAGCAGGTCTGCTATGTGGGACTAGATTTGTTGTTGACTCTGTTTACTGGCGACTGTGAAGGGGGTGGGGAGAGAGAGGTTATTGTTTTAAAGTTACCGGTATATTAAAAAAAAAAAAAAATCTGGGAGATATACTGTGCTAGAAAGACAACTGCAGGGTTTTTTTTTTTACTTTGTTCTGCAGCAAGCTGATAACTGTAATTTGTTCCCTTTGCAATTGCTAATAAAGATATTTTTTTTAAAAAAAGGGAAAAACTGCATAAAACATAAGTTCTTTTTTTTGTTTTTGTTTTACTACATATCCATTTATTTGTTCTGACTTGTAATAAAATAGCAAGCTAAGGTTCTTCTACAAGGGTTGCTTGGCATTTGGATGTGTAAATGGCATACATGAGTAAATTACACACTGGCACAAAAAATAAAGAGATAAAAAGAATCACAAAAAATATTATGTCAAGTTCTAACAATAAGCAGCTGTGGGCGCTTGAGGTCTTTTTACCCCTGCTAAGAAAATATGGTACTAGTTTAAAAGAATATTAATTTAAAAGAATATGAAATAGTACCTATAGAAATCCATATCCAGTAGGGCTATTGGTCTATGACATATCATTTGAAGGATAATACACGAGTAAAAGACAAGATAAGGATCAGATGGTATAATTACCAAAAAAAACCAAATCCTCTCTGTAATGTTAAAGTCAGATACCTCAAACTTATATTGAATATACATTAAATATGGAGGGGAAAAAAAGAGATATGAATAAATGTTGATTTTACAATGTCAAAGGACCACACGTTTAAAGGAGGGGGGTTGTTCTTGGCGAACCATGAAAGTATATTTTTCTCCCTTTTATAATGGGACTACTCGTATATTTTAAAGTAATTTTCCTACTTCATTAATACCTGATTGAGGGAGGTGTTAAGTGTCAGCTACCGGGATCCGGAAGGTTCGCCCCCCACATTTCGCCCCCAGCAATTCGCCCCTCACATTTCGCCCCCACATTTCGCCCCCACACATTTCGCCCCCACACATTTCGCCCCCACACATTTCGCCCCCCGGATGTTTCGCCCCCGCACATTTCGCCCCCGCACATTTCGCCCCTGATTATGTGTACTGCACATTTCGCCCCTGAGCGTTCCTCCGTTCTCTCTCTCTCACTCTTTATGGAGCGAATACCCAAACCACCCTCCATCCCCTTATTTTAATTCTGGCATCTTCCCTTGCTGGATGCAGCTATCTCTATAGCGGCAGAGCAGTGCACAAGGCTGCCTGCCTGGTCCCGCGCCTCTTCTGTTCTCGCGGGAAGTGGCACGGGACCAGGCAGGTAGCCTTCTGCGCCGCTCTGCTGCTAGAGAAGGGGAGACAGCCGCGTCAGCCAACCAGGCAGGCAGCCTTGTGTGCCACTCTGCCGCTAGAGAGGCAGCAGGAGACAGCGAGTCTTGCTTCCCACACGATCAGAAGCTTCCCCGCAGGCCAGATGCGAGCAGCAGCCATCGAAACTGGAAGCCACTGAGGATCCCAGCATGGCGGCGCAGCCCTGACAAGAAAGCAAGTGGCTACGGCAGCAGCTGCGGATTATGGAGCGAATACCCAAACCACCCTCCATCCCCTTATTTTAATTCTGGCATCTTCCCTTGCTGGATGCAGCTATCTCTATAGCGGCAGAGCAGTGCACAAGGCTGCCTGCCTGGTCCCGCGCCTCTTCTGTTCTCGCGGGAAGTGGCACGGGACCAGGCAGGTAGCCTTCTGCGCCGCTCTGCTGCTAGAGAAGGGGAGACAGCCGCGTCAGCCAACCAGGCAGGCAGCCTTGTGTGCCACTCTGCCGCTAGAGAGGCAGCAGGAGACAGCGAGTCTTGCTTCCCACACGATCAGAAGCTTCCCCGCAGGCCAGATGCGAGCAGCAGCCATCGAAACTGGAAGCCACTGAGGATCCCAGCATGGCGGCGCAGCCCTGACAAGAAAGCAAGTGGCTACGGCAGCAGCTGCGGATTCCAGCCTCCCGCTCTTTTCCCCCTCCCCACATAGCAGCATTGGGCGGCACATCTGGGCCTCAGCCGCCTCCACTGCCGCTCCTCTGACTCCCTTCATATTTGCCTCAGCCCCCGCGGCAGGCAGGACATGTCTAACCAGGGCTCCATGAGGAACGGGCCCGTCAAGCTGCGCCTGACAGTAAGTACTATGTGAAGAAATCTTGCTGAAAAAATATTTTTTCCAGCCTCCTGATCATTCGCCAAGGTGGTAGTTGATGGATCAGGGCAGTGCCATTCTACATACACTGTGAAGAATACACTTGACCCAACGTGGAACCAGCATTATGACTTGTATATTAGAAAGTTGGATTCAATAACGATCAGTGTATGGAATCACAAAAAATGTGCGGGGGCGAAATGTGCGGGGGCGAAATGTGTGGGGGCGAAACATCCGGGGGGCGAAATGTGCGGGGGCGAAATGTGTGGGGGCGAAACATCCGGGGGGCAAAATGTGCGGGGGCGAAATGTGAGGGGCGAATTGCTGGGGGCGAAATGTGGGGGGCGAAACTTCCGTGAACCGTCAGCTACCTGTTCCTTTGGACGTGGGGTCTTTCACCAATGATTGAGGGGCAGTTGGTATTTGACACCAGAGAGGCAAGCACATCTCAAGTAGAACAAAAAAAAAAGGAAAAACCCAACCAAGTGTGTCACTAAGCTCTTTAATACATAAATGGCACCAAATGTGCATCTATGTTGCCAAATCGGCACTTTACAAATATAAAAGCTTTGAGTAATGCCACTTTCTTCGGAATGTGGAGTTTGTTGGGCGGGCTTGGGGGGGTTCGGGGTTGTTGGGGTTTTGTTTTTTTTGGTGAAATGGCTTTTGTTGTTGGACATGCTGAAGACTACAAGTGTATTTGCCGACATCCTTATACCTATGAGGTGTTTTTGTAAAGCTTCCACATTCATCAGATGCTTTAAAAGAAAAAAATAAAAATAAAAATACTCAAGAACCTTTTGTAAAATAATTCCTGCCTATGAAAAATGGAGCTTTCAAAATGTACAAAGTCACCAGTTATGAGGACTCTCAAGTGTCAGGTCCAAAAGGTACAATTCGTATGACAGATTTACAGTAGTTCCCAAACCTATTCTGGAGGACCATCAGCCAAGTTTCCAGGATATTCTTAATAAATAGTCATGTGAGAGATTTGCATCTAATGGATTCAGTAGGCATGCAGATCTCTCTCATGAATATCCATTAAGGATGTCCTGAATACTTGACTGGCCAATGGTTTCCCAGGGCAGGTTTGATAACCACTATGGTTAACAAGATCTCAGCACTTCCTGATATACTTCTTCCTCCAAATTCACAGGTTAGGACTCATGACTTTGCTTATTCGTAAGTTTTTAAACCCTGACCCACCGCCGCCTCCCGGACCTCTCCACACCTTACCTGATGGTCTAGCAGTGAAGCAGAGCAGGAATGGCCTTCATGCACTCCTGCCCCGTGCAGAGCTGTGAACAAAAATGGCTGCCATGAGTTCCCATTATCTCGTGAGACTACAGCAGGAACTCACAGCAGCCACTTTTGTTTACAGTTCTGCATGGGCAGGAGCGTAGGAAGACCGTTCCTGCTCCACTTCACTGCTAGACCACCAGGTAAGGTGTGGAGAGGTCCGGGAGGCGGGAGGAGGTGGGGGTAGGTCAGTTGGCCCTAAAATTATTCACAGGCTAGCTCTGCCACTAACTCTTGCGAATTTGGAGAGGGAAGTATAATTCCAACTCATTAAAAGGTTGGAGAGGAATCAGGGGCTCCCCAGGAACCTCATGGTAAATTAGTTTGTGGTCAAAGAATGTCCTATTAGATAAGAAAGCATCTATGATAGCTCCTTGATAAAATAAATACCAGCAACACTTTACCACTCAGGAACCGTTCTCAAGGTCTTTCCATGCCTTCACTCTACCAAAAAACACTGGCATATTAAAAAAAAAAAAAAAAGTTGCATAGGCTCAGCGGTCAGAAGCACTGTGGTTGAGCTCTCTTGCTATCAAAAAGGAACAACCTGCCACCCAACTGATAACAGCAGAAGCCTGTGTGTTATGTTGCTATGTTTTGAATACTGTCCACTGCATTTTGTTTCTCAAGAAGGAACCAGCAGTTGGTGATAGACTTATGCTTGTCATTATGAACACGGAACAGGAAAGACACACAGCACCATGAATACTAAGCAGCACAGTTTGAAGGGGCAGCATGAGAGCAATCTGTACAAGCCTACAGGAACACAGACAATTGCACTCAGGCAGTTCTTGAAAAATGCACAAAAACATACTATTTACTTCTGTGACCATTTAGTTTGTCTGTCTAAGCAAGATCCCAGGTTGACTAACCCAGGTTTCTGCAGTTGATGAAGTCCCTCTATGTGGCCAGCAAGTAACTGGGTAAAATCTTAGAAGGCTAAAATCTTAAAAGGGAAAAATTTACATGTTTAACTGAGTTCCCATTACTTTCTCTCCAGATGTGCACTAACTTCACTAGGTGTAGATATTGGTTCCCTAACACAGTCTATTGCAATGACACAAAATGCAATGTACTTAGGAGTAAGCACTGACATAAACACATCAGTTCGTGAAAAAATTGCTCTTCCCAAGCAAATGCTTCTTCAGGGGTTCCCCACCCCTGTGAAAGCAAAGTTGAAAACAAAATCGTCATCGGCAAAGATGGGCCAGGGCTTGAACCACATGTCTATTCCAAGGTTATGATGCCATATTCATAGCTACTAAAGAGAAGGAAGAGATAAAAACAATCCGCTCGGCAGTGATGACTTGCGGTCCATGTTAGCTGAATTCCAGAAGGCACAAAAAGGGGGGTTCACCCTGGCCAAATAACTGGGTTGAATTGGCAGAGAGGGATATAAAATAAAAGTTCACAGCATTGGAGGCCAATTAAGGCCAGTTCCAATGGAATCGTAAAACCCAATAGGAACAGAAGAAAACTACTGGCTAAAAATGTGTTATTTTCCTTTAAGTATCTTTAAAGAAAAAAAAAAAGGGGGGGGGTGTTCCCTTAGGTTTTATTCTTTTCTGGTTAGCATTTTTGCTCTACTACTCCAGGACTAAGAATTCTGTTTAAGGGTTAAGCATTCTTGTTGGACAGGTCCCACTATCGCATTCACCACAGACAGCTATGACCTTTCACTAAGTTAATCAGTGAAGAGAGATCCCTTGAAAAGGTTCAGCGTGTAGCTCCTAAATTAAATGAGTACTTAATTTTAAAAAATGGGGTGTGTGACCATACTTCTGATCACGAGCTCTACATTATTATGGAGGAGTGGCCTAATGTTTAGTGCACTGGGTTGAGAGCCAAGGGTGCCTGGTTCAAACCCCACGGTGGCTCCTTATGATTTTGGGCAAGTCACTTAACTATTCCCAACCTCAGGTACAGATGGATTGTGAGCCCTCCAAGACAGGAAAATGCCTATTGTAGCTCAAGGTAAGTTATATTCAAGCACAACTGGAAAAGGTGCAAGCTAAATCCAAAATCTCTTCTTCCTTTAAAACCTGCTGGTTTAGATCACAGAAGTCGTCTCTCAAATACTTTTAAACATTTATGAGCACAATTCAGAGAGGGGATTTTTGTTTAAAATTTTGCTTTAAAAAAGAAAAAAAACAACACGAAACATCTGTATACAGTGAATATTTGAAGAGTACACACAGCAAGCAGTTACATAAACCCTCTTGTCAGTTTAAGCATGTTACAACCTACCCATGGAGTTATGAAATTATTTAAATAGCTCTCTTGCTGGTCCCCTGGCACCCCTGGAGGATGCCATGTTCAAAAAAGCAACTAAAACCTCAGACTGGCCCTTGCAGTGCACAGGGAAACCTGTGCCTATTACTAACCTGGGACATAGTTTTCAGAAAGTTAAAAAAAAAAATTTAAAGATTGCTGAACTTTTAACCGAGTGTTACCATTTTCTTTGTAAAACTTGTGTACATGTTCAGAAGCATATGCAGCATTTTGATTATTTTTTTTTTTTTTTTTGCAAAATGCTTGTTTTCAACATTAAGGTCCTAAGATATCAACTCCTTCTACATACTTTGCAAGCCTCCCTCAAATCTATATGAAATGATTCATGTGAGGACATCAATATTTGGCTTCCTTTCTGTCTGTCCTCTGGAGTCCCACTGGTCTCATTTTGAAGTTATGTAAACAGCAATTCTGCATTCAGCTTTGGAAAGGTTCATGTGAATAATCTCTATCCAGTTAACCAGCCACTAGATGAATGAAAATACCAACAATTCTACAGTGAAAAGTTCTGGTTAACTAAAGAAAACTGGATTCTTTGTAAGCTGTAAGATTTTTTTTTTTATTACACTCAATATAAGAATCATTCAACAATGATGATGTATATGCTGTTCATGTATTCAAAGGTTTGGGTAGCAAATCAGCTCATTTAATATTTACAGACAGAGCAAAGAGAGACAGAAGAGACATTTTTTTAAATTACCAAAATCAGGAAAATATGCAAAGAGAGAGAGGACAAGCGTAAAAATAACTAGAGGAGTGGCCTAATGGTTAGTGCAATGGGCTAAGCACCAGGGAACCTGGTTCAAATCCCACTGTGGCTTGTACTAGATTTCAGGATCACACAGATCCTTTCTAGAGAAGAACCATATGGCCTCAAAGTTCCTGTGTAGCATCTGTGCTGCTTTTGGATTTTTTTTTCACTTTTCTTGGATTACGGTGCTTGGTTTTCATCGGGTCAACATTTTAGAATTTATGCAAAGAACCAAGAGGCTTCTATCTGTCTTACGTAGGCTACAAAAAAACAATTCTAGAACTGAGAGTGGGAGGCCGGGGGGGCGTGTTTGTTCAAATCTCAACAGTACGATCCTTTCTGCTATTGCTGAAGCCTAGCCTCTGCTTACATTCTTGAAAAAGTCTACTTGACAGCAATCTGTAAATAGAACAAGATTTCATTTGAGCCACACCACTGGGATGGTCCAATGTCATGCCTTGGGGCTCCTAGACTGAGCACTCTTGAGAAGAAATGCACATTTTGGTTCCAGGTGACAAGCTGCCCCCTCCTTTGCATCTTCAAAATACAGGTAGATTTCACGATAAAAACAAAAAAATGATTCTACCCTATATCAACACCCTTCACAATGGCCCAACAAAAAGCCTCAATTGGGTTATGTTTGTCCATTTCCAAATGGTAACTTGCCCATTAGATTTTATCATATCTTGCTAATGCAATTACATCAAGAAAATGATAGCGTCTGTGGAATCAATTATGCATGCACTTGGCCAGAAACCAAAGGCTATGAAGTCGGAGAGGGCACAATCGTTCGACAGAGAAATAAAAAGCCCCCAGATCTCACAGATGGACCCCATCAGTTCATCTTACTGCCTAAAAAGTTCATACACTTAATAATTTATTTGTGCACAGGATACTGTTTCCCAGCTGAATATTAACAACTTTGAACCAAAGTATGCTGCTAGCCTAGGATGGATGGGAGTCAGGGAAGGGCAACAATGGATCCCCTTTGAGGTTGGAAGAATGCCTTCGTGCTTCTTACATAATGTGGCATTTTTTCCCCTTGCAATAAATTCCTTCTCGTTAAAGATTCTTTTTAATTGGAATACCGGTATCAGTTTCTCTGTTCAGAATCAGCAGCGACAAAACTTTGAAAATCAGAAAAACTCGAGCATTGGTTATGGATGCAGATCCAAAAGGAAGCAAGCTAGACAAAAATCACAGATTTTTGGCTTTTGTTTTATAAAAAGGGAAATCTGTTAACAGGACATTTGGGAAGCAGAAACAGCCTGGGTGGGTAGTAACCGATGCTGCCTTTGGTATGGGTGGGCAATTCACCCGTGGAAATAAGAATAGGAATCGCTAGTAACTGTATGTATGTCCAACATTGGTCTCCAAACCTAAAAAAGGATATAAAACTGCTGGAGAGCATGCAGAGACGAGCAACGAAGCTAATAAGAGGTATGGAGAACTTGGAATATGAGGAACGACTCAAGAAACTGGGACTGTTCTCCCTTGAGAAGAGGAGGCTGCGAGGAGACATGATCGAGACGTTCAAAATACTGAAAGGCATCGATAAAATAGAGCAGGAAAATAAATTATTTACATTGTCCAACGTGACAAGGACAAGAGGACATGGTTTGAAGCTAAGGGGGGACAAGTCTAGGACAAATGTCCGGAAGTTCTGCTTCACGCAGCGAATTGGGGACACCTGGAATGCTCTCCCAAAGGAATCCACTGTGCTAGGATTCAAAGGCAAATTAGATGCACATCTCCTTACGAGAGGCATAGAGGGATATGGGTGACTAAAACTACATCAGGTGTATACCTGACTGGGCCTCCGCGTGTGCGGTTCGCCGGACTCGATGGACCATGGGTCTGATCCGGAGAAGGCAGTTCTTATGTTCTTATGTATGTTCTTAAAACATGCAGTGACGCTTTAAAGACTAGGTGCCCTTTTTATAAAAGCCGTGGTAATGATTCCCATGCAGCAAATGCAACGCAGCCCATTCAATTCTTATGGGCTGCGTTGCATTTGCCGCACCGGGACTCACTGCTGTGAGTTTGTAAAAGATACCCTAAATATCCCATGGTATCATATCTTTGAAAAAAGCCACTCAAAAGATTCCAAGCCAGGAATAGATAAATATGCTTAAAATTTTTCCATTTGAAACTGAAAGGGCAAAAATGGATGAACACCCAAATATCTTAAAGCCTAGAGCCTCAAAGTTCGTTCCAAGGTATCCAGTTTTCAAAAATGGCTAGCAATTGAATCCCTATGCCCTTTGCAAATATCAGAGTGACTGAGAATAAGCTAAAGGGAAAAAAAAAATAAGAAAACACCCGCACATGTGAAAACCAAATGAGCAATTTTTAAAGGAATGTCTCCCCCAAATGGGAACAGTTCCACCCTGCACTTCTGCAGTCAAAAGGAAAACCAGAGAATCTATTTTGAAATTGTTCAAGGTTACAGTGCAAATTCCTAAATTCAGACAAGGGAGCTTGGCAAGGAGATGCATTGCTGTGTGGCTTTCTCCAGGAGCATCTGAGGGAGAGCAGCTACTGAGGTAGCAAACACACAAAACATGATCAAAAGTGATTAACAGCAGCTTCATATGCAAATTACATTAATGAAGGAGTGCAAAGTCATCATGTAAATTAAATATGTCAAATCTCTTGGCAAACTTTCAATCCGAAGGAAGAAAAAAGAAATTTGGCTTCGATTTATTTTTAATGTCATCAATTTTCCAAGACCGAAAAATCCTAGGTGTTGCAAATTTTTCCTTTTCTTTTTACTCTCCCCTTTTCTAGCTGTCTGACAGGCTGACCTGATATGTGCCGAATGTACATGTTAATAGGCCAATCAAAAATGCAAAACAATTCGCAATTACTGCAAGGACCTAATGGTCATTAGAATTTACAACTAGGTAATGAACTAAAGTCTGCCCACACCATGCATATTCATAAAGCAATTTAGCCTTTGAAGATTAAAGAAGTGCTTAAAATTCAAATGAGCTTTAGCAAATTATCAGTAAGATTCATCAAAAAAAAAAAAAAAAAAGCACTAGATTTTTCTTCAAATGGTTTCCTTTTTCTTTTCCTTTAAAACAACAGCCCTGCTGAATTTTCAGCACTGAACCTAAACTAAAATGTAGAGCTTGAAGTCAAAGCCCAGGCAATGGGTGAGCAGGACCCAAAGAGGAGCAGAAAATGTTATGGATTTTATCCATAAAACCAGGCCCTAAGAGACAAAACCTCTCTAAAGCAGAAGCATTTATCAACTACATTACAGACTTGCTCATAAAGCAAAAGGATTCTTCTCAAAGACTAAAATTAACAAGATTTCATCTACTTTCCAGACTGTAAATGTTGAAGGGAGAGGCTTCTCCTAAACCTAGAATGGCATCTTCTGTGAAATCACAAAGAGAAAGGCATTTTTCACCACTGTATTAGTGGAAAGAAAAGATCCAGATGTGGCACAGACAGGATAAGAGTCTATTTCTGAAAAAGCCCGCTAGTGACACACTTGCATTTTGACTCCCTTCTTTGGGCCACGCCAGCTCTTATCTCACGTTTCCTCTGTTTCTAACCAATGACCAAGGGAGGATTTTTAAGAGTAAGGTATCAACCTAGCAGTACACACACACACACACACACACAAAAAAACCCCAGTCCCCAACTCCTATGATTATGGCCAGGCCCAGTCTAACAATCTGGAAAACTCAAGCATATGCCAAAAAGGAAGGCTGTGTTTAAAATACTATAGGTGGTGGAATTCAAAGACTGAGGAATATTCTTATACTTCCAAAATAGCAGATGATTTTTAGACACTGCACTTGTCTACAAGCAAAAACTTCACAGATTAAGTACTATTTCATATAATATCTGTGTGGAACATTGTAGCTCATTTTGCTGTACAGTGATGGATTGGCTTGATGCTTCCTCAATTCAAAGAAATTTGTAAACTTTTCTGAACAGACAATACTGTACATAATACTATTTTATGGGTTAGTCATTAATGGATTTTCTTTTGATTGTACTATTATTATAAACCCAAACTTTGTTGAAATTAATTGGGGTATTTTCGATGTTTTATTCCCATTTTTGGAGGTTTTCTGGAGGAGGGATGTGGAAGGGGGGTTGTTTATACCAAGATAACCTAATTACAGGTCAAATGCCCCAGTCAGACTGGCCCGTGGCCAGCTTCTAGCCTGAATTTAGGCTAGTGATTTATAAATGCCATGACAATTTTTGCTCCCAGTTACCTTTATATGGCAAAGCTTCTCAGACATCTTGGTGACCCCCTCATCTAGTCAAGTTTTCAAAATAGCCACAATGACTCTGCACGACAAACGCATATATCACAATCCAGTTTAGCTGGATTCCAGGAACTGCAGAGCTTACAAAGAATTACTAGGTTTGACAGATTCTTACATCCGACGTTTTCAAAAAAAACCAAAAACACAGTATAGGGAGAGTAATTTAATGAACCCACCACAATCCAGTGCATATTGTGCATACTCTTCCATGGAAAGTACTCCGCACATTAAACACCTGCTCATTTAGTATCCATGAAATTCTTGAAAATTTACACACATGCTCTGAAATCGAGAAGTAAGCCCAAAAGTCAAAACCCCATCCCCAGGAATGCCTCTGCTCACCAAGGGTTTATTTGTATTTAGTCTGTGCAATTTTAAAAGAAATCATTTATGTGCAGAAAACATCTGCTTTGTATGTGTAAATGGCTTTTAAAATTAACGTCCCACCCCATCCCCAATAGGACTCCTCAGCCTTCTCCCCCAGCATTTCCTGCTTATTTACAGGTGTTTCACAAGGACAGCATGCTTCAGAAGACACAGGAATTCATCACCAAAATTAAATCTACTGTGATTTGTCTTGGTTTACACCCATGTGGCAAGCCACAGGATAACAAGTTGGATCAAAGGTCTACAGATTATATATAAAAAGTCCAGTCTTTCTTTAAGAGTAAACAGAAAGACTTTCTAGGGTATAAAATACGAATGTATCCAGATCTGTCACGAGACACACAAAAATGTCAAAGTGAATTTTTGTTGTTAAAGCCCAGAGTTATTGCTCTTGGGGCAACCTATTTTCTTCATCACCCATGTAAATGTGTGATAGTGTATCAAATGCAAAAATATGTTTTCTTTGAACCTTCTTGTCAGTTGCCTGAAAAAAGGAGTGGATACATGAAACTCGTAGATTTTGAGTTCCTGTCTCAGCCAATAACCTTTATTTTATCTTTATTTTAACTTCTTTGTTATTATCTCGCTGATACTACATCTTGGATTCTTATTGAGGACTTAAAGTTAAGCTATATTAAGTTATATCGGATTAGTGGGTTAGTAGGACATAATTTACATTGTATTTTATTTTCTTATTAACTTTTTCTTTCTGTACAAGTGATAACTTGATTGTAATTGAAAATTGATAAATAAATAAATAAAAAAATCCAGTCATGCTTTAATAAATATATATGTATACATATATACACACACAAATAAATGCAGAACAACCTTCCCCCACCCTCACACCAAAAAACGTGACCTTGTAAAGGATCATCTATCCTGCCAGATTCCTAATGTTACTTCTAAAATTTTTATTTTTGTTTCCAAGGAAGCTATATAAAATAGAGTGTATGGAAGTGTCCTAGATAATCCTTTAAAAATAAACAAAACAAAAAAAGCAATTAGCTTATTGCCAGAAAGAAGCATGCAGTCGTGACAGAGTACTCGTGCAGACAGCAGGAGACATGCTCCCAACCCCAGGGCCTGCACAGAAGCAGCTGCAGTACAACGGCGACTGTCAGCTTCCAAAATTATTTTTATACGGGAATTTTTATCTCCATCATGCAAACATGTGCGTGCCTGTGCTGGCTTGTTAAGCAATCCACTTATGTAGAATTTGGTATTTTTTTAGCTTGTGTTTCCACTAGCAATACAGCTTTGAGATCTGAAGGAACACACACACATGCTTTGAAGATCTTCCAATGTTTTAGTTAGAGATGACTATTTCCGATAAAATCCCCTTCACACACACACACACACACATGCCATTAATTTCTTTTTTTATCCCCATCGAAATAACAAAAGTATAACAGGTAAGGCAACTTGCCCAATATGAATTTATGCATAGTAAAAATGGTTAAGAAGCTCACAAGTAAATGGGCTTCTTAGCATTTTGTGCACACTGCACTTTAGTAAAAGGGCCTCCGTGATAGCTCCTTCCCCGCCCCTACTCAGAGAGTGTGTGCTCTTGTTATTTTAGCACAAACATTAGGGTTATCAGACCCTGAACATGTCCTCTTTTTAGAGAACTGTCTGGGTACCCGGGTGGGCTTTCCAAAACACAGTAGTTTGTCCAGGTTTTGGAAACCCGACCTCCCAGCTGCATCTGGAGAGCCTCCGAGCATGCATGGATGACATCACACGCATCCAGATTCGGCCCAGAGGTGGAAAAACAAAAACGAGGCTCTGCGGGGGTGAGGCAGAACAGGCTCCGGACAAAAATCTGGTAACCCTAACTACACCATAATTGCACCAAAATCTGAGTAGGATTACTTAAGTATAAAAAGGTCTGCAGTAGTTATTTAAGTTACGTAGATGGTAGCAAATTCAATTTAAAAGAAAAAAAAAAGTCAAGGTGTGAAGCATCAGGTAGAAGGGCCTCACTGCCCAAAAAAGCACACACATGAATGACTGACTAGTAGCATCTCAAAAAGGAGAGAGGGAAAAATGTCACATATTCCAAGGTGCCATCTGTGAACCCCATCAGCTGCCCAATATGAAACCAAAATGATAGAATAGGAGGTAAAGTAATAACCCCAGTTTTACTTGCAAAGTTAAACAAAACCAAGTGTTTAAAAAAATCATTGTAATTTCTTAACAGCTATGATTCCAGTCTCTAATTCTGTACATATTTTGCTTTGACTGGGAAGACTACCCTTACAGACAGTATCAAATCGTTCATCAATTAGGACGGCAGAGAGGGATGTGAATGCAAGGCCAACCCTGAACCTCTCTAGGTGGCCTTCCATAATATCCATGCGCTCAGTATTCCCGCAAAGATTCTACAGACTCCCTAAATGTCGTTTTAAACTGAGCATCATTTGCTAAAAGAGTGTACACTAACCATTAGTAAGATGCCCCCCTTTGTTTTGGGAGTCTAATTCAAGCAGCATTAAAAAAGTTAAATGTTTTGTTTATCTGTGTGATTCAGCAAATGCTAAAACAAAATATGTAGAACAAAATGAATAAAAAGTTCACCAACTAAACTCAATAACTAGCATCTACATTACAGTTTAGCTTTGTTATTTTGCAGAAATGTTTTTCAATTTTTTTTTTTTCTTCTTCTGTAAGAAACTGTGAAGATACCCAACCAGCCTGAAATGCAAGCACCAAAACGTGGCCTCCTATGGCAAGAAACAGAAAGCGAAGAAAACTCTCTAGCTGCCAAAACCTGCTGCAAACTGATCTCACGCAAGAGGTTTTTAGGGGGTTTTCCCCCCCCTTCACAACCTTAATGTGTGGGATGCATGGACTTTCAACTGCCCCCAGCACTGTTGATCCCATTAAAATAATACACCACGGTGTCATCTTACAAACCTAAAGTAGCCACAAGAAAGGAAGAGGGCAAAAAGGGAAAAACATTCTGTTGGAATTTTACCAACAAGCTTGTAGGTATGAACACATGGATGTTCAGGAAAATGGCCTGGTGAATTTGGGATAATGTCTTAGGGCCTCTTCTATCAAACTGTGCTAGCAGTTTTTAGTGCAGAGAGCCGCGCTGAATGACCAGCGCTGCTCCCGACGCTCATAGAGTGTCTATGAGCGTCGGGAGCTGCGCGGGCCATTCAGCGTAGCTTCCCGTGCTAAAAACTGCTATCACAGTTTGACAGAAGAGGGCCTTAGTTTCTACCAAACAATGGAAGGGCTTTAGTACATCCTTTCTTTAAACCAAATAGAACCGGGCATGAAATACCTCCATCTTATCCCACCCCCCAAAAATAATAACTGAAATGACCACGGAGAAGGAAGCATGAGTTCAGTTAGACAAACTGAACTCAAAATAGATTATGGTATACTGCTGAGCGGCATTGAGGCATGTTGCAAACCGAAAAGCAGCAATGGGAAACATGAAGACAAGGGGGGGGGAGAAGGGATAATGTTTGCATTCTCTCACACATCAAAAGGAAAGAGCGAGGGATAGAAACGGTGTTGTGTGGAGTGCTTCTTTCACACTGCTGTCATTCCCATTGAGCATGGTTGTGGGGGGGTAGAGAAAGAAGGAGTTTTATACTATTCCCCAGGCTGGCTGCATATTAAAGCTGGCTGTGTACAGCTTTATTACTGCATGCTGATGAGGACACATTAATATTCCTGTGCTGTGACAGGACATTTACATGTGCCCATCTGAGCTCACACCTGAGGGGCTGCTCCAAGGTACAAGCTAAGTCTGCTAGGACCATACACGGGCAAATGAGGATACAAGTTTCCTGCTGAGACCAGGCCCTAACTTTGCCACACTTGTCCACACTGGGAGACTCTCCCACAAAAACTCAGCCCATAGCACTAATCTGGGACACAAACAAGCCTTCCACTCACTCCTAGGCACGAATTTAAATTGTTCACTGTCATAATCAGCCTAGCGAGAGTTCAAAGCATTGCAATCACTTTGGAAAAAAAAAGGAATCAACCATGTTAACAATAATGCTGTGTGTAAAAAGAGCCACCTTGTTATTAAAAAAGGAAAGAAATTAACATAATGTACCATTACTGAACATGCTGCATGGCAGTAGGCATCTATATATGTATTCAGATGTTCATTTTAGTCCTAAACAGGGCAAATCTGATCACAGCTGTAATTGGGAGTTGTTTCCCCCAAATGCAGAGAGCCCTCATTTCTCATAGGGTGCCTTCCAGTCAGTGGCGGCAGACCATCTTGCGCACCAAGGCTCCGTCCACAGAACCTCCCATACGGACGCATGCAGTTATTCACATCACCTAAGTAGTAGCTGGATGGAAAATTGTACAAAAGGCTGTGCAGACAACAAGAACAATTCTCTCATAAGAAAAACAAAGCAAAGCAAAATGATAATCCTTACAATAATAACCGCTGCCTGCATACTCTTCTTGCAAATAAAATCCAAGCAGACAGAAAATCCACAGCCCTGAGTGATTAGATCTCATGGTAGAGGAATGGCAGAGTGCCAGGGCATGTCTGGCTTGATGCTAAGTGCCTTTTATTACAAAAAGCTAGTACCCCCTCTACGTACAGCCAAACTGGAGCTGAATCGTCTTTAGTGAGCAGAGGCTAAATGTCCTGTGGTAGCTTGTGATGCCTTTTGTTTTACTTGAGTTAAATGACTAAGTGTGTTGTGTGTGGAGAGGGGAGGAACAAGAACTCCATTCCCAGAAGTATCCGAGGTCAAGAAAATTTGGAGGTAAGATTAGAAAAATAATAGAACCATCCTATTATAAGGCACAGGCAACCCCCACCCCCACACAAATTTGATTAAGATACAGATCTTCATGGAGGCACATGTGAGAACTGGTTAGGCCAGCTAGTGTACAGTTATAGTTTTCAAAAAGGCTGTCCCCCAACCTAGGCTTCTTAGGAAATACTGCTTATGCTCACCAACAGAAAAATCTGTCCAATCTGTGGGGGGGCAGAAAGTCCTTTTTTTAACCAATTAGTTTTAAAAATTAAACATGGCACACAGAATAAATTGGTAATCCTCAAAAAAAAACAATCATATGTCACATCATTGACACGGAGACTTTAGAAACCCAAGACATCGAACCCTTCCATCTACAGATCTAAAATGGTCAAAATCCAACCGGGCACAAAAGCAAAAAGTCATAACTCATCTTGTACTGTTTAAAAAAAGGTAAACATGTAAATGAAAAGCTAGGCAAAAAAAAGCAATTGTTCCTAGCCAACAAATACTTCCCTCATAACCATGATTTGGGATAGGCAGAAAAGCAAACTGAAATGCATGCAGATGTACTTCCGAGGCGTCATCCAGGCATCATTTGGTTGCATTCATTTTAACTTTTATTTTGCAGACACCTCCTGACCCTCGCTCCCTGTAAACCCAGAAAAGTATTGTGAATTTAGCTCTATGTAAGCTGCTGTGTTTAAATTAAGCTTTCGCAGGCAGGCCTCC
This sequence comes from Geotrypetes seraphini, assembly GCF_902459505.1. NCBI lineage: Eukaryota > Metazoa > Chordata > Amphibia > Gymnophiona > Dermophiidae > Geotrypetes > Geotrypetes seraphini. The sequence goes on from NC_047086.1 coordinate 334,623,337, forward strand.
AACAATGGACATGCTCAAGCAAGGAAGAATTCTGACATTTCTAGGTACAATTAGACTGACAATTGTACTTTCAGGAAACATCCAGGCCGGCAGTTCACCAGCTATCTTAGTTTTATTTACAAAATGTACCTGTTGTCTGCAGGACCCAGGGTGCCTCAGGAGCATTGCAAGAAATTGGCCACAAATTCCCTGCCATGTTCATTATTTCTCCCTAACTGCTGTGTCCCTTTGTGTGCAAATGGAAAAAGGACTAGGGGAAGGGAAGTTATGGCCATGGCAAAAAGTAAATAAATAAAAAATAGTGCCTACATTCATGCTTCTAGGTTTGCATTTTCTCTTTCTTTTATTTTTACACATATGAAAAGAAAAGCTAGCAAATGTCAGTGATTATTTTTTTAGCCAGAGCTTCAAATGAAAGCCACAGACCAATAAGCATATTATTTACACTGATATACTGCAATAACACAGTCATATTTGTTTCTGAACAGCAGTCGCATTTCTAAGAAGGAACTGCAGACACGTTCCTTGTCTACATGGTAGTAATAACATTTTTCCTACTGAAATGAAGGTTTCCTATTGATCAGAATCTATGAAATGTACTAAAAAAAGATATAGGAAGCTAGATGTTGTATGAAAAAGTAGCAACAATAATGGCGTCTCTTCGCATACTGATGCATTTCCCTCTTGCAAGAGGATTCTTATGGGTTTTTACCTGCAATCCTGTCTGCATAGCAGTAAAAAAAAAAAAAAAAAAAAAAAATCCATACAAGATATTACACCGTTCCGTTACATAAAAACAATATCTGGTACACAGGATACTGCCCATTCTTTCTGTTATCATGGACCCCTTTGGGCTGGCCTGCTGAGGTCTGGACAAGCATGTCCACCACCCAAAGCAATACCTATCCCTGCATGTCTAGGACAAAAATATGACCATTCATACATAAGTAAGACCAACTTATCACATGGCTGAATAGAAAACATATTACTTGTCACGAGTTAAAAAGATGAAATCACGAGCAACAAAAACAAAGTCAGAAGTCTGCTATAAAAAGCCATTAGCATAATGAGCAGAAAACACTGATCTATCTTCCAACAGCCCTTATCATAAGTCTGCTTGGAGAAAAAAAAAACCTGAATGGCATGTACTGGCTCTTATGTGAAAGGGGGGACTACAGAAATGGAACATAGTGGTTTGTTCTGTGTAACTACTTCCTCCTTTGTACATTCACAATGCAATGCTATTTGTTATAGAACTAGACAATTAAACCCAGGACTTTCATAGGATGCCACAAAAGATTTATATTAAAAAATGTACACAAGCATGTGTGTAATTGCAAAACACCTGCAACACCAACTGCTAGACTGCAGCATAAAAGTATTATTTGCAAATATTTGGGGCTATCTCCATTTTGCTGCATATGCCAAATTCGCCCACTGACAAACGTCCTTAATGAGGTAACCTAACTCTACGGCAGCATTTGCCACCTTGCCATTAGCCCATCACCGACACATTTGCATACTCCTGCGGCAGAAGTCGCTCCCACAGGAATGCTCCTCAGCATTTTGGATATGCGAACAGCAGCTGGATGCTAGCCGAGGTCTGAAAATTTTTTTTCTCATATTCTCCTCACCCCAAATAGCTGTAGAAAACCACACAGACTAGTCAAGTAAACCCCAAGCATGGTATTTCAGAGTCTGGTGGAGAGTGTACAACACATACTGATGAAAGCTGCCTAGCTAGAGCCATAATTTCCAATTTAAATTGATGACCATTCAGCTGTAATCCTGCATGATCATTCAAAAGTTTACATCAAGCTACAAAGGATTAACTAATACAGATATGCATGTGTATATATACGTAAGCACATACATATAGCCAGGAGTTGCTTTTCTCATTTTTGACTGGTTTAATGTACTGGCAATTTGAGCACTACCCAAGGGCTAAGGAACCGTAAAAAGTAGCATTTGAAGTATGAATACAGTTCCAAATAAAGCTGCCTTTTGCAAGTGGCAGGCTGTTATCCCATCGACTGCAAGCAATTCCAATGTTTTTCAATGTATTTGATGTGGCTGTTTAAGGCTCCTATTGTAATTGGTATTACTTTTGGTTTCTTTTTAATGTATCTATTACACATCTCCCAGATAAATCAAATCCTTCTGCAAAACAGGATAAAGAGCAGCTATCCAAGAGTTAAAAATATAGATTTTGTTCTACATCAATTCTCGGCCTTATTTCTTAACATCACATCTTTGGAGTACCTTTTACTATAATACTGCAGCCTAGCACCCATTGAACATTTCAGGCAGCATGCATGGATCCAAAATCGAATGCAAAGTGCTAGAATAGAGCCCCACTTCTAAGGCATCCTTTAAAATGACTGCACATCCATGCCAAGACAGATTTTTCTGACACTTATCCCAAAAAAGATTCACCCTGCTTCATTTCCACCTATCCAAGAGAAGGTATGCCACCAATACATATCCTTTTTTTGACTGCTTAAAAGGCATTAAATTTTCTCTCTGTGCTTGGAAACAAAAGTGAATAAATAAAAGAATGGAGGCCGAGAATATTCAGCTGCCTTCAAAGATTCACTTTATGAATCACCCCGGCTATTCAAATTATTTCATGTTCTACCATTATATTCTTCCTGAAGGGCAGTGTAACAATTCACTGGTATGTGCTATCAAAGTGCTGGATCTAAGTACCAACAGACCATTTGATCATAGGACAAAGGTGGCTTAATCAATTCCACAGGGGCAACATTTTTCTTTACTAAAAACTAATGGAGAAGAAGGTTCCATAATTATCAAAAGCTGAAAGGTTTCACACCTTCTCCAAGTACCTTCGCTCTTTACTTCATACTGACTCAAACTTCACTGCTGGCACCCCACTCCCCACCTCAAAATACAAGTAAATCCTATACAAAATCCAGGCCTGTTATGATCTATCTTGAGCACTTTCCATAGCCCATGTCTTCAACACTACAGTTTTCATGGAATCCTCAAAAACTTAAGAAATTACCTTGGTACCTAGTAAAGTCAATTGGCCACAGTAGTCAAGTCCTAAATGAAATAAAAGTTTCCCCTTTCTTTGTTTAGCACAACTGTGCCATCAACAGACAACGTATATAGGACCATGGCAAGAGAGAATGGTTTTAAATTCTTGCTTGACAGACACTGAATCTCATCTATTAAATAGAACTGCCCGGTGTGTATATAGGACATCATAATGCACAAAGCATTAGTCCCATGTTTGGCATTTTAGCGTAGCTTTGGACTTCACAGGATTGCCGTGCCCTCTGCCAGAGGCAGCCTTCATTAACCATACCGCTTAACTTCTATTCAATATGGAGAAAGGGGTACCATCTCGGACAGCTTTGCAAAAATCTCTCCATTGCCTGTGTCACAAAAACTGAACCTGCTGCATTTTAAGTTTAATATTAATCAGCTCTCAAAATAAGTACAGAAACTGCCTGTTGGGATAGCCTGCTGAGCATTTCATTGTCTTGAACAGACAAAAAAAGAGAGAGTGTGTGCGTACAATGTTATTATTGTAAAGCTTTCAAATACAGCTTTGATTTTAATAGTGGGTTATAGAAAAAAAATAACAGGGCACTGAAGGCCGCAGTGCCCACTGGCCTATTAAAGTTGAAGTTTGTGGCCAGAAGCTGGATCAAGATGTTCCTCAGTTTAATATATGATCATTTACATTGGAGTAAAATGGACTTCTTAGTCGGCAGAGAGGTCAACTACAGTTAAATTCTGTGAATGGTCTCCAAATCACAAATTTTGCAAATCTTAGACATGAGATATAAATTAACATGGTAGATCAATAAACAGCTTTGAAACAGTCAGCCCAAAAAAAAAAAAAAAGAAAAAAGGACCCCCCCCCCAACACACACACACACACCTTAAACTAAGCACCTGAAATTCCAAAGCCAAAACTGGAAATACTTGCCCCCTACCTGTGCTCTGTACAGTTTAGGCACCAAGTACTATTTTATTTTATTTTTTTTTAGTCTTCTACACTATTAGATTTCTACCTCTTAGTTCCCTTTCCTTAGGATGTTTTTCCTCGCAGCACCCTTATAATTCTTTCACATCTTTAAAAAAAAAAAAATAGAACAAAAAATGAATGATCCAGTTCTCTGCAGTAGGAAAGTGTAAATCTGTCCTGGGCATTTCTACGGGTGAGACGCGGTTGTGTAAACCATGAAGAAAATCAAAACGTTATCTGTCAAAACCACATCAGAGACAAGAGAGAGAGCAGAGAGAGGCATTCATCATTTAGCCGAGAAGGCAGGCTGCAAAGCGCGGCCTTTCCTGTCAAACCAACCTTTTGAAATTTCCAGTGTGCCCTTAAACTTTTCGAGTAAGCATGTCTGAGCGCTTCAGCAACTGCCCTCTCTACTCTGGACTGGCCAGTTGAAAATGGCATCTTAAAGTCAAGGTCAGTGGTGTCACTTTGCCATGGGACTGTGTTTAATTACAGTCCATAGGCTGACAGCTAGTATGGATCCAAGGCTAGCTAAGGCTCACTTAACTCTTTCAGCCCCGATTTTAGGAGAAAAAAAACATACTCTGTAGCTTCCCAGTACATTGGGACATGAGAAACAAGCAAATACCAAGGAAAGATAAGTTGCATAAAATATTATGATCCTACTGCAGGATGGTATCAGTTACAACTATAAAGATCGTTTTGGACATGTGCAGTAGCCTGAAATGCTTAAAAGCCAGGGGTATATGCCTGTTGATCCCACCCCTCTTCATCCATGTAGGTATATATTTTTCTGTGTCCTTAATATGAAAACACACCTAGCTTGTCTTGAGCATTAAAACAAGGTGACAGAATTTAACACTTCAAAACTAGGGGGGGGGAACCTCTCCTAGCTTAACTGATAGGCACTTATCTATATTAAAAAGAGGAAACTAAAAGCATGCAAAAAATTAAAAAAATTAAGTTGTTGCCTGCTTCAGTTTTACCTGCAGTATTCTCTTGTTTCGGGCAAATTCCCCTCGATGACGTTGACAAACAGTCGTCATCCTCCGGCGTGACCTGGATGCCAACCTCCACAGGATTGGAGGCTTTTCTCAGCTCACTTGGAGAGGGTGAAGGAGGCTTATCCATAGCCTTCTCCAAGCAGAGACTGCCATTGCATTGTTTCCGTTTGTGCTCGATAAAAAGAAGAATGTCCCCCAAAGGGAAGTTCATCTGACACTGGCCACAAGTGAGGAGGTCATGCTCTCCTTCTGGAGCTCCCAACGTGCCGTGGTCTGGTTCATCATCTGTAAGGATGGCTTCAAGAGGTTCGGCTGCAGTTTAAAAATACAAAAAAACAGAAAACATAAGAGCTCTTAGGAAAAAATGTAAAGGAAGGAGGAGGCAGTACAACAACAAATTAGGTCCACGGATTTTTCCAAAATGCCCTGCACAAAAAAAAAAAAATCACGCTAAGAGAAAGACAGTACCACCACTGACGCAAGGAACACCGAGGTGAGATTTTACTTCAGTGTGTTGCAGTGGAAATGGGAAGATGAATGTCTGTATATTTGCAAGCAATGCTGGGCTAACTTGAACAGGGCACAAAGAAATGGAAGAATGAGCATCACAAGCCTCTGTCATCATACAGCTTTTGCAAATTTGTCTCTTATCAGAACACTAAATATTAACCCATACAGCGTAGTTTAAAAAAAACAAAAAAAAAAACTCTCCTTGTAAAACTAACAATTTTAACAATATATCAGCATGACTAAAATACTAATCTGGAAACATTTTTATTTATCAGAATTCCCTGATATAAGTACACCAGAAATCATAACAAATATCCAACCCCATCCCCCCCTCCAAAAAAAAACCTCCCTATGCTGTTATTTTCAGTCGTGCTCCATAATTCGAGAACAGGATATGATTATTCATTGGTAATCATGTCTTACAGAATGAGCTAACAGAACACAGTATCTAAGGGAAAAAAAACCCAATTACCAAAATTTTCCTCCTGAAGCAAGGCATGCCTATGGCATTCTTAGCATGCAGTCACAAATATCTTCCATCACATAAAAATCAGTACAATTCACCAAATGTCACATTTCAGAATGGCAGCAAAGTCCCCTTAATGAAACTTGAAAATATCTTGCCTAATGTCAAAAGTTGACAAATTTTCTGAACCTGTGCCAGGAGCCTTCATTACGAGGCTACTTCTGCACATGCAAAATCACCAAAGATTATTACTATAAAGGCTGTGACCCCCCTTGTACCCGTTTTAAAATTTTTATTGAAATGTTGATGGAAGTATTACCCCACTATCTTTTTTAACTTTTTAGGGTTAAAATATGACATTGATTCGTCAATATAATTAAGAAAAAGGTAAATGGCATTACAACAACAACAACAAAAAAACACCTCAGAGTTATATAATGCCATGCTTCCTTCAACGGTTAACCAGCATGCCTCTCTTTCGCAAACTTGCCAGTTTCTCATTTAGGGGTCCTTTTACTAAGGCACGCTAGCCATTTTAGCCCACGCTAAACGCTAGCGCAAGCTAACACGGCTAACGCGCCTTAGTAAAAGGACCCCTTAATGACTTTAAACTCATAAAATCAAGAAAAAGGGAATTTTTTTTTATCATTGCGCGTAGAAACTATGTTCACAAAGCGCACAAGAAGTGGGTTACAATTTGAACGCTCTCTAGGACTGAATATTAAGTAAAAGCTCCCTCGCAGCACCTGAACTACAATTGGACACAACTACGTATTATTTAAATTTTCTGCATTTAGTACTGCTTGTTAACAGGAAGCTCAACCTCATGAAAATGAAAGTGATAAAAAAACATTATAATCCCCCTTTTCTCCACCTCAGCTGACCAGAGGGTTGCCCAGCGCTGAGAAATAAACAGGAGTGGGCCGCCATGCCTCAAGAAGTCCTTTTCACTTGAAACAATTTCTTTGTATTCCAACAAAGCACATAAACTATAGAACCAATTCCATGGCCACCTCTCTACCCAACCAGAGGAAGTCATAAGCTTCCAAAGTAAAAGCCCACCGCAGGATATGCTTACATGATGTGTTTAAATATAAGAAGAAATTAGCAGAAGACAAAACAGAATTTCCATGTTAATAGTTTTTAAATAGTGAGCATGTAAAAATATACAGATATATTTGAACAAAAGCAAATATGATCCGACTGCCTCTTTGTTGCTCTGTTAATAAATGAAATTCCAAACTCTTTGCAGTTTTTGTTTTGCTTTTAAACAGTGGATTGCACCATGCATAGGTGTTAAATAGTTAACAAGAAAAAAAAAAGCTATACTGCATAGACTTGGCTAAAACCTTCTCTATGTAGTGACTGGCTTGATTTACAATCAAAACCAGGAAATGAAGTGGTAATTCAGAGGTTGCTGATTACACCTCCACATTTCACCTAATTAATTTTATAGGAGGCAAAGTTCTTGAAAATAACAAGATGATCAAATGTACAGATATAAAACCTGTAACCTCAACATTTTCCATGCTCTTAAAGTAAATTATTGATAATTAACAAGAATTAAATCTTGATGTATAAATACATCCAATGCAGCACTCCAGAGATCTTCTGACTGAGTGCTGCTGTATAAGGAGATAGTTAAACAATTTGTTTATGATCAATTATTATTTAAAACCAAATGTACTTGAAAGGTCCTCCCAATGGATTAAGTTGTTACTTATCTCTCTTAAAATACACCTGTACTAAAAATCCGTTTGGGGATGTTAGGTTTTGTTATGTATTTGAACACGCCGCCACCACCACCCACTTCGGCACATGGGCATTTTGGACATGAAATGCAACACCAAGGATGGCAAAACTGGGAGCCTGGGCAGGGATAGGAGAGAAAAGCAAATAGCAAAGTATGTGAACATAGAAAAGGTTTTTTTCAGCATTAAGAGTAAAATCTTACAAGAGGAAGCAACATCTCTGCCCAAACAAAATAATAAATAAAGGTGTGGGAGGACCGATCAGGCACAAACTACCTTTAGCAATGTGTGTGCTTAACGGGAAATAAGGTTATAAGAGGACACAAATCCCCATTCTAGCAAGACTATGCATAGGTAGAGACGGAAAGAAAGGAAAGTAAGTAATCTCAGTTAAACTTGTTACAGAATAAAGGCACAAGGGAAGCTTCATCTGTAGCAAAGCACCTTCCCTCTGCTGTCTAAACACCTGAATGCAATGCAAACAGGTCACAAAGAACAGGGAGCATCTATTTTTCAACAAGTTAAGAAGTTGAAATGGACCAAAAAAATTGGTCGCTTTAAGTCCTGGATTCTCTTTTAAATGTAGTTTAATTTCTTTTCGTAGGGGATGAAAGAGTGGAGTTATATACAGTACTTCAAATCAAAAAAACTGTGTAAATTTGGTATTGCATAGATGGGGAGGGGGTTGGGACCCCCCTTCTATTATATTATACAAATTCTGAAATAGAAGTAAGGTGCAAATTTAGGGATCTCCCTCTGCCTTACTAATTTGCCTATGCCAAAGTCTCTGACAAGACGAAAGTCCGGCTCCTATCTAAATTTTAATACACACATTCACAAGGATCTCAAATTATTTCTTGAGTGCCTAGATTTGGTTCTTGCGCACAATAAAAAAAATGAAAAAAAAGTCAAAGAGTCGTGAATAAAGAAAGGAGAAAATAATTTCATCTGCTCCCCCCCCCCCAATAAAAAAATCAAACACCTCACGCTTTTGAAAGGAAGAGCAAGGACAGAGTTAGTGTTAAGACTGATCAGGTTCAAGTTCGTCTTAGGTTTTTGATCTTGCTCTGCCTCCTAGCGACTGATGGCTGAAAACTGACGTTTTAACTGAAATCCTCCCAACACAGCAGTTCCCAGACCTGGGTCACTGGGGGAGGGGGGCAGGGGAATTCAAATTAATCCTAATCACAGAAAGAGCACAACACACTGAACTGCCTTAAATAAAAAAAAATTTAAAAAAAATGCATACACAGAAAACATGCATAGAAATGCAAAATAATAAGAGCAACATGGGCTATGATGCCAACATTTCAGAAACTCCTTTTATGTGGGGGAGGGGGGACGACAGGACAGGATGGAAGGAGTCTAGGAGGATCTTTAGGAAAAAGAGCAACAGAGACTGGCTGAAAAAAGAAGCGGTCTCTGGAGTCCAACAAGACTCTACACATCAACCCCTAAAACCTCCCCCACCCACCTTTTTTTTTTTTTTTTTTTTCTTAACTGCACCATCCCACCAGGCTTCAAAAAAATAAATAAATAAAAAGAAGATCGGAGCAGAAAGAAAAATGTACAAACAGGATACATAAATACGTTTTTACCATCCGAGCTTTTCACTTACCTACAAGTCTGACCGGTGGTTAAAAGCACGTGCTAGTGAAAAAGGTGTGCGAGTCGGGGAGGGGGAAGGGGGGGTTATGCATTTCTGGATAACGTAGGTTGTAGGAGAGGATCAAAGAGCGGCTTGCAACTTTCTTAACAGAGCCGCCGAGCTCGTTTCCAAAGCGAGAGAGGCTGGAGAAAAGTTTGGGGGGCGGGTGGGGGAGGGGGGCTTCCCAGCAAAATACAGCCCCCAAAACCTGCCAGCTGGAACCCGGGCGCTATGGAGCACGACCTGGCTCGGCTCATCCCCCCGGCGAGGGAGCCTTTCTTTTTTTTTTTTTTTTTTTTTTGCTGCCGTTTTGTGCCTGGTGCGTGTTGTTGCAGGCGGTTCCGCACACGCGGTGCTTGTAAACATTCTAACACGAGATTTTTCCCAATCAAAATCCACTTCCACTTCTTGAAAATCTTCCAAAAAACTAGTAAGAGCGAAAAGAGGAGGGAATTCCTCTGCAGGCTGCGAGGAGCCCGAAAGTTTGTGCGAGCAGTTCTTGGGGGGTGGGGGAGAGTGAGAAATCAAGAGAGCAAAAAAGGCAGCCGGGTCCCCCCCCCCCCTCCCCACCCCTGCCAGACCCAGGGGTTGATTTTCCTGCCCTTTGCTGGCCGAAGGAGCTACCGGTCGGCCGAGAACCAACCCAGGGGCAGAGACAGAGACGTCGAAGGCAAGACCTACAGGAGCAGGAAGTGAAGAGGAGAAATGCGCCCCAGACCTAAGCGACCTCTCTTATGCCCCGGTCACCGCTCGCTCTCAAAAGCTTTGCCATTTCTTTTTGCAAAACACCTTCACTCCTAGCACCATTTTTTTAACTCTTTTCTCTTATCTTTTTTCTTACCTGTCCCCCCCCCCCCCCTCCAAGATATGGATTCGTTACCATAGGGTTGGAATTTTTTTTTTTTTTTTTTTTAAAGATATTTGATCGCACATTTAAAGCTGCTATTTTTTTTCCTTTGCTTCTTCCTCAGTCCACTTAACCACTTCGCACCTTCCCAGAAACATTATCTCCCTTTCCGTGAGTATATTTATTTCCGATCTATCTCTACGCGTGCAGCCCCCCTAACAGAACAAAATATATAAACAGAGAGTTTATTGCAAAGGGAGAGGAGACCACTGAAACAAGAGAAGAATAGGGAAAGCAAAGGCAATAGAAGGAGGTGGGGGGGGAGGGAAAAAGTGAAGTTTTAACAATAAGCGCTGGAGCCTGGTTCTTTGCACTTTTGCACAAGAGTAAATTCAACGTGAGTCTTCTTTTCTTTTTTTTTTCCTCTTTGAAAGGAGCTTGAAAGAGAGAGTGAGCGGGATTACTTACGCGAAAATTCCCGTTTGCTTAAGTGCTGGGGTTTGCCTTGCTTGCGGCGAGACATGGTGGTGGCGGGTGGTGGCGGCTCGCGAGCTCGGTTCACATCGGGAGAGCCGGGCGAGGCGAGAAGGAGACTCCGCCGAAAATATCTTCATCAAATGCCTTTGACATCCAAAATAAATTAGAAATAATACAAAGATGGCGCAGGGAAGATGAATTGTGGGATAGCCGTCATGGCTTTTTTTTTGGGGTGGTGGGTGAAGAAAAAAAAAAAAAGAAGGAGAGTGAGAGAAGGGGAGAGAAGGAGAGAGAGGAGAAAGAAAGAAAGAGAGAGGCGAGAGGGAGAAGGAGAGCGAGAGATGAAAAAAATGGCAAAAGCCCCCCTGAGCTGCAAGTTCAAGTGCGGACGTGACGTCCCCGCGAACTTGAACGTCAGGCACTGGCTGGACAGAGGCATAGAAAGCAGGGGCAGGGCGGGCGCGAGGGCGAGGGAGAGAGAGCACGCCGGGGGGAGGAGGAGGGGCGCGAGCCGCCACACCAATGGCCACTCATCTAGGGGCTGGACGCCGGAGGCAGCCCCGGCCAAGCCAATGGCCACCGCTGTGCAGCCGGGGGAGGGGAGGGGAAGGAGGAGGAGAGAGGCGCGCGCTCGGCGGGGGGCGGCAGACACCAGGCGCGAGCTCCTGCTTAATGAAAGGAGGAGGAGGAGGAGAAATAAAATAATAAAGCAGGAAAGGGAGGATTAAAAAAAAAAAAAGAATTTAAAGCAAAACGTCGGGCGCAGACTGACTAGAGAGAGAGAGACGCTGGGCGGGAGCAGCCGGAGGGAGAGGGCGGAATATGAAGAAAGGGGAACTAGAGCCAGAGTGCGATAAATTCGAGGAGGGAGGGGGCCCCAATGAAAGCTGACGGAAAAAAAAAGAAGGAATAAAATTAAATGTTTATATATAATTTTTTTCTTTTCTGTGTATCTGTCTCCATAAAGAAATAGCCACGCACGAGCCCAGAAAACAATCCCGCGCGGGATGAAAAAAAAAAAAAAAAAAGCCAGAGGGAGGGTTGGAGAAGTCTGAGCGCACGAGGCGGGACGAAGTGGTGGGGGCGAGGGGGAGTGCACGAGGCCGAGGCGGGACTTGGATGAGGGGGAGGAGAGAGTGCCGGACAGCAAAAGAAAGTTTGCGTGGTTTTTTTATTATTATTTATTTCATTTTTAAATGTACACTGTCGAGGGGCACAGGAGCCAACTTCTGAAAATTATCGTGGGCTGCTAAAGCCAACAGAAACAGATCTCTTCTTAGACCCAATAAAGGAGTTTCTTCAATATTGAGGTGGGGGGGATGCGCTCAAGCACCCACAGAGCTGGCTCCTATGTCGAGGGGGGGGGGGACGGGACAGGCAAGAGCTGAATCGGACGGCAAAGGGTGGGGGGAAGTTAGGGGGGCGAGAGGCGGAGCAGGGAGCAAGTCGGCTCTAACGGGGCGAAAAGACAGGTAAAGTAGGATATGGAATGTACCACCACCAGGGAAAAAAATGAACAGCACAGTCAGAAACAGGTGTCTTGAGTTTTCAAAGCAAGTGGCAAGGTGTAATAAAAGTATAAACACGGATTAGTAGTGTAGGAAGAAATGCATCCCCCCCCCCCCCCACACACACACACACACTCACACTTTTTTTTTCCTTCAAGTTCTCTAATCACTGAGGGGGCCCGAGAAGTTCTTTTTTAGGAGTTGAAACAAATGAGCTGCACCCTTTAAACTTAGAAAGCAAAAAAAAAAAAAGAGTGCAGCAGGAGCTTCGTTTTGCCATTTGAAAGGCGAGGAAGGACCAAGATTGAAAGATCGACACAGTGGGAGACGGGCAAACGGGAAGATGAAAGACAAAGTGGAGGAAGACGAACCAGAATAGAAGGCTCATAAAAATAGACAGGAGGGAGGGAAGAAATATTTCACACGCCGATCCGTAGTAGTGACGTCGTTCATGCTGGAGTTTGGCCACAAAACACAGTGGAAATGCAGTAGCCGCTTCTGCTAGCAAGGGGGGGAATGGGGGAGGGGAGGGAGGAATGGGGGAGGGGGGGGATCCTCCGCGTTTTAGAAAAAGAGCTGTTGGAAATAAGACAATGCCTGATGCCTTCTGCATATAATATTTCTTTATTCTGTGCTGGGATGCCTTCAGAGTCAGACAAACGGTACAGCAACAGCACCCCCTGCAATCCAAAACTAATAAAAAAAAAATTCTCCAGTAGTTGTGAAGTCTTTTAACTTCCCAGAGGCTTTCTACTGAAAAGTCTCAGCCCATTGGAGAAGAAAATAAGGCAGCGCCTCTTGTAGAAAGGTGGGGGGGGGGGATTGGGATCGAGAAGGGAATCCCAGAGTCTGATGTCAGCGGTGCGGGGGATGATCTGTTCGGTAACATGACACCCCCACCCCCACCGTTTACATTTCTCGGGAGGAAAAGAGGTGCGAGTTGTTTAGCTACATCAGGTGTATACTGGTCCCTCCCCCGTTCCATTTCAGATTTTATGTCCTACCCTACTACCTTGAGGGCTGCTCTGGAATCTTCCTAATCAGGTGTGATGCCTGCAAGCTTGGAAAACATATTACAATGATTTTGTTGCCTCACAGCCTTTGTAAAGGCGGTTTTTCTTGCCCAGTTTTTATATCCTGTTTGCTACAGAAAACAACAAGCATTGTTAAGACGCCGGAGGACTGCAGTGAAGAAGCTGCTTTCTACAACCATATACCTGATAAAGATTTTCTCATTTTGTCATGCATTCTCCTGGCAGGTTAGCGTCTGCCTTTTAGTGCTATTGTTTTGGCTTTAGCTGTGAACACTACTTTTTTTTATCGTCCCCTGTTGAAAAGAAGACCCCCCCCCCCCCCCACACACACACACACACACACACAAAGAAACAAAGACACATTCATACAAATAACAGGACACTGACATCTTGCCTACCGCTCGTTTAAACCTAGCAAGGATACCTGGCAGTGTGTGTGTGTGTCCCTCTGTTTTAGTAAGCATGTGCCACGTTGCATATCCTAACACGTTTGGATTTTTTCTTTCAAAATACAGGCTGTTAAATGCATATGACTTTGGAAATGATCTTTGGTTCCTAAAGCTCAATTCGAGTTTTAGTTCATTACATCATTTCACAGGTGCGTTGCTTTCTGCTAAGCCACCATAAAAGACCTTGTGGTTATTTCGCAGGAATGTATGGCATCATTTTATTGATTTTTCCTTGACATATAATCGCAATAGATTTGGAAGCATTCGGCTACAAATGGATTTATTATTACATTTGTTTCAAGACTGAAGAGATGACTTCCTAAACCACGCTTAAAATTACACGATTTTGTAAAAGCTGTACTGTGTTAAGTTCCAACAACAATGCACCTAGGATTTTCACAATCATAAAAATATTTAAAATTAAAAGGAAGACATCTTTTAACAAGCCATTCATACTGCCTGGCTAATTAGTGCCTTCTACTGACATGTCAAGCATTGTGTGTGGTATTCATTTTACACGCCCCATAAATATCTTGTGAGGGAAGCAGAAGTTGCTTAAAGAATGTACATATTGCATAATGATAGACTGGTCATTACCTTCTTGGGAAAAAAATGGTATCTTTGCAACAGTGATGGACATAAACAGCCGCTCATACACATCTGGGCTTGAATAGTTTGGTAAAAAAAAAGTTAAACACACACACACCTTTTATGGAAGTTGGTGGCTACGTTGGTCCTTGTAGAGCCTTAAGTGATGTAATCTCTGTCCCTAATTAATATGGTCTATCAGGTTATTATAACTCTTGTTATATGCAAATAGACCTGAAAGGTGAGACCTGTTTTTCTCCAGTACTTCCGGGCGGTATATTTTTTTTTTTCCTCTGATATCTGTATTTAGCAGCCAGGCCCCTGTTCAGAGTATGCTTTATAATGTTTTGACAAGTTCTCTAACATACTTTTTGAAATAATGCACATATATATTCACGTGGGTTGAAAACTCCGCAATATTTTCAGAGTCGAGCAGATCTATATCGTAATGCACTGAGAAAGTGTAAATCATAAAGGATTTCTTAGCCCTTTCAGGAGTTTTCTGTATGAAGTATGAGCAGTGTGGCCTTCAGACGTAACCTTTTAGGGGGAAAAAAAGACAGTACTTTTATTTTATGGTGTAAAGTGCTTTTAGCTTCGGGGCTCTGAACGTGAACGTGGTCAACAAACAGCTTCTGGAGGGAAAGGAGCTTAACACAGTCCCTTCTTCACGCTGGAGAGCTGCCTCCTTCCAACAGGAATAGAAAGAGTTAACGGTCCATCAAAATGGAAATGACCCAGAAATACCAAAGAAGACACGATCAGAACAAAATATTCTCCGACTTCAGGCGAACGGGTTTATGTGGGGGGGAGGGGGAGGGGGGTCATTAGCTACTTCAATGGAAGAAAAAAACTCAAATGATCTGTTTCTGCTCAGTAGGTCCTTAAGATATATGTTAAAAAATTATATATAGTAGCAGCTATTTTCCCCCGTTTACTTTTTACAAAATGGTCCACCATCCTAGGGTAAAGGATCGCCTAAGAAATTTGTGTTGCCCTAGTACAGGGGTGTCAAAGTCCTTCCTTGAGGGCCGCAATCCAGTCGGGTTTTCAGGATTTCCCCAATGAATATGCATGAGATCTATGTGCATGCACTGCTTTCAATGCATATTCATTGGGGAAATCCTGAAAACCCGACTGGATTGCGGCCCTCAAGGAGGGACTTTGAGATCCCTGCGCCTAGTACAAGGGTAGGCAATTCCGGTCCTGGAGAGCCGGAGCCAGGACAGGTTTTCAGGATAGCCACAAAGAATATGTATGAGATGGATTTGCACGCACTGCCTCCTTGAAATGCAAATCCATCTCATGCATATTTATTGTGGCTATCCTGAAAACCTGACCTGGCTCCAGCCCTAGTAAATAAATGTACTTGCTCGCCCATTAAAAGTTCTGTGATCGGCAGACTGGCATATACCACTAGAAGGAAGGCTGGATGCCACAGAGAGCCAAGATGTACATGAAAGGGCCCAAGTTATCACCACTGAAAATAAGAATAGTGCCTTTGAAACACAATTGGCCTTTCTACTAAAATCAACAGAGCATATATTGGTCCTCATGGCATTGAATGAAGTATGCATGTTTCATGGCCGTCATGCTTCTCAAGGATCTATGAAACCGTTTTACCTTTTCTTTCGGGAGTTTCTTCCCCTTGTAAGTACAGCTTATGTGACTAGGGCAATTCCCTCCCCCCCCCTGAAACGATCCTTGCTTTTGTGAGTCTCTTTTGCTGAATTGAAGACCTTGGGGTCTTTAACCTTGTCACACTCAAAATCCCCCCCTTCTAGATGATAAAAATGTCAAAAGAGCAAAAAAAATGCTAGGTGAAAACAACAACAAAAAAAAAACCCAGTAGAATAGGCTTTTTCAAGGATTAGTCTTTTATTGGAGCCACTGTTCATGTACAATGTGTTTTCATTTTTTAAAAAAAGAAGCATATATATTTTTCTGTTACCTTTCCCGACTGTAAAGCAATCACGGAAAACTGCAGGAGGCACCATAAATATGCAAATTACTGAGAGATGACTAGTTTCAGTGGTTACGCCTTCAAGTGGCGGGGAACGTGTGAATGCTAGAGCCTCTTAGTACCAAGTAATTTGTATATTTGTGCTGCCCCCTGCTGCACTCAGGAGTTGTCCAGGAAACGGACTAGAGAAGGCTTAAAGAAAAAAAAAAAGTCGCCTAATACGGCTAGACAGATAGAAACATTTGAGATATAGGCAGATGACAGAACAGAGTAAGAGACAAACAAAAACGAATCATACGACAGAGCTTGAAAAAACGAGATAACCAAATCATGGGTAAGAGCAGGTTCCAGAATAAAGGGAAAGAAACATAAAGGCCACCGAAGCGTCAATATGAATCAAACGGTTGTGGCACCATTGTCCAACCGGTTTAAACGTGGCATGCACCTAAGAACCACAAATTCTAAGACTAATTTCTGTTTATAAAAAAAAGTAGACTTTTTTTTTTTCTGGAAGCTTCCCATTCATGCCCTAAACTATAGCCGAGAAGGGATTGCTTCCCCCCCCCCCTTTTTTTTTTTTGTTTTCGCTACTTCCCACAGGTTTGATTGCTGTCAGAAGCTGAACTATTAGGAAAACGAAAGTCGGTTCAATACACAGCAGTTGGGAATTCAGGTCTCTCCCTTTACCCCTGCCACTCACACAACAAGCATTGGAACTATTGAATCAAGAGGCGGTAGGATCTTATCTGCATTTGTGAGCTGACTGTCAACCTGCTTAGGCTGCATATTAAATCATCTA
The DNA here is from genome assembly GCF_902459505.1 of Geotrypetes seraphini. Lineage (NCBI taxonomy): Eukaryota > Metazoa > Chordata > Amphibia > Gymnophiona > Dermophiidae > Geotrypetes > Geotrypetes seraphini. The sequence goes on from NC_047086.1 coordinate 334,640,381, forward strand.
TAGTGGCTATATCAAGCTGGGATGATCTGTTAATTCTAAATTTATTAACCCTTGGAGTGCAGTCATCGTGTTTAATCTAGTGTAGCCAGCATTAGTCTTACAAGAATAAATTCTTTTTCAAGATATGAGGATGTTGTAGGTTAAAGAATCATTAATGTGTATCACATTATGATAATTGAAAGGCTCAAGCTTTTAATGCTAGACTCAGAAATTTTTTTTTTAAAAACCCACACACATCTATTATCAGAAGCCTGGTGATAAGGTGAACGTGTGTGATGTGACACTTCGTCTGTCCATGTGGTGTGTTTGCACGAGTGTGTGTTTGTGAGATTAGATGAAAATTAAGCCACGCTCCATATGGAGCTAAATAGAAAATACACAATGCATTTGTTTTTCATACTGTCAGTAAATATATATATGCATTGTGTATTTTCTATTTAGTTCCATATTTATCTCTCTCTCTCATATATATATAATAAGTTCCTGAACTAATAATCAGTAATTGTACATTACTTTGCTAAAGTCAGCCTATCCTTCACATTTGGATTAAGATAAAATGTTTAAAGAAGCTCTAAAATTACAAACCACTTATAAAATGTATGAGTGCATATCTATCTTTCCATTACACACACATATATATATATTTATTATATATATAATAGCACAGGCGCAGGGAGCTTTAGGGCTGCATAATCAAATATCAGAATATTCACAGCTTTGATTTCAGACTGAAACCGCTAGGCATGCTTCCTTTTTTGGTAATCACGTGCCTGATATCTCTCTAATGTAGCCTAATAACAATTTTAGCATTCAGATGAAGCGATTTCATTCTGTGACTGCCTTTTCTATTAGATCTGATTTTGAGAAGCCCCAGTGGGTGCCTCCGAGGCAGAGATCTATCTGTGCGGCTGCAGCCGATTCAATAGCAGCCGGAGCTAACCTTGACCTTTCTCTAGACCCTGCTCCATCTGGTGCCAGCCTGGTTGTTTTTGTTTTTTTTTTTTTCTGCCTTCATACATTGATCACGGTCGAATCAAGTGCCTCATCTTCTCCAAGAGCTAGGCAGACTGGAAAGGCGAGCACATTTCAATATATGGAAATGATCAAGCCTCTTATGCAATCATAAATCTACCCACAATCTCGTGAATTGCAAGTTGTGATTTGCTATTTCATTCAGCTCGAACGATGGTTTTTTGGCTCCCGAACGTGATTTTTGAAAGCTAGGAAGATCCTGGGACAAACAATTTCATCCCCCCATCCCACCCCACCCCACCCCACCCCCACCCAGCAATGTGCGTATACAAGGCAAGTTTAATGCTTAAAACAATATTTACAGATTTAAATGTTTCAGATTGCCCGGTGTAAAACTCAGTTTCCCCTCTTATTTTAAAAGAAAATTCAACAGAAGCAGCTGCCAGCTGAAGCTCATCACCCTGAAATCAAAGACAGGAATCCAATTCGTCTTAAATACCTTACAGAGGTTTCTCTCTCCCTCTCTCTGCATACAGTTTTAAAACAATTTTCTCCCCTCCCCCCCACCCACTTCTCCGAGTTGGTCTAAGGAGAAAACAAGGCAGATGCCAAGCGGAGACTGTAAATTGTACAATACCTAGACTTCCTTTCCCTAACTCTTTCTCTCTGCAAACAAGAAATCCAGCAATATGTTTTCTTTGTTTTCATATAGACTGCGCTGATTGCCTTTTTCTGCCCATATATCTGCATACACGCACATATATTATTCTTGTCTTGATCAAAGACAGAAGAGAGGGAGAGAGAGAGAGACAGAGGGGGAGCCAGAAGAGTCACGTGGGCAGTCCATGGGCAGCAGCAGCTCAAAGGAAATTGACTGACTGGCCGCTTGGGCGCATTTCAATATATGGAAATGACCAGAGGCTTCTGCCATAAATCAAGGCTCAACATTTTGTCATTTTTTCTAGCTCTGGTTCCTTCCCCCCCTCCCCTTCCTCCCATAGAAGCTTTATTTCTTGCAGTTACTAGTTATGCATTCCTGTTGTCGGAATTCTTTAATTAGAAACACACGTGTGTGTGTGTGAGAAAAAAAAAAAAACTATCTTGAAAGCTTGAATATTTTTTTTTTTTCGTCTGTTTTGCCCCGTTGTTTTTCTTCGATGTTTACAAGGAGAGGCATGTGGTATAACGCAGTGGAGCAGAAAATGTTATGTTTTATTTTATTTAGTTTTTGCCCTACCAAGTGTAGACAACCCTCCTGTCTAGTGAAATATTTCCGTTTAGTAAACCGTGAACTAAGTTCATTTTTTTTTTAATTAAAAAAAAACAACCAACAACCCAGTATCTTAACTAATATTAGGGTTTCATACCTTAATGTATTTTCTTTTGTTTGGAGCTCAGCCTTTAAGTGGCATGAAATCAGCTCCATGCATTTTGCACTCTCAAGTATATATATAAAAAAAAAAAATTAAATTCTTTGCACACAAAAGGCAAGAGAAACAATTTTGTGCAGCTACTTCCTACAAATCAGATAAAAACGTTTCCACAATGCATTTATTTTCCGTTTAATTTTCGTTTTCCAGTCCCCAGGTCTGCTCTGTCTTCTTACCAGCTACAGACAAGGAGCATTTTCTCTCCTCTCATGGCTTCATGCACAAAAGGCATGTACAGGGTCACTGGTCACCACCTTATAAAGCTCAGAACCTAATTAATTTTATTAAAGGGGGATCTGTTTATGCAATATGACAGCCTTAGGGAATTAACCCTTCAGGTGTTGCCAGGTTATTATCACACACTGTCTCCAAATAATTGCTTTCACGTTGGACCTTTTCTTAGTTTCTTCTGTTAAAACCATAGGTAAAGTTTCAAACAAATCACTAACGCCGAAAGGACTTATTTAAAATTAATTAATCCAAAATATTAACGAGGTTCTAGACAAGAGCTGTAAAACTGAATGGCTGGTGCTTTTTTTTTTTTTTTTGGACTTGGAAAAACAACCCCATTTTAAATGTAATCTGTCTCTCAACATCCCAGACAAACCCAAACTATAGGCAATCATTTCGAGTTATTACTTTCATTATTTTAGCCTGCCTCCGTGTGTAATTGAACATACGGTTCATAATAACCTCCAGCAGGTTTCCTAGTCCAGCCTCCAGAACTTCTCCTGTCCGAGTGTTTATTCTTTAATTACCAGAACAAAGTTTATTTGATTTTGTGGGAATAACTTTTTATCTCCTATAGGACTTTCAATATTACTACCTTAGGACTCGGATACATCCCCCCTCCCCCATCCCGTCGATTTATCTCATAGACAATGAAAGATAGGAGATAACGCTTGAATCTTACATACCATTTTTTTTTTATCCGTTCTTACATTTCCTTTCTGTGAGATTGCCAAGTTTCAGAACGTTTGTAAAACTTTCACCTCCTTATTTGTGCCATTTCTGGCACATCAGCTAAAACCAGTATATAATAATCAATCAATCATCTCACGTTTTCCAAGGCAAGAACTTTATCAGACGTGGGATATGCTGGTAAAGTAGCCTGGAGACGGCCAGTAATTGCATTAGGAGGAGTTTTCAATGTATAGGGTTGTAAAACCCTTCAGAAATGATTATTAACCGCTTATTTTCTTTCTACAGAACTAATCAAAACATGTGGTATAGAACATGTTTGAAGATATCCATCTCTTACCAAAAACAAAACAAAACATTTTTTTTCCCTAACGGAAAGAAGTTGGTAAAAAAATCCCCCCCCCCCCCCCCCGAGTCTACAAACCTGCCATCATTCGAGCTGTCTGCAGCTAAGGGCCTGCATAATTTGATATATTCTGATCTGAATAGCAGGCTTGGCAAGCGGTTGGTCCTGTTACAATAGCGCTTCAATGTGTATCAGGGAAACCGACCAGTACCACTACTACAATTCTTTTCTTTCACAAGTAGGTAAAGGGAAAAATAACCAGCAGCCTTTGCCATACAATAACTTTACGACACTTCTCCTGCTTTTTCTGGACGTTTCATGCACAATGAAACACAAAGCAACTTTGCAGTTTCTTGTAAGATCGGAAGGAGGAAAACTGCTGGAGCCCCACAGAGGCTGCCTGTACTTTTGCCCTAGACTACTGTAAATCCCATGTGCTCATGTTCTATAGCATATATTGCATCTCGCACCTTACAGCCAAGCTGCCATACCCTTCAGATGCTGAAGAGTAACCTTGTGAAGAAACAGCACGAGTACGGAACTCTTGTCATAGCTATCTTGCACAAAGCCCCCCTCCCCCCCCCACACACAAATCAAAAGTAGACGTAATCTGTACATGTAGTTTGTGAACGTGCTCAGTTTTCTTCTAGGATTCCATTGCAACGGGTGTTTCCAGGAAAAAAAATCCAACCCAAAACCCTTACATTTTTATTTTCACTCCCCTCTGTTACTAGTGGTTACAGGTTGGTCTTCTTCTTTATCCTACTAAAGTTTCACACTTTTTCTTTTCATTATTATCACACGCTTGATTTGTAAATCTTGAAATGACCCATCTTTCGAGGCCATCCGGGCTCTATTTTTGCTCTGTTGCTTCCTGGATGGCTTTAAGCAGGGCTGGGGGGGCGTGGCTAAAGGGAGGCGGGTCTACAGTTTTCTTGAAGCCTCTGGTCTACCAGCCAAACATCCATGTTAGTAATGTAGGTTTCATGTTTAGGTGCCCAATTTAATAACTTTGTAGTTCCTTCCGTTGGAAGTTGGGACCTTACAGTAGATGAAGCCATGGCCAGATCATGGGTTTGTTTGGGGGTTTTTTTCAATCATGCATCTCGTTCACCTGAGGGGAAATATCAGACACAAATCAGTCTTAAATGGCAATTTCAGACTAGCAGCTTCTATCTTTTTCTGGGATCTGCTATTTATTATTATTAATTTTATTTTTTTTTTAGCTCTTCTTCCAAAGTCTCTCTCTTTTTTTTACTTTGTTAATCTCTGGATTTGATTTAAAGCAGAAGATATTTTTTTTTATTATTCATTCAATTTTCTATACCGTTCTCCCAGGAGAGCTCGGAACGGTTTGCATGAGTTTCTTCAGGTACTCAAGCATTTTTCCCTATCTTTCCTGGAGGATCTCACAATCTATCTAATGGACCTGGGGCAAATTATAGCCTGGTCTTCTGTTTCACTTCTTTCCTTTTCCATTTTTTTGCACTAAGTTCTTGCTTTAAATATCTCTTTAGGATACCTCCATGAAGTTGGATCAGCACAGGATCTGGAAATACTTATTTGAAAAGAGGTGGGAATGGATGTTGAGGGTACAGCATTGGGAAACTAACATTTGCAGCCACATAAAGGTCGACTTAATTTTGGGTTTGATTTTGGTTACACTTACAGCACTGAAACCTGACCAAAATCATTTTTCTGCCCCTTTTTAGTTTCAGCTGAAAAGTTATATAAATTTCTGGCCATGATTTTTGGTTTCTGCCAAAAAATGACAATGTGTTCCCTATGCCTGGAACAAATTGCCTGAGTTTGTCTGTCAAGCCCCTTCTCTTCCCTTGTTTAACAGCAGACTGAAACCCCATCTTTTTGATATAGCTTTCAATCCTTAATCCTACTCCTCTGCCCTCCAACCCAGCCCACTGATTAACCGTTCCCTTAACTGTATCCATGGTATCTTTGGGAAGCAGAGCTGAAATTGTGATGTCATAATGCCTCCTTCCACCAATAAGAGGCAACCTCATCAGTGATGTCACAATGGCTTCATTGTCCTGTACTCCCCTCTACCTTCCAACCCAGCCCACTGATTAACCGTTCCCCTTAACTGTATCTATAACATCCTGTTTGTCTGTCTTGCCTGTTTAGATTGTAAGCTCTTTCAAGCCGGGACTGTTTCCTTACTCTTTGTGACTCTGCAGTGCTGCGTGCGTCTGGTAACATTATAGAAATAATTAATAGTAGTAGTGTTTTCGATGGAAGTCAAAAAGTTATGCATTGTCCCCTTTATTTTCCTCACATCTGAAACAGGAATTGTTTGTCCTCCTGGACCTCTCCCTCCACCCATAGACCCTCCTGGCTGCCTTACAAATCCTTGTAGACGAGCCAGGAGTAATCCCCAGTTACTCCTGCCCTTTAGGGCTCTGCTCTCAAAATGGCTGCCACAACTGGGGCATTGCTTCTGTCCTGACTTTGAGGAGTGCTGAAAAGTTAGCCCAACCAAGAAGAGAATGAGGTGGATGTGGTTCAATCAATCATCTGAAACAGGGTTATGGATACAGAAAAAGGAGGACAAATTGAGACATCCAGGTTTTACTTCCATTGCTTTCAATGGAAGTAAAACCTGGATATCTCCATCTGTCCTGATTTGGGTTGTTGTTTTTTTTTGTGTTTTTTTTTTTTTTTTTTTTTTTGGGGGGGGGGGGGTGTTCTGGAGCCATATGGTAACCCTAATCTGAAACAATATCAAAAACATAGAATTTTGTTTCTGTAAATTGGCATTTAATTTAATAAGATAAGCTACAGTGGCAAAATAACACTCAGAATTTAGGAAGTTTTGCTGCCCTCCTATACCACTAGACTACCAGGGTTTGTAAGGTAGGGGGAGGGGGTCCAAGTAATGCAGTTATAATCTTCCACAATAGTTTATGTAATACAATGCTCAAAATAAATATAATGTAAAATAAATAAATGTGACATAATATTTCAGCTGGAATTAAATTCTGTAAATTTGGGAATTAGCCACTCTGTGGAATTATGATGTCAACTATCACTTCCAGTGTGGAGCAAAGTCAGCCACTGCAAAAGCACACTAGCTTTTAGTTTCAGGTTTTCTTAGCAGCAATCCATGTGGGTGGAGACTATTTTGCTTGGAGGTAAAAATACAGCCATTCAGTATTTAAATTTATTACATTCTAGCTTGGATACTGAGTTTAGCAGAGGGATGCAGACTGCAAGCTCTTACAATTCTTAGCAGCTCTCACTGGTTCATATTAGCACATCCAAATTTGAATTTTCAGTATGAGTTTTAGCAGAAAACTTTCAGACAGTTTTGGTCGCGGTTATGGCTTTAACGGGGTGGGGGGGGGGGGTGGGGGGGAGCCGTTGTGGTTGGCCTCTACTTCCAACAGTAGTAGCTGGTGAGGAGTGAAGCATTAGTCAAAATGAGAATGATTGCTGTCTGAGCGTCAAATGAATTCCTCAAAGCAGGGCCTGTGTAAGAGTATTGGGTAACTTCCGCCAAGCTTCACCCTTAAGCCCGCCCACAATTTTGAGTTCTCTAATCTACTCTCCCCTCCACATTGGGTTTTTAAAAATATATATATATATATTTAAACTTTGCTGTATGTGTGTACTATATATCATACATAAACAAGAGGTCAATTTCCAAAAGTCATTTACCCAGGTAAATGGGCTATTTGATAACTGCCCATCTTCCCTGTAGGTAAAAAAATATGCATCGATGCTTCAGCGACTGTGAATGACTGCCACGTCATACTGCTTTGCTTTGTTTGCTGCCTCAGCCCATTGGCTAATTATGCCTAATCGCCAGCCCCTGGCGTTTGTTGGCAGGAACTGCAGTTTGGGGGGATCACTGCTCATCTAACAAAGACTGAAGGTCACATGTGATCTGGTGGTCAAACCCCGGAAGTGGCGCTTTTCAATGGCGACATCTAGGTGATAAAACCATTTTTATCTGCCACACCTTACGAGTCACACAGACTTGTAATCGGATCTCAACGTAGTGATGGTTCCGATGTTGTTCTTTTAATAGGCAGTCATCTTAGTCACATGTATACACTGTTTTGTACCAACTAAAGAAACGAACAGACTTTTAAATATTCGTATATATGTCAATAACTTGGACTGAAACACACATATGAGTCCAAGTTATTGCCAACCACAACTAGAGTAAAACTTTTGTAAACCTGCTGTATGCTTTTAGAGGACCACACTAAAATCTGAAAGATTCCGTTTAATAATATTTTTTTTTTAAACCTGAATTTTATTTTCCCCCACCCTCCTCTCTCACACGCTGCAAGGCAAAAAATAAGTGGAATACACTGTTTACTTTTATTCTTATCAACATAAAATACTTTTTACACAAGTCTCTTTTTTTTCCTGCAGTAGCTCAGATCATCCTAGACTTAAAATGCTGTAAGGCCCCGCCTGCCATTTATTATAATCCCAGATGTACTGGTCACTGTGAGCAAACACGTTAGCAGGCTCGGGCCTGGGGATTCAATTTGTTTGTAACCGGTCGGGAACAGACAAGGATCCATTGAAAAGTGTCTGGCTTCAAGTGCAGACAGATGGAAAGCACAAAGGTTAGTAGAGCCAGGCCTGGGATTGACCTTTCAGGGGCGAATTAAATCAGTCTGACCCTGTTAGGCCTAAATTATATCCTCAGACCTTCCAATAATGCATCTTTAATACATTACTGCTCCCTCTCATTTTTTTTTTTTTTTTTTATCAGGCTCCCCACCTCAAGGGTATTTGTGACCTCGGTGGTCAGTTTGTAGCGTTTTACAGCCAGAACACTTTCAAAAACAATCAGCTACATTTGTGAAATTCAGGTTTCTCCAAGGAAGCACAAAGAGCAAAACCCAGTAGTATCTGACGTGCACATACGCATCGGACACCTGATGCTTAAACTGGGGGTCCATTAGCAGCTGGAACAACTAAAGAGAGAAAGAAAAAAATAATAATAAAAGCAGGTGTCTACTATCATTTGGAATCCTGTCATGTCCGGTTCTCATGATTCAGAAACATCTTTTCTGTCAACATGATTTCAATTGTGCTCAGGTCCTCATGAGAGCAAACACAACCCTGAACTGTTAACCATATACAAGTTACTGCTGTCGACATATAGAATCTCTTTCGGGGGTAACCGCAGCTTGTTCAAGAATTCTGCTGCGAGAGGGCTTACCAAGTAAAATCCAAGACTCTGTAATGCTTTTAAAGAGAATCAAACCTTTTACTGAGGGAAGTTAAAACAAAAAGCTGAAAGGTGATGACGACAGGAAGCAAACTAGTCCAAGGCAAGGCCAAGGTACAGCCAAAGCGTAATGGGGGTAATTTTCAAAGCACTTAGATGCTCTACTAACCTTTGTGTGTCTAAGTAAAATGAGCCCCCAAGTCATCTAAAAATGAGAGATTTCAGATAATGAATTTGCCTTCATCATCTATGAAATACAGCTTCAAAGACTAGAAATGAACTGGACATTCCTGTTAAATCGGCTGGGACAAATCAGGGGAGCAGGAAAAATCCATGGCTTCATCTTTCAGCCCTGGGAGTGTTTAACCACTTTACCAGACGGGTCGGCCGGAGGCTGCCAACCAGGCACGTTTCAGGTCCTCACTTAATGGTCGGTTGCAGTTTTTTTTCTCGGATTGGTGCTTAGTCCAGTTGATTTCCTCTGTAGTTTAACTCCTTTTTTTTTTTTTCCATTTCCGTCTGCAATTGAATAGTTATGTAAAACTCCAAAAGCAAACATTAAACAAACGGCCATAAAGCCCGGGCAAAATTTGGGAGTACAGTAGGCCTAATGCAATGCAGGTGGTTTTCTCGCCATTCCTGCAGATACAGAACTCATGACGCTAGAGGAGCTTGCTTGTTTCTGTTTTCCCTTCCAAACTTTCCAAATTTAGCTGATTTGGCAGCACTTCTATCCCTTCCCCCTCAGACGGTTGATCATAACTAAGTAATCCTCATCAATCTATAGTAAATGCATGATCATGTTTATTGCAGTGGTAGTTAAATCGTTGTTAATTTTACACTAAACGGTTGTTATGATGATGAATGGGAAGACTGATGCTACACAGGGGACTTCAGCCCATTTATTCGTTGGTGGGGAAGAGGACTGAGGAGATTAGCATTTCTTTAACTTTTATTTGTAGGACAAAGTGAGCCAGAGTCTGTCTGATAAAAAAAGAGCAAATGTTCGATTGATGCCTAAATAAACCGCCCCACTACATTTGTTAATTCTAAAATGCTCTGCTAAAATAATAGCCAGTTTTATTTAATAAATGGATGTTTAAGGCGCTTAGATGTCAAATATTTTTCCATCTCAAAAAGCTCTAGAAAACTGTATGTTTTTAGATTTTTCCTAGTGATGTAGGCCAAATAAAACCAAATAGCAGCCCTGTTTGCAACCTGAAGCCTAGCACCACCCCAGGTATATTTTCGCAATGCTTTTCAGACCATATTTGGAATCACGTGTTTTGGAAAAGTGTAGATCAAAGATACACCAACTCCAGTAAGAGCTTTCGAATTAAAGGGACGTATTACAATTGGTAATACATTCTAAATTTGAGGTTTAAATACTCTTGTTGACATGACCATCTTGCAAAGGTTGAGAGAGGTTTGCATTAGCCTTTGTCTCAGCCCTGAAGCAGGTGCGGTTTTGTAGTGAGCTGGCGCCATCTCGAGGAAAAATGTTGGCAATGCAGGTGTGAAGTTGAACAGCCATGATCAAAATTGGACCATTTATTTTCTCAGTGGGGTGGATTCCACTTTTTTATATAAATAAAAATAAGTAAACCAGATTATAGTTTTAGATAATAAATGCACAACAAAATCCCACAGTACTCAACTTTCTCTTGTTTTATTTAGTGATACATGCATGGAACCAATAATACAAACAAAAATTTAGAACTATTTTACAAGAAAAGCACAAGACAACTATAAATTGTGGTTCACAATACAAAAGTCTAAAGAGGGCAAAGTCAAATCTCAAAAGCAGGTAAATTAAAAATTAAATATGGCTTAATGTGATCTATTCTCAGGTCAGCCAGGTCATTTGCTCTTGTCATCTTTGGAAAAAGACACTAGTGTGGGTCTTTTTGCTTAGGAGACAGCAAATTCCACCTGGCAACAGTGTATTGAGACAGAGGCTGGGATAAATGCAACATCAAGCAGAACAGATCATTTTTGACTGCATGTGAAAGATTAAAAACTGGCAACCATATATAAGAATTTACAGTGTCAGAATCTTATTCTTCTGGTAGGGGAACAGCACAGAGAACATTTCATATTCAGATCATAAACCCAACTTTTCTTCTTTTTATAAAAATATTATTTATTTATAAAGTATATCATGTACATCCAAGCAATAAAACTTAAAAATAAGAAAACAGAAAAAAAACCCAAGGTAATAATTATCCCCCCCCCCTTTTTACAAAACTGTAGCGTGGTTTTTAGTGCTGGCTGTGGCAGTGACAGCATTGGTGCTGTTACCGCCATGGCTGGTGCTAAAAACCGTGCTGTGTTTTTGAAAAAAAAAGGAGGGGAGGGGGGTTATATAATCCAAGCATAGAATGCTCATCTTTCTTTAGTCCACAATGAAAAGAGCCAAATATATTGAATTAAATTCAAAAGAAAAAAAAAATGAAAAAGAAAATTCACACTAAGAGGAATGAAAAGGGATGATACCATTACCGCTTCCAACTCTTTAGAGACCAAAAGTTTGGGTCAAAGGAAAAATAATTCTACCATTTAGCAGGAAATTTCTATATAAATGTAACACCAAACACAATAATTCTTGGCTTAAATGACAAGAATTCTTTTCCGTGTCTATGTTAGAAAACAGCAACAGGAAATATATACATTCACAGATCCAAATATACACATTATAGATTTTTTTAAAAAAAGATAAAGACAAAAAAGCACATTCTCAATATCGTTCTTCATTCCATAAAATAATAATTTCACTGGGTTGTCTAGGTCCTGTATATCATCCCATAAGGCGTTCATATCCACCGCCATTGGTTTCTGCAATTCCCCAGGCACAAAGCTTTTCCTTCTGGAGACTGATGACTTTAAAATGGAATGGATCACCTTCCATAACAGAGATGCCACTCACAAAGGGTTCCAACTCTGTCACTCCTCCACTATCCTTCTAATTCCGTGATGAGGCTCCCTCTCCAGTTTGTTGTTTAACTTCCAGGGTATGGGGGTGCAGAGCACTATTCCAGGCTAAACAAAGCCCGGTCCACACTGAAGTCCGCTACAATACCAGGCATCCCTCCCAAAACAGTAGATGCAACCACATCATGGGAGGTAAGCAATCCTGGTATCATCGTCTCCAAATGTGATGAGGCTCTAATGGGTGGAGGTTCATGGATGCAGGCGGGCAACTCTCTTTTGCTTTCCCATTTCTACAGGATGCAACATGAAGCAGTCCAAGAACCAAGCGTCCTCCTCCATATTCATCTTGGCTCCTGGTAGGTTTGGGACACTCTTCATCTGGTTTCTCTTCAGAGGCCTGTCTGATATGGGTGAGCCTACACAGCATAGCTCTCTGAGTCATTGAAACACACAAGCCCCTCCACCACTACAAGGTGGTGTCCCTTCAGAGGAGTAAACCCAACTTTTCAACTGATCTAAAAAGTACAGATTCAAATCTCTCACTGTGCATTTTTAACTCCCAAACACTTTCAAAAATATCAGGACCACTGTTAACTAGGTTACCATTACATAACAGCTCTAGAATTTGATACTGAAATTGAAATATACTGGATCTCCCAAAGTTTGGATGCATGTAAATGGTGAGCTCACGCAGATGACACTAAATGGTTCAAAGTTGTTAAAATGCATGCAGATTGTGAAACTTTGTCATTCTTTCGATGCATATTGGACACCCTTTCTGGGCAGGAAAAAAATAAACAAGTCTCTGTTTTACCAGAGATTTCTGGAGTTTTCACTGTGACAGCATTTCTTACAGTGTTGATCTCAAAATTACTATGCCCTCTGCAGGGTCTCCTGTTCTGGATGACCAGGATAGATGAAAAATTGTTTTTGTTCTACAATCAGCTCTTTTATATGGAGCAGTAAAACAGCGAGAATTGGTTACCCTAAGTCATGGGTAGGCAATTCCGGTCCTCGAGAGCCGGAGCCAGGTCAGGTTTTCAGGATAGCCACAATAAATATGCATGAGATAGATTTGCATCTCAAGGAGGCAGTGCATACAAATCCATCTCATACATATTCATTGTGGATATCCTGAAAACCTGACCTGGCTCTGGTTCTCGAGGACCAGAATTGCCTACCCATTACTTAGGGTAACCAATTCTCGCTGTTTTATTGCGGGGGGGGGGGGCATGCACGTCTAGACTTGCCAAATTATCTTTACAATATAATAGTTTTACTTAGATGGGCTCATGAGGCTATCACTAATCATAAAAGATATTCTCCAAATTGCCTTTTAGACAATTGCACTTTACCAACTGCTTTTTAGCTTACGTTCATTGTATAGGGCAAGGTGGGCAATTCCGGTCCTTGAGGGCCGGAATCCAGTCGGGTTTTCAGGATTTCCCCTATGAATATGCATTGACAGCAGTGCATGCAAATAGATCTCATGCATATTCATTGGGGAAATCCTGAGAACTCAGCTGGATTCCAGCCCTCGAGGACCGGAGTTGCCCACCCCTGGTATAGGGCCTGAACCATCCTTTTCCTTTTTATATCCTGTTAGAAAGGCATGGCATTGGTGGAGACTAAATGAAGGTAAATCTGTTAATGCATCTCCTTTCCTTCTTCACTAGAATAATCGCCTTTTTCACCAGGAACGGAGACCTCTGCTTTTCAAAAGTGGGGAACTGGTAATATCATATTGGATCAAATTCTCATTATTGGAGAAGGCTTATGCCTTGTTTTGAACAAGACCAGCACACTTGTATTTACCACAGTTTCACTACCTTCATTATGTAAGACTAACATATTATATCCTTACAAAAATTTCAGGATGAATGGTAAGAAGCAGAGACCCTTAGTAAGATTTTTACTGATCTGCCTATAATCTCTAATAAACTTTCATTCTGGTATAGGATGAGCAGGGATTACCAAGCAGATCGGCATCTCCAGGACTTAGCTGCTTCTTGGTCTAAGGAATTAACATTAACTGTAACTTTTCAAGATCTTTATAATCCATTTAAAAATATCTATGAGAAAGTAAAGGATGTCAACTTACACAAAATTCAATTCAACTAATACATAGGACATATTTTAAGAGAACGAGGGGTACTCTGCCGTCTTTGTGGATAGATGGTATATGCCTCAGATGCCGAGCTGCTAAGGGCACACTTCTGCATACATTTTTGAGTGCCCAGTGTTAAAAAGTGTGGAATAAGGTCTTTACAATATTAGAAAATGTATTGCAAACTAAACTGGATGGGCTATCCAGCACTATTGTAGGGAGATGATGAAGTATTTTCTGAGCAGGACCATTCAAAAGCAAGGATTAAATATGTATATTCTGTATAGCAATCATATTGGTTAAGAAGGTGATACTTAAATTTTGGCGCTCTCTTGAAGACCCGCAAATTGCTAATTGGTTTGATAGGATGCAGGATATGGATAGTAATATTTAAGGATGTTTACTTATTTTTACTTCCATTTGGGGTTTTTTTTTCCTTTTTTTCCTTTTATTTAATGTGAACCACATATGACGTGTACTTTTTGCTATGGTTAATATGGATTGTTCTGCATTTTTATCTTGGCTATTCACGTTTGAGAAGCATCTTGCCACTTTAACATTTGTTCACAAATGTTGAGGTTTTTGAAAATACATGTATCCTGGTTTTTCCCATTCTCTTTGTCTTGCCTATATAAATAAGGCCACATGGACAAACAATTACATATATTACATGGTGTCGGGGGAAGAGTAGTGCAGAGTGGTCTAAAACCCCAGTGTTCTCTCAGAAGTTCAGTATTAGGACCTATATTCCTTTCTCAGAAGATGCCAAGGCTTCCCAAACCCAAAAGAGGGAGGTTAAAAGGGGGGGGGGGAAGTTACTTAATCCCCCCATTGCCCCAGGTACATTAGATAGATTGTGAGCCCATCAGGACAGACAGGGAAAATGCTTGAGTACCTGAATAAATTCATGTAAACCATTTTGAGCTCCCTTGGGAGAACGGTATAGAAAAATGAATAAATAAATAAATAGTAGTAAAAGTTCACAGACAGACAGGAGAGAGTTTGGCTGCCAAACTAAGCCTTGGGTTTCAGTTTCCCTGGGGAGGGAGAAAAGTGCAACACCTTGGTCCGTAGAAGTTAACAGCAACCCAAGAAGGAGGGCTGGCATGTAATTGAGAACAGAGAAGCCTTCTCAGGCAGTTCCCTGGAATAACCCTCGGTGGGAACATCTGGGAAATAGCTATTTCCGTGACTTTTCCTGTAAGGGAGTGAGGGGCACTCCCTTACTGATACTGCAGTTATACCACTATACAGCAAGGAGTGCTAGCTCACAGGGGGAAGAATAAGCCACCTTAATGTAAGTGAGCTAATCCTGAGTCATGGGGATGGGACTTAGCAGCAAGTTCACATGCCCTAGAGTGAAATCATTCAGAGAGGCCCCCAGAGGAAGAGGTTTCCAGGAGAGAGGCCTGAGGCAAGAGTCCTCTAGGAGTGAATCTGTGGGAGAGGCTCTGTGAGGAGAGAAGTGGCCCTGGAATTTGGGTTTCCCCTTGCCTGTGTGTATGGAAGTCACGAGAAGTCAGATAAGGTAGGACAAGCTGTAACTTTGGCTATATAAGAATCCTGTTTAGGAGGTCTGGAAGGAGCCAGACCTGTGTTTGAGAATCTGGCAAGTAGATAAATATTTTGAAGACTGTGGAAAGTTTGCCTCCGAACTTAAGAGACATTATTCTTTATTTATTGTGCCAGAGAAGTGACAAGATTCAGCAATGGTTAATAAAAGTTTTTTCGTTTCACTTTGTCTGACTGTGTTTTATAAAGACCCTGTTCCCACACCGCTCACTCACACTACCACATATTGTTGCAGTGGTGGTGGGATCTGTGCTTCAAAGAGGCTGACTTCATTTTCCTCCAGGGATTAGGGCTTCAGCACAGGAGGTCAAGTGTTTTTACAAGGGAATAAAGGAGATTAGCTTCACCCTGAAGAGGAACACGAAGAAGTGTAGTTAGAGCTGGACAAGCAGGGGTTTTTTTCCTGCAGGTTTAAAGATTGAAGCACTGCAGAGTGCTGCTACAGCAGCAAGAAAGATCTGGCCTGTAGTGATCAGAAAAATGTGAAGTATGGTTGGAAGGCTGTGTGCAAGCTAGACCTAACCAGCAAGTGGGAAAAGAGAAAAAAGTGTAAAAATTTAAAAGCAAATACCTTGAAAACTGTTCATATTTGAAGAGCAGTGAGAGTGTATTGTGGCTTCAGGGAGAAAGCTACAAAAGTGGCAGGGTTCTGGCAAGCTGCTGAGTGCACCTGCTGAGAGGGCACAGCATGTGAGCAAATGCATGGCGTGTTAAAAAGGGAATAGCAAGCAAGAGAGTCTTCTCTAATCAAGCACAGTGATTACAACTGGGTGTAGCTGCCAAAGAAGTTGGTTTAAGAGAGGGGGAAAAAAGCTTCTGTGGGAACGTGAAATTTTGGCTGCTGAAATCAGAACAGTCAAGGAAAGCTGGTATAAACCACAGAGTGCAGTAGGAGTTAGGTGTCCTGAAACAAGGCTAATTCCTGAATGCACAGCAGGCAAGAGGGAGTAATAGACGTCAAGCTGGGGAAAAGTTAAGTTTTGCTGCTGCATTGTAAGCTGCAACTGAAGCAGCTGGAAGTCCTAGAATGGAGTAGCTGTTTAAAAGTCAGCACTCCAGGATATACTGGTGGAAGACCAATCTACTTATGAAGTGGAAAAGTGAGACTCCAATATGGGAATCTGGGAACAGGAATGGGAGGAATTCTGCTTAAACTGGCAGCAGTGCCCTGCAGACTGGGCTAAGTACTATCTCGAGGAAGGAGATGTGGCTGAAGAGAAGAACAGCCAGGACACCCCCCCTAAAATATAGAAACATGATGGCAGATAAAGACCAAATGGCCCGTCCAGTCAGCTCATCTGCAGCATCCACTATCTCCTTCTCTCCCTAAGAAATTCCATGTACCTGTCCCACGCTTTCTTGAATTCAGGCACAGTCTGTCTTCACCACCTTTACCAGGAAACTATTCCACGCATCTACCACCCTTTCTGTAAAAAAAATATATTACCTTGGATTACTCCTGAGCCTATCACCTCTTAACTTCATCCTAAGCCCTCTCATTCTGAAGTTTCTTTTCAAATGAAAGACTCACCTCATGTGCATTTATGCCATGTAGGTAAACTTCTCTCTCATATCTCCCTCTCCCACATTTCCTCCAAAGTATACATATTGTCCCCGTACAGTCACCTTATGTTGGAAGACTACCGACCATTTTAGTAACCTTCCTCTGGACTGACTCCATCCTGTTTACATCTTTTTGAAGATGTACACAATGTTCTAAATGAGGTACACAATGTTCTAATTGAGGTCTTACCAGAGTCTTATATAGAGGAAGTTAAGGAAGATAACTTGCTCCCTCTTAAAAGCT
Source organism: Geotrypetes seraphini (assembly GCF_902459505.1). Classification (NCBI taxonomy): domain Eukaryota; kingdom Metazoa; phylum Chordata; class Amphibia; order Gymnophiona; family Dermophiidae; genus Geotrypetes; species Geotrypetes seraphini. The sequence continues at coordinate 334,657,679 of NC_047086.1, forward strand.
CCTTTAAGTCACTTGCCAAAAATCAGCAGGCTTCATAAGGTTAAGCACCCTGACAAAAGCAGGAAGCCAGAAGCCAGACAAATGGCTGGGCATCAAAGTGATTCCTGGACAAAGGAGTGAGTTGCAACCCAATCCCAGAAGCCCTAACAACAGGTAGAGGTTAAGTGCCTGGCTCAGGCGCAGCCCAAGACGTGGAAGGTAGTCAACCATGGTGGTCTAGATGTGACTGACCTGAACTGGTTACTTTCCACGGTATCTCAACCAAGATAAGAGACAAAGCCCCTGGGAAATCACCCAGATGAGATTCAGGACCCACTTCAGGACTCACTTAGCGAGCACAAGGAGGCTGACCGCTACATTGAGACACTGACAGATAAACTGGAGTGAACGGCTAAATATGTGGGTTGATTAAGAGAGGAAAGGAAGACCCTCCAGACAAAGCTGGTGAAAGTTAAAGACCAGTTGCAAAGCCAAGGGGAAAAAATGAGAAAGTATGAATGCATGTTGCAGTACATGGAAGTAGAGAAAGCAGGGCTCAGGAGAGCCCTTGAAAAGAAAACTGAGAAAAAAAGGCAAATGAATGCTAAGTCCCTAGGTTGGGACCCTGCAGTACAAGAGATGCAGGCAAGGCTAGAAGAGCTCCAGGCCTTATAAATTTCCTTAAACTTCATAGAGAAGCAGATGGAAAAGGAGAGAGAGTGGGCACAGAGCCAGAATGCATGGCTGAGAGCCCAGCTGAAGGCTAAGACCCAGGAAGCCCTGGATCTAAACTGTGACAGCGAACAGGAAGTCACAGAGTTGAGGAATTGTCTGAAGCAGAAGACATAGGAGGTTACCTAGCTGCAGGAGCAGGTAGCCTGTATTAAAATCCTCCACTGAAACCTACACAGTCCTCTAAAAAGATGACATGTCTGGGTTTTCCGGTCATCTGGAAACCCTAGTCTGGAGGGTTTACCAAGGTAACCCTAGTCTGGTTGTGAACCCTACAAGAAGCTATGGGGGTAATAATAAAAAAAAAAAAAAACGTCTAAAAAGTGTCCTGATCGTCCAAGTACCCATAACCAAAGCTGGTTTTTAGACGTATCTAAAACCAACTTAGGCCATTCCCCTGCCTCTAGACACACAGAGAGAAAAGAAGCGTGTTTAGAGGAGGGGAAAGGGCGGGCAGTGGGCGGGAGGGGGCCGACCTACACCTAGGCGTACACCAGGTATAACCAAAATCTTAGGCAGGTTGCCTAGTCGGCACTTATACGTTTTTGACTTAGACCAAGTCAAAACGTGTCTAAGTGCCGGAAATGCAACCTGCCTACCCCTCCACCGCAAGCATCGTGGCAGGAGAGATGCCTCATCTCCCCTACTGTGATGCCATCCTCTACCCCAACTGCTGCGACCCGCGGCAGGAGAGATGCCCTATCTCTCCTGCCGCGGGTTGCAGCAGTTTCGGTAGAGGAGTGATGGCATCACAGTAGGGGAGATGAGGCATCTCTCCTGCCACGATCCATCACCCCCCACATACACAACATCGGGGCAAGAGGGAGCTCAAGCCCTCTTGCCCCGGCCAACCGCGGCACCCCCGACGATATCGGGGCAAGAGGGAGCCCAAGCCCTCTTGCCCCACCGATTAACATCGGGCCAGGAGAGAGCCCAAGCTCTCCTGGCCCCAGCGATCCCCCCCCCCCCCCCGCGTCTCGATTGGGCCAGGAAGGAGCCCAAGCCCTCCTGGCCCAGGTGACCCCCTACCCCCCACCCCCCCCACTACATTACGGGCAGGAGGGATCCCAAGCCCTCCTGTCCTCGACGCAACTCCCCTCCCCCCAACGGCCGCACCCCCCAACGGCCGCAACCCCAATCGCCCCCCCTCCGCCGACCCACGACCCCTCTGGCCGACCCCACAACCTCCCCACCCGCACCCCCTTCCCCTTACCTTTTCAAGTTGGCCAGACAGACGGGTGCCAAACTGCCCGTCCGGCAGGCAGCCGACTCCAGAATGGGGCTGGATTGGCCCAGCTGTCCCAAAGCCCCACCCTCAGGTGGGGCCTAAGGCACATGGGTGGTTGCCTGGGCCAGGAGGGCTTGGGCTCCCTCCTGCCCCGATCGAGATGCGGGGGGGGGGTTGGTCGCCTGGGCCAGGAGGGCTTGGGCTCCCTCCTGGCCCGATCGAGATGCGGGGGGGGGGGGGGGGAGTCGCTGGGGCCAGGAGGGCTTGGGCTCTCTCCTGGCCCGAAGTTAATCGGCGGGGCAAAAGGGCTTGGGCTCCCTCTTGCGCCGATATCGTTGGGGGTGCCGCAGTTGGCCGGGGCAAGAGGGCTTGAGTTCCCTCTGGCCCCGATGTTTTCGGGAGGGGTGTGTCACGGTTCGACATGGCAGGAGAGCTTGGACACCCTCCTGCCTGGATGGTTGTGGTGGGGGGGGGATTCTGTAACCGGTGTTGTTTTTGACAGACACCGGTTACAGAATCCAGCTTTTAGGCGAAGGACTGGCTCCTCCTTCGCCTAAAAGCCCTTCTGTTGGACGTTTGGGGATTAGGCGTTTTTTTGTTTCATTATGGCTGAAAAGTGTAGACATCGTGTGGGTGTACTTTTAGACATAGTGGTGATTGGGCATTTAGGCAGAGGAAGGCTATAATCAAAACAAGGACGTTTGGTTTGGTTATGGACACTTTCCCTGCTTCTGCTTTGAACATTTAAGGACTTAGGCCAAAAGGGGACTTAGACGCTTTTTTTGATTATGCCCCTCCATATGTACTGAGAGTCTGTTTGGGAGGTCTGGAAGGAGCTAGACCTGTGTTTGAGAACCCTACAAGTAGATATATGTATTGAAGGTTTGAGGACTATGGAAAGTTTGTCTCTGAACTTAAGAGACATTATTATTTCTTTACTGTGCTAGAGAAGTGACAAGATTCAGCATTGGTTAATGAAAGTTTTTGTTTCACCTTGTATCCTTGTCTGACTGTGTTTTATGGAGGCCTTGCTCCCACACACTGCTCCCACACACTTCCACAGATCCCTAATGCTGCAATTCCAAAAATAGCACTGCAATATGTAAATCGCTGTGCATTATAAAATAATGAGATGCAAAACCTGCATTTTCATATTTTGTATCTCATTAAAATGCAAATCTTCTAATGTGGCTTGCGGTGATATATCGCAGGTCACATTAGGGCCTATAAACCATGGTTAAATAACCCAGGCTCTTTGTTGAGGTTATTTTATTGTCAAGGGGCATTGGGCCACACAAAGCTGCAGCCCAATGCTCACAAGCTGCAGCAATTAATCCCCCCCCCCTCCCAACCCAATCCCTCCATGTAGGGCTCCTCCAGCACCCCAACTCCCCTAAAATTCATTGGCAGTCCAGGAGGTCCACTGGTAGGGTCCAGGGGGTTGGCCAGGAGTGATGCCCAATTAATGCTGCAGTCAAAACAGTGCCCCTAACGGTGCCGTCTTGCATCCATTTCTCAACAGTTTGCAAAGAAGGATTTTAACGCGCTTTTTTTGTTGTTTTAATGTGGCACTGCCTAAGTCAGGGGTCTGCAACCTTTAAGACATAAAGAGCCACTTGGACCAGTTTTCGAAAAGAAAAAAATACTTGGAGCCGCAAAACCATTATAAAACAAATCTAACACTGCATATATTGTTTCTTATCTTAATGCTATATACAGGATCATGCAGTTAGCTGTCAATCTGAAGAAAAAAAGGACTTTTTCACTTAACAATGTAAAATATATTTTTGCACATTAATAGCTAATTAAAATATTTAATTTAGCTGGTTAATGGGATTTTTGCTCCTGAACCTCAGTGCACAGTGTCTGCACATCAGGGCTGTAAGACGTCACCTTCATTTTCACACAGGCTTGCAAGCTGTCATCTGTGAGGCATGATCGATGTTTGTTTTTAATATAGTTCATGTTGGAGAAGACCTGCTCACATACATATGTGGAGCCGAAGATCGACAGCACTCCAAATGCATACTTTTTCATGTTTATATAAGTGTTGGGGATGGCATTCCATGTTTCGAATACAAGTTTGTCCAGTTTGGGAAGGTTTTCAATATCAGTCCATTTATGATTCTGAGCCATAATGGCCTTCTGATGGGCAACATCCTCAAGAGTAGCGGTCAAGCATTTGAACTTGGACACCCATAGATCATTACTGGGCCAATAAGCCCCCCATATAATGTGCCAATAGCCACAGGCCCCCCTATAATATGCCAGTAGCCAATAGGAGCCCCCACAATATGCTAGTAGCCATAGCTTCCCCCTACATTGTACTAGGAGTCATAGTCCCCCCTATAATGTGCCAGAGTCCAGGCCCCCCATATAATTAGCCATAATAGTAGGTTTTAGCACAGGGAGTTACGCTGAATGCCTCGCGCTGCTCTCAATGCTCTTAGGCTCCCTGCACTAAAAAACGATATTGCGGTTTAGTAAAAGGGAGCCATAGTGCAAAATATAGACAGCAGATATAAATTCTCAAAACCGACACATTTTGATCACTAAATTTAAAATAAAATCATTTTTCCTACCTTTGCTGTTTGGTGATTTCATGAGTCTCTGGTTGCACTTTCTTCTTCTGACTGTGCATCCAATCTTTCTTCCTTTCTTTCAGCCTCCTGTATGTTTCCTCTCCTCCAGACCTCATTCTCTCCCCCAACTTTTTCTTTCTGTCTCCCTGTTCCCCCTTCTTTCTGTCTCCCTGTCTGCCCCCTTTCTTTCTTTCTCCGTGCCCTCCCCCAAGCCACTCGGTTTGCTGCCACCGCCATCGGGGAACAGCCCCCAAGCCACCGCCGTCCCAAGCTTTCCCTGCAGAAGCGTCGCGCTGACCAGCAATCCGCTCCCTGACGTCAATTCTGATGTAGGAGAGGAAGTTCCGGGCCAACAAGGCATTTCTCCTCATTCCATCCAGCCTGAGCCCCATCTCTCCTTGATCCAGCATTTCCCTTCTGTGTTTGTCAGAATTACCATTCCACCTATTTTCCAGCATCACCCTTCTTTGTGTCCATCTCACTATATCCCTATCTCACCACTTTTTCAGAATCTTCATTTGTCTCTGTCCTTGTCTTTACTCCATGTTCACCATTTGCCCTTTCAATGTCTTTATCCCCCCCCCCCACTTTTTCAGCATTACTTCTATGTCTCTATTTCACCTCCTCTTCATGTCCCCTCTGTATCTCTATCCTTATTCAGTAGGTCCTGCTTACCCTTTCTCTTCTTTGTGTCACTATCTCCATTTTCAGCTTTCCCCCCTTTTCCTTTGTTACTGCACCCTGTAGCTAGAATCTTTCCACCCTCCCTCCACTCCGGCCCAGCCCAGTATGAAATATTTCCTTTTGTTTCCCTCCCCTCTCTCTTTCTCTCTCTTCTCCTCCCTCACCCACGAGTCCTGCATCTGGCCCTCTCCCTTCTACCTGCACCTGGCAACACCCCCCTGCTCCGCGGCTCTCTTCAGCAACTCGTCAGCAGCGGTGATCAAGACAAGCTGCCGACATCGAGGCCTTCCCTCTATGAGTCTCGCCTTTGTGGAAAAAGAAGTTGAAACAAGCGGGACTCGCAGAGGGTAGGCCCCGACGTCAGAAGCTTGTGTCGATCGCTGCTGCTGAGTTGGGCACCCCTGACTTAGAGCCATAGCGCATGAGAGAGATTCCCACGGGGATGAAAACAGCCTACCTAAATTCTGGCGATGCAGGCATGCGTCGCGGCGGGAAATAGCCATGCTGAGCAGTGAGCTCAGCACATACACAGATGAAAGCCTTGCTTGCTGATTGGTCCGGCCCGCGTGACACACTACCGGAGCCGCGGCAAAGGTGAAAAAGAGCCGCATGCGGCTCTGGAGCCGCAGGTTGCCGACCCCCGGCCTAAGTAGTACTGTGTGTAGCCACCGTTTTTTTCATAAAATTGATAGTGATTTGTGTGCCTCTCACTTCAAAATTCAGTTATTGGCAAGCTTTTCATCGTTCTTTTGTTATACAGTAGTATGTTTGTATTACAGTAATCCTGGGGTTCCTCCTCTTTTGCTTTTTTTAGATTTAAATATTTTAATTGCATTTAGACTTATAAAATAATTTCTTCATTATTTGTATGCACTTTCTGGAATGCCTATATATTTAAATTTGCATTTTTAGTAGAAGTTATTGCTAACCAGACCCAGACAATTACTATGGGGTCCTTTTATCAAGCCGCGCTAGCGGGGTTAGCACGTCGGTCATTTCATCACATGCTAACCCCTGCGGCCAACTAAAAAACTAACGCCTGCTCAATGCAGGCATTAGCAGCTAGTGCGGCAGGCAGTTTAACGCACGGTATTACGCGCGTTAAACCCCTACCGTAGCTTGATAAAAGGACCCCTATATGTTCTTTCTTAATGATTGCAAGTTTCTATACAGTAGGCTCCTCTCATTTTTATATCTTATTTATATTATATAAGAAATTTTGATTTGAATTGTAACATTTTATATTTTAATTACATTAGTCTGTTTTATTATTATGTGTACACTGTAGCTTTGTCTTCTATTTAGTGATTTAATGTGTGTTTTTATATTTTTATTACTGCATGTTGTCATTTAAATTGGTTTTTACATATTTTATTTACAATAAGTTAATTTGTATATATTATTTTTGTGATTATTGATTATTTATTTTAAATGTATATGTTTTTTGTAGAAACATATTTTCCGATCCCTGAGGCAGGTTCATGTGAGCCGAAACACAGACCGTGTCAAGTCTAACTGATGTTTGACAATAAAAAAGTAGTTGAACTCAATAGCTCTGGTCAGAGCATTATTTCAAGAATATTCTTGGTTGGATGTTTCAAGACACATCCCTACTTTCTTGGTTTGGTACTTCATCCATGAGGATTTGGTTCCAGTATTTTTTTGTTTGTTTTATCAGGTTTAAATTGAGACACTGACTCACAAGAGGTTTTTTAGAGCTGAAATGTTTCCTTTAGATGTGTATGTGGTTTAGGGAGAAATTCATCAACGGGTGCTAAGTGCACAATAACAATTGACGTATGCTAAATGCTAAGACACTCATATTCCTATGGGTGTCTTAGCATGCTTTCAGATCAGAGGAGTCGCCTAATGGTTAGTGCAGCAGACTGTGAATCAAAGGACAGAAGTTCAACTTCCACTGTAACTCTATGGAGGAAAGTGTAGCGTAGTGGTTAGAGCTACAACCTCAGCACCCTGAGGTTGTAGGCTCAAACTCTGTGCTTCTCCTTGTGATCCTGGGTAAATCACTTAATCTTCCACTACCCCAGGTACATTAGCTAGACTATGAGCCCACCAGGACAGATGTGGAAAATGCTTGAGTACTTAATTTATAACCCATTCTGAGCTCTTTGGGGAGGATGGGCTAAAATTTTGAATAAATAAATCTCCTTTTTTATTTCCCCCCCCCCCCCCCAAAAAAAAAAAAAATGCCACGACGGCCCACAATTCATCTTCCCTGCACCATCTTTGTATTTTTTCTGAAGTGCATCCTGTTTGGTTTCTCACTGGAAAGGCAATAAGCCATATGCTATCGGTTAATGTTAAGGTAGGTTTCAAAGATCATGGAAATAACTGAGAGAAAAGTACTAAGCTATTTGCATGTGATATTATGAGAGCCTTACTTGATTTTCTTTATTTTGCTGGCTTAGGGTCCCCTTTTATTAAACTGCGATAGAGTTTTTTTTACCGCAGGCCGGTGAGGTAAATGCTCTGACGCTCATTCAGTTCCTATCAGTATTGGAGCATTTACCTCACCAGCCTGTGGTAAAAAGCTCTACCACAGTTTCATAAAAGGGGGTTCGGAAATGGACATTGTTTGTTTTGTGTTTGGTATGCCTTCACACTGAGAAAAGCACTAAGCCATGTGCTATTGGTTTGCTTTTACAATGTATAAAAAGCACTAAGTTATTTGTGTGTGATATTCTGAGGGCTGTTCTTAATATGTTTTGTATGAGCACTGTGGGAGTTTGGGGGGTCATGCTTACATCCCTTCAATAGTCTAGTCATCTGGTCATTTAGGGCACCTCTTTGGCATTTATTTGTTATTAAAACAGGTCTAGCCCCAGATGTCTAACATGTGTCCTGGACATATTAAATGCTCAATTATGGCAGAAAAATGTCCAAGCCTACCCTAGTCCCACCCACACCACACCTCTGACACGCCCCCTTGAGATTTAGATGAGCTACGATCAGAAGCATAGACCAGGCAGATCTTAATATTCACCTAGTTTGGACTACTTTGACCATGAATGGAGGCAAATATTTATAGACTTGCACTTGGTTATAAGCGTCCAATAATCAGAATTTGCAGGTACAAAGGGGTGCTGAAAAGTTCTCAGCCCAACCAAGAAGAGAATGATGTTGGATATGGTTCAATCAATGATCTCAAACAGTGTCAAAACAAATCAATTCATTTCTGCAGATTGGCACTTAATGAAATAAGATAACACTCTTCAGCTGCAGTGGCAAAATAATGCTCAGAATTTAGGAAGTTGTTTGGTTTTCAGCACCCGCTCATATTTGTACAAATGCAAACCAGTCACTGAATCTGGATTCTTCCTCCTCTGCCTAAAATGTTAGACTCAAACTAGCACTGGTTATCTGCATAGATTTGATTCACATGTTCTAACATCTGACCCTGGATTTATATAATATCAGGGGTCTGTTTACTCCTAGTTTTCTCATATTCTGTGCCTACAAAAAAAAAAAAATCTTCATTAAACATGGAAACTAATCCTATATTTCAAATTACATTGGAAAGAATCCAGTCATGTACTTATAAGCAAAGCATTCTAAGAATTTGTCTTATATGTTCATGAATTCCAATTGTCTTTACAGAAATAACTATAAAGAAAATTAGACTGATCACTGAATGTTGAGGTTTTGGTTTTTTTTTTCTTGTTATGGGTAGAAGTACTGCATAGCAACTGGAGACTGTCAGAAGGTTCAGTGTGGACACTCGGCTTGAACAAAGGAGGGAAATGGTGTTTCTCTGTTATTCTTCCAGCCGAAATGTCATAGGAACGTTATTTCCAAAGTTGAATGTCTTCATCTTCTCTTTTGTCCTGAATTCAGAGAGTTGATTCTCTTACCAGTCTGGGGCACTGCGTTACAACTCTGCTGCAAAGTATGCGAGACGTTTTTCCTACAGTCCACTTATAGCCATGTAATGAAATAATTCATATGGTAAAAATGTCCAGAAAAACTTAATTGTCCCTAACTATACAATGTGTCGGGATAGAGTCTTGCATTAAGAATGCCCATAATTTGGTCATTAGTCGGGCACATTTTATCTAGGTAAAACTATTTGAAAAATGGTTCAAGACAGTACGTATCGCATCTCTAAGTATAGTACAGTTTATTATAATGTAGGGTATAATTTAATTTAATACTAGTCTATAAAATAATAACAAATAAAATTATTCTTTAGTTAACAAAACAGGAGATGGTACCATCCCATTGTATCTATGCTTGAAAAGGGAATGTTTGTCCAATTTAAATTATAAGCTCTTCTGAACAGGGGCCGTCTATTGAATGTTAAATGTATAGCACTGTTTACTCCTTTTAGCACTATAAAAATGATAAATAGTAGTAGTTGTTAACAATGTTATCTGGCTGCAGGTACATAAAGCAGGTTTGTAAAATACTGAATTTTGTACTTAGTGCTGTTTCCTCTTCAGTAACATTGTCAAAAGGGAAAAGCCTCCAGATGGTGGTTAAAAAAAATCCTTGTAACTAAAATTACATTTTTAAAAACAAGATGCGCTAGCATATACCATGAAATAAATTGTTTATTATCACTGGTGCAGATGTGTACCATGACAGGCCAGTTATTAACTGGACTTATTAAAAAGAAACTAAACACTGGTCTGAGAGACATTTGGAGCATTGAGATCAAGCATCAAATTTCTGCGTCTCAATGGACACAAATTTGGACTTGGAGGATGAGATGTACAATGTCAGCATCTATGAGACGTACGTGGTTTTTTTCTGTTGTATAGAGCATTATGGACCCCTGTTCGATTACAAAAATTGGATAGCTCTAAGTCTAATAAATGTTGGCACTGTTATCTTGAAGCAGGGACTTTAGATCATTTGTTATTCTACTGTCCACTTGTTATGACTTTTTGGAAATCAATTTGGGACCAAATTAATTGTTTATTAGAAAACCCAGTGGCATTATCATATGATACTGTGCTGTTTGGTATGGCAATGAGAGCAAAAAGTCAGATTTCTTCAAACAATAACAAATTATTACTTATAATGACTGGGGTTGCCATTCAACAAATTACTTATAACTGGAAGAACTGGAGTAGATTAAATTATCATTTTTGGTGGAATTCCCTATGTCACATGTATAAAATGGAAAGATTTATTGCAATACAGCGAGGATGTTTTAGGAAATTTCAAGGTGTGTGGGAGCCATTAACAAATTATTGTACTGATTACATGACATTTTTTCCCTTAAATTATAGGTTCAATTATGAAGGGGAGAGGGGGATAATTTTATTATTATATATTGTACAATATATGTGATTATATAATAGGAAGGGGTGGGAAGGGTGGGTAATAATAGCATATTATTTATTATATTGATGTTTATTAAGTGATATATTTATGATTAATTTGTATTTACATATTGATACACTTATTGTACGTTTGAAAATGAATAAAGATGTTAAAAAAAAAAAAAAATCCTGACTGATGGACTGGCCCATGATATGCTCACACCCCATTTAAGGGCAATGTGTTATGCCACTTTCACTTCCCCTTGCAGCATGATATGAATAATTTAAAAATTATAGCTAAGAATTATATAAACTATTTCTCAAGCTGACCTCTGAAAGACTCTAGCAATCTGTCTTTATACTATTGTAAGTCTGCAACAAAGAGGTTAAGTACCCATGGCCATGACTGGATAACACAGGATGGCAGGGCACAGCAGCAGTATCTCCTCAGACCTTTGTTCTGCAAGATATGCACCATAATAGAAGGTGAAGCAGTGTTAAACAGAACCCTATTTTCAAAGCCATGGATAGCAAACAAAAGCTGGAGTATAACAAAAGACACAGGGCCTAAGCCATTCAAAACTGGGATGAGACTGAAAGGATAACCATCCACCTGGACATTCCCAGACAATGACACTGTTAAAATCCAATCAAGGCTGCCCAGCCAGGGAGCCAAATCAGATGACATGATCCAGCCAGAATAGAAACAAGTTTGAATTTAATTCCTGACTTGTGATTGGACAATATTCCTGACTTTGTGGGATCCCTTAATGGGATCTCTCTCCTCTACATCCAAAATGCCATTTGCTCCTGGCTAATCTGTAGCTGAAGAACTCCTTATTCTAGCAAGGACATCATCTCCTTATTCTAGTAAGGACATTGTCTCTTCCAGCCATCCTCTGCAAACAGATTAAATTAATCATTCTGCTTCTCTAACAATATATTATCTTGTGGTACATTTCCTTTGTTTAAAGATCCCTAAATTGTAACTAATATTATTGCATTGCCTACGTAATCTTATAAATAAATTTGCTCTGTAAAAATAAAATTCTAGTTTTTCCTTAAACACTTAAAGTATCTACTCTTAAATATTACACAGAGCCAAGTTATAAGCAGGTAGTGCATTCCCAAATTAATATCTATTTATATTATATATTATTCTTCTCTTCATGTGTTATACACTCGGCTCATATGTAATTATTTTCAATATAGCAGTAGGTATATAATTGACCACCTCCCTAGAGAGTTTAAATCCCAGAAATAATAGGTGCTGCTTAGCATGCTTAGGGTTACCATACATCTGTGTAAACCTGGACATGTCCTTTTTCTTAGAGGACTGTCTGGGTGTCTGGGTAGTTTTTTAAACTTGTGGGAATTTGTGCTTATTTGGGGTTTAAGAAAATGAGCCACCTGCATGCACACCCACTTTAGCCTCAGCATAATCAAACCTCCGCCACCCCAAAGTCTGGCTTGTGCTTGTCTTCCTCTCCTCCTGGTACTTCTCTAGTCTCTCCTGCCTCCCCCCTCGCCCCCTCAGTCTTTCCTTCCAAGCCTCAGAGTTGTTGCCTGCAGTATCAGTGATTTGGACACCTGTTGCCAGCCAGCTCCTGCTGTGTTGCACTTCCTATGATACCAGGCGCAACATGGCAGAGGGGAGTTCTGACACTGCTGGCAATGTGTCCAAGGCCTTGCTCAAATGCAGCTCAAAAACTCTGCTTCTCCACTTTGAGGTATGTTTACTTCCAGCTATTATCAGTGTGTCTCTGAATTCAATAGTGTACCACACTTGGGTAGCTTTGTAATTGAATAATCTGCCTTTTCATCAGCATTGGTAGCTGAAATGTAATCTACACTATTAACTTTCAACTGTACATTATTTAAGGGATTATAAAACCATTCAGCTTATGGAAATGTTGTAAGTACTAAGCCATTATGGATTTCACACCCCTTTTTAATTCTCAAATTTACATGGAAAACTGAAGACCAGCATCAAGTCAGTCTTTCTGTACCTCTCCAAGGCCAATAATTATTTAATAACAACTGCATTGAGAAAGCAAAATGTACTCTCAGCCTGGAAATGTATGCAGTCTCCTCAAACAATGGGGGAGATTAGAGAGAGAAAGAGAGAGAGAGAGAGAGAAGGGAGTTGGAGGGAAAGAGAGAGAAGCACTAAATGGGTAAAAGGTGGGAGTGGGGTGGCGGAATGGTCATGTGTCCTTTTTTGCCTTCACAAATATGGTAACCCTATGCATGCTTCTTTAAAAGTCATCTAACAAAAAGCATCTGACTTTAACCTTTGAATTTCTCTTTAGGACACTATGGGGATGATTTCATAACATAAAATTAACATTACAAAAAGCTGAATCTTCGTGACATTTTTTGCCCACTTCCATCTATTACTTGTACAAATAGAAATTTTTCCTTACATGAAAGCAGATACAAATAGCTGCATTTTCAATAGATTTTAAATTTCAATCTGTCAGCACATAGGCATAATTGCCCCATCAATGTGTTCTACATTTTAACACCGGCCACACAAAAAGCGGCCGCTCTAGTCTCAGCATATCGCACTTTAGTCGACGTTTCAAGTACCGTGGCATTTTCTAAATGCAGTGCTCTACCAGGACAGTATAACACCAGCAATTGTTTAAAATATGAAGGTATTGGCTAGTAAAGTTTTTGATGAACAATTGGGATCACTTTATATTGGACTCTGTGCTACTGGCAACCAGTGCAACTTCCGAAGGACTGGGGTTATGTGCTCATTTCTTGCAATACCCATAACCAACCATGCTGCTGCATTTTGAACCAACTACAATGCACTGCTCCTTGTTTTAATCACCATATATACTTGAATATAAGTCGATCCAATTCCCCCTAATTTCCCCCCAAAAAGGAGGAAAAATTGATGACTCGAATATAAGATGGGGGCTTAATATTCAAGTGCCATGCCCTGCCAGTGCCTACCCAGTGTCCCCTCCCTCATGCCCTCCCCTGCCAGGCTCTGCACTCAGCCTCCCTCCCTACCAGGTTCTGCACCCAGCTCCCCTCACTACTTTCCAGTTTCTGCACCTAACCCCCTTTCCTCCCTGCCAGGCTCTGTCTCATCTTCCTGCCCTGTACCCTCTTCCCCCCTCTGGTGGTCTAGTGGTAGGTCAGGACAGGAGGGATCCCTCCCGTCCAATACTAATAATTTTTCTCCCCCCCCCCTCCCGTACCTCTTTTCACATCCCTGGTGGTCCAGCAGTGTATGGGCAGGAGCAAATTTTCCACACTCCTGCCATGCGCTGCGCCCCTCCTCGCCCTCCGATCTTGCTAGCAGGAGCAAGTTTCTTGAGCTCCCACCCGGCACTGCACCACTCGCTGAATGGTTGCTGACAGTTCTCGCAAGATCGGAGGGTGAGAAGGAGGGGCACAGAAGGAGGGGTGTAGTGCAAGGCAGGAGCGCGGAAAGTTCGATCCTGACATACACTGTTGGACCACCAGGGATGTGAGAAGAGGTACATGGGGGGAGGGGGTAAAAAAATTGTTAGAATCGGCCAGGACAGGAAGATTCCCTCCTGTCCCAGCCTACCAGAGGCCTGCATCAAATTCGGGAGGGGGGGGGGGTCAGGTGATGACCCGAATATAGGACGAGATCCCCATTTTTGGGCCATTTTTTTGGGCCCAAAAATCTCATTCTATATTTGAGTATATATGGTATTCCAAGGTACAGTGCATTACAGCAGTCCAGTCTGGAGATAACCATTCCCTGAACTACAGTTTTAAACTCAAAAGGTGTTAGCATTGCCTTTAAACAATGTAGTATATGTAAGTAGCCAAAACAGGCCTGACTAGTTTTATCAATTTGACACTTCATCATTAAACCAAAGTCCACTTGTACCCCTAATACTGTCATTTCCTTTTTGACCAATAAGTGTACACCCAATACATCTACAACCTCTGGCCACATCTCTTCACCACCCTGTCCCACAAGCATTACTTAGTCTTTCTCATGTTCAAACTCAAATCATGGGCATTCATCCAATCCACAACTTTCAACATGCAGGACTCTAATTTATTTTTTTTCAGATCTTTCCCTGAGCTATCAACTGGAAAAAAAAAATCATCTGCATATTGTCTATAATAGATGTTCAATGACATCATATAAACATTGAACAATAATGCTGGCAATGCTGATCCTTGAGGAAATCCTCTTCCCACAGAGGCTTTTGTGGACACTTCAACCCCATTCAATACATGCATCCACGCATGCTCAGGGGCCCTCCAGATACGGCCCCAAGCTCTTGTCAGAGCTGGGGCCTTCCAAAACCCGGACAAACTGCTGGGTTTTAAAAATCTATCTGGACACCCGGACAGTTCTTTTAAAAGAGGACATCTCTGGGTAAAAACCAGATATCTGGTAACCTTAGGAATATGTACAAGGGTAAATCAAAAAGTAAAGTTACCCCTGTGAACATATCAAAGTGACTTCATGGCTCTAGGAGAGAAGGTGAAGCAGTCGGGTGCGCAGGTGGTATTCTCATCAATCCTCCCTGTCAAGGGTAAAGGCCAGGGCAGAGAAGCTTGCATACTAGAAATAAATGTGTGGCTACATGGATGGTTTTGTTGAGAACATTTTGGCTTCCTGGATCATTAGAATCTCGGAGAGAGCGGTAGCCAGAAGGCCTTGAGCATGTGCAGATGCTCAAGGCCCAGCAGCGATCAGCAGCAGGCTCCTTCGGCACCAGCACATCCTGTGGGTTGGTTCTGTGTGCTGGTGCCCAATTGTGGTAAGGGTTTGGATGGGCGAGAGGGGGGGGAGCCATGCCGGTTCTCAGGGGTGGGGGCTCACATATTGAATCAACGCTCGTTTTGCGAGGCAAGATTTACGAGAATGTTTTGCTCGTTTTGCAAAACACTCGCAAGCCACGTTACTCGCAAACCGAGGTTTGACTGTATCTAAAGAAAGGGAAGTTTTGCTAATAGGTTATTTTAACATTGTGGTTGTTGATTGGGGTATCCCTATTGTGGGGTAACATAGTAGATGATGGCAGATAAAGACCCGAATGGTCCATCCAGTCTGCCCAACCTGATTCAATTTAAAAAACATTTTCTTCTTCTTCTTAGCTATTTCTGGGTAAGAATCCAAAGCTTTTCCCGGTACTGTGCTTGGGCTCCAACTACTGAAGTCGCCATCAAAGCTCACTCCAGCCCATCTACACCCTCCCAGCCAATGAAGCCCTCCCCAGCCCATCCTCAACCAAAAGGCCATATACAGACACAGACCGTGCAAGTCTACCCAGTACTGGCCTTAGTCCTTCAATATTATATTATTTTCTGATTCTAGATCCTCTGTGTTCATCCCACGCTTTTTTGAACTCTGTCACCGTTTTCCTCTTCATCACCTCCCTTGGGAGTGCATTCCAGGCATCCACCACCCTCTCCGTAAAGTAGAATTTCATTACATTGCTCTTTAGTTTACCACCCACTCAACCTTAAATTACATCCTCTGGTTTTACCATTTTCCTTTCTCTGGAAAAGATTTTGTTCTACGTTAATACCTTTGAAGTATTTGAATGTCTGACTCATATCTCCCCTGTACCTCCTTTCCTCTAGGGTATACATATTCAGAGCTTCCAGTCGCTCCTCGTACATCTTTTGGCACAAACCTCCTATCATTTTAATCGCTCTCCTCTGGAACGCTTCAAGTCTTCTTATGTCCTTCGCCAGATACGGTCTCCAAAACTGAACACAATACTCCAAGTGGGGCCTCACCAACAACCTGTACAGGGCATCAATACCTTCTTTCTTCTACTGGCTACACCTCTCTTAATACATCCCAGCATCCTTCTGGCAGTAGCCACCCCCTTGTCACAGTTTTTTTTGCATTTAGATCTTCTATCACCCCAAGGTCCCTCTCCCCATCCGTGTATATCAGCCTCTCACCTACCAGCATATGCGGTTCCTTCTGATTATTAATCCCCAAACTCTGCATTTCTTTGCATTGAATTTTAGTTGCCAGATATTAGACCATTCCTCTAACTTTTGCAGATCCTTTTTCATGTTTTCCACTCCCTCCTTGGTGTCTACTCTGTTACAAATCTTGGTATCATCTGCAAAAAGGCAAACTTTTCCTTCTAACCTTCAGCAATGCCACTCACAAACATATTGAACAGGATCGGCCCCAGCACCGAACCCTGAGGGACTCCACTATTCACCTTTCCTTCCTCTGAGTGACTTCCATTAAGTACCTCTGGCGTCTGTCCAACAGCCAGTTTCTAATCCAGTTCACCACTTTGGTCCTAACTTCAGCCCTTCAAATTTGTTCAAGAGCCTCCTATGAGGAACCGTATCAAAGGCTTTCCTGAAATCTAAGTAAATTACATCTAGCATATGTCCTCAGATCTCTGATTACCCAATCAAAAAATTAAATCAGGTTCGTTTGGCATGATTTATCTTTTGTAAAACCATGCTGCCTCGGATCCTGTAACCCATTAGATTCTAGGAAGTTCACTATCCTTTCTTTCAGCAACACTTCCATTATTTTTCCAACAACCGAAGTGAGGCTTACCAGCCTGTAGTTTACCACTTCATCTCTGTGACCACTTTTGTGAATAGGGACCACATTTGCTCTCCTCCAATCCCCAGGAAACACTTGCGACTCACCAGAACCTCTCAAGTGGGATGGGGGTCATACTGGACTTAGTACTTACTAACGGGAAAAAAGTTTCTGATGTTACAATGGGTGAACATCTGCCATTCAGTGATCACTGCATGGTACGGTTTAATATTAAAATGGGTATAAAGAGTGCTCATTCAAAAAAACTAATTGTTTAGATGGGGGATTACGTCAAGGAATTGTCTGGATGGAAATGTCTGGAAGGAGTAGAAATGCAGTGGCAAAACTGAAAGAAGTTATTTTAAGGGCAATAGACCTTTTTGTGAGGCAATAAATAAAAGTAAGAGGAAAAGAAGGCCACTTTGGTTCTCAAAAGTAGTAGCTGAGGAGGTAAGGAATAAGAGATTAGCTTTCATAAGAACATAAGAATTGCCGCTGCTGGGTCAGACCAGTGGTCCATTGTACCCAGCAGTCCGCTCACGTGGGGCCCCCGGGTCAAAGACCAGTGCTCTAAAATGAGTTCAGCCTCAACTGTGTACATCCCAGTTTAGCAGGAACTTGTCCAGCTTAGTCTTGAAACCCTGGAGGGTGTTTTCCCCTACAACAGACTCCGGAAGAGCGTTCCAGCTCTCCACCACTCTATGTGTGAAGAAGAACTTCCTTATGTTTGTACGGAGTCTACCCCCTTTCAACTTTAGAGAGTGCCCTCTCGTTCTCCCTACCTTGGAGAGGGTGAACAGTCTGTCTTTATCTACTAAGTCAGATATTTTGAATGTTTTGATCATGTCTCCTCTCTGTCTCCTCTTTCAAGGGAGAAGAAGCCCAGTTACTCTGATCTCTCACTCCTCCAGCCCCTTAACCATTTCAGTCGCTCGTCTCTGGATCCTTTCGAGTAGTACTGTGTCTTTCTTCATGTAGGCCGACCAGTGCTGGATGCAGTACTCCAGGTGAGGACGCACTATGGCCCGATACAGCGGCATGATAACCTTCTCTGATCTGTTCGGGATCCCCTTCTTTATCATTCCTAGCATTCTGTTTGCCCTTTTTGCCACCGCAGCACATTGTGCAGACGGCTTCATCGACTTGTCGATCAGAACTCCCAAGTCTCTTTCCTGGGAGGTCTCTCCAAGTACCGCCCCGGACATCCTGTATTCGTGCATGAGATTTTTGTTACCGAAATGCATCACTTTGCACTTATCCACGTTGAACCTCATTTGCCATGTCGCTGCCCATTTCTCGAGCTTGATTATGTCTCTTTGTAGATCTTTGCAATCCCCCTGTGTCTTCACTACTCTGAATAACTTTGTATCATCCGCAAACTTAATCACCTCACTCGTCGTACCAATGTCCAGATCGTTTATAAAGATGTTAAAGAGCACGGGTCCAAGCACTGAGCCCTGCGGCACCCCACTGGTGACACTCTTCCAGTCCGAGTATGTCCATTTACCCCCATTCTCTTGTTTCCTATGCTCCTGCCAGTTTTTAATCCACGTGAGTATTTCATCCTCGATTCCATGGCTCGCAATTTTCTAAAGTAGTCGTTCATGCGGAACCATGTCGAACGCCTTCTGAAAATCCAGATATACAATGTCGACCGGGTCGCCCTTGTCTATCTGCCTATTTACTCCCTCACAGAAGTGCAGCAAGTTCGTCAGGCAAGATCTGCCTTTGCTGAAACCGTGCTGGCTGGTCCTCATTAAACCGTATTCATCAAGGTGATCAATGATGCAGTCCTTTATCAGCGCCTCTACCATCTTTCCCGTTACCGAGGTCAGACTCACCGGTCTGTAGTTTCCCGGATCTCCCCTCAAACCTTTTTTGAAGATCGGTGTAACATTCGCCACCTTCCAGTCTTCCGGAATCTTTCCCGATTTGATTGACAGATTGGCTATTAGTTGAAGCAGTTTTGTATAGTCCCTTTCAGTTCCTTGATGACCCTAGGATGGATGCCATCCGGTCCTGGGAATTTATCGCTCATAAGCCTATCAATCTGCCTGCATACCTCTTCTACACTGACTATCAACCCTGTCAGTTTCCCGTCTTCATTTCCTCCATATAGATCGCAAAAAGAGGAAGACATAGTAAACAAAACATAAGATTAAAATGTACTTCTATACCGCAATACCGTTGAGTTCAATGGAGTTTACAAAATAAAATAATTACAATAGTTGAAGTGTGTTGAATTACCTAAGGAGCTTGTGAACAAATATGTTTTTAAATGTCTCCTAAATAGTTGATAGGTACTAAATGTCACAATTAGAGAATTTAAGTCCTTATCCCAAGATGCTGCATGATAAGACAGGAGACGTTGATGGTATCTTTTAAATTTTTACACCCTTTAACAGATGGAAAATTAATCAGTGCATGCGAACAATAGGATGTTTGCAAATGTGAATGAATTCACAAGATTGTTGGGTATAAGACCCGATGTTACCTTGAAACAAATACAACCAAACGAACTTCAGATGGGCCTCTTATCAGCAATCAATGCAATTTGCGAAGGAAAGGAGAGATATGATCAAACTTTTTCAAATTGAAAATTAATCTGACCACTGCATTCTGGATAATATGTAATCTATAAAGATTTTTTTTAGAGCTTTGAATCTCTCTGCAGCAACACGCTCATTTTGGCAGTTATACAAACAGTGTTCCACCAAGTTATGCAGGGCCGCCATCAGGGCAGTACTACCAGTCCTGCATTCAGGGGCCCGGAGCTGACAGAGGGCCCGGGCTCCCCCAGGGTCGCAAGCATAGTCTCCTCTCCTTCTCTTACCTGCCCTGCCGCAGCACACAGCTGAATGGAAGTCTTCCCGATGTCAGCGCTGACATAGGAGGGAGGACTTAAGCAATGCCCTCCCTTCCTCCGACGTCAGCGCTGACATCGGGAAGACTTCCGGTCGGCTGCTTGCGGCAGGGCAGGTAGGGAAAAGGCAGTCGTGTTCCGAAGGGGGGGGGGGGTGCACAGCCGGTCAGGTCCCCTTAGCCTTGTGGTGCTTCTCCCGATCGACCGACAAACCTCCCTGCCCTGTAGCAGCAAATCTAAATTACCTTCTTACAGCAGCTTCAATACTCCAGCTGCTGTAAGAAGGTAATTTAGATTCGCGGCTACAGGGCAGGGAGGTTTGTCCGACCGGGCCTGTTCTGTTGTCGGTCGGGTGGGGAAGCGCCACAAAGGTAAGGGGCAGGGAGGGAGAAAGGGAGGAAAGGTGGAGTGGAGAAGAAAAGACGCTTAAGGGAAACTGAGGGGGGAGAAGGCCACTGAAAGCACTGGGGAAGACAAAGGGGTGGAGAAGGACGCTGAAAGGACATGGGGAAGACGGGAGGGGGGGGGGAGAAGGATGCTGAAAGCACATGGGGAAGACAGAGGGGGGAGAAGGACCCTGAAAGGACATGGGGAAGACAGGGGGGAGAAGGACACTGAAAGCAAATGTGGAAGACAGAGGGGGAGAAGGATGCTGACAGGACATGGGGAAGATGGGGGGGGAGAAGCACGCTGAAAGGAAATGGGGAAGAGAGAGTGGGGAGAAGACACTGGCAGGGAAGAAGACAGAGATGCCAGACTATGAGGGTAGCGGAGGGAAGAAGATGGGTGCCAGACCAATTTGGGAGGGGGAGAAAGGGAGAGGCACAGTAACAGAGCAAATGGAAGATGCAGAAAAAAGAGAGACAGTGGATGGAAGGAATTAAATGAGAACATGAGGAAAGCAGAAACCAGGCAACAAAGGTAGGAAAAAATTTTTTTTTTTGCGCTTCAGGATAAAGTAGTATATTAGTTGTGTTGATAAAAATTTATAAACATTAGAGGCTCTGGTAGAAACCAGTTTACAAAGTATGTATTCTTCCCAATTAATATTTCAAAATTAATAAAGTCTTTTTGCTTATTTTTAAATGGGTTTCTACCAGAGCCTTTAATTCAGTAGCATAATTAAATGAAATAACTATTTCTGTAGTTTATAGGGACGGGCGGGGACGGAGGGGATTCCTCGCGGGGACGGGCGGGGACGGAGGGGATTCCTCGCGGGGACAGGTGGGAGTCCTCAAGGGGACGGGTGGGACTTTGGCGGGGACGGGTGGGATTTCTGTCCCCGCGCAATTTAAACATGCACCTTTCTTCCTCCATCCCATGCACCTTTCTTCCTCCATCCCATAACACACACAGCCTGGTGGTGATGATTATCAGATTGATTCATGAATATATAATGATGTTATGAGTGTGCACCTCTTCCTTCCCATCCTCCTTAGCATGTCACATACAGCATGTGACATTACACAAAGTCTGTGTAATGTAACATGCTGTATGTGAAATGCTGAGTAGGATGGGAAGGAAGAGGTGCACACTCATAACATTATTATATATTCATCCATAGCTGCATGTTAATGATGTGCTCATATGCACTTATTTATCATCATAACATATACATCATCATTAACATGCAGCTGTGGATGTGTAAGGACAGGCTGAGGAGGATGGATGGGAAGGAAGGAAGGTGCACATATCAACATATCGAAAATTTTTAACATGCATGATGCAGCTATAGGCAAGCTGAGGAGGATGGGATCATACAGATGTGTATGTTCAGATATGCGCTCAGATGTGTATGTTTAGATATGCGCTCACATATACGGTCAGATGTGTATGTTCAGATATGCGCTCAGATGTGTATGTTCAGATATGTGCTCAGATGTGTATGTTTAGATATGCGGTCAGATATGTATGTTCAGATATGTGCTCGGTCATATGTAAGAGCTAGCAGACACATTAATTATTTTGTCAGATCAATCAGTTCTGATCAATTAAATAATCGATTGTAAATAATTTTGTACATTTTTATTAATCCGTTTGATCAATATCGATCGGAATTCTTTTTCTGTTCGATGGTATCCGATTAGAGCAGCTAATCCTGCAACAGAGACCTCCAGTGCAATTGTGATCTACTTCTGGCCTACAAAGATCAAAAGAAATCCTTAACTGAGATTTTACATTCAAAAGTGAATTATAGTTACTAGCACTATTATTTATTAGTTATTTATTATGCAGATGTTTGTTAGTTTCTTATTAGTTCAGTATTAGACATATGTTAGTTTAGAATAGATAGGTATAGATTAGTTTAGTTTAGGTTAGGTTAGGGCCCTGCTGAAAGAGTCTACCTTGACGTGGTTGCAGGCTTACAAATCTTTTGGTCAAAGAGTGTGGTGACAGATAAAAGTATGTGTGTAATAGGCCCATGGAAGAAGGAGGGGTCGGGGGGGGGGGGGAAGGGGTGCATGGGGGGCCCAATAGGATTGCTCAGTAAGGGGCCCAGAAATTTCTGATGGCGGCCCTGAAGTTATGTATTCCACCCTAGAAGCATCCTTCCTGTGTTGCAAGATGATTTTGATGGCCAAATTAAGCAAAATTCATAGTAATTTTTGATTATCAGATACTGACTGCTGAGATGGATATTTGAGCTAGATGCAGTTAGCCCCAATGGTTTAAATGCTGAAGTGGAATGGATGTCTCTGGTTTGATTCTGCCGTGACTTGCTTAGTGCTCTCTTTTGTTTGGATCTCTTGGGTCAGATGACGTGTTAATATTTAAATGAACGGTGAGACAACGACACCATGTTAGGAATGGAACAAAGCTGGCAGCGGGTCTTATGTTTTGGTGAGAGATGCTATATAGTGAGAATTATAGACTTGTTAAATTTAGTTGCTTTTCTCTGATATTGCTTTTTCTAATGTTATATATAGGGGTTGCTCCTTGAAACATCACTTGAGTGAAACGTGGATCTATGTCGGAGCCCTGTTCAGCTGTGCAACTAAAGATAAGTTCTCTGCTCTAATAGCAGTTGAATCTACAGTATAGAGAACATTGAATTAGAATTAGAAGAATGCTAATTATTTGGTGGATGATGGAGGAAGACCAGTGAGGAGGCTAGCTACGTTAAACCTGTAACCTGAATAAAATAGCATGGTCCAGGTGCAGCCACTGAAGTCTACCCTCCTTCAAAGTCTACTTACCGTAATATTATATTGAATGATGATATTAAGCTTCTGCTCAAAGTAGTTTATTGAATAGATATAGGAGAAATGATAATACTCTTTGAAGTCTAAAATAAAATATTAATGTGAAGTCACTCTATGATATAGTGAAGTTTATCAGTGTTCCAATATATGAGAGATTTGAAGTTAAGCCAAATTTTGCAGTGTTATAGAATAGCACATATGTACATCCATGTGTACAGTGCTTCCCTGGTCATTCGCGGTCCCGGTCATTTGCGGTATTTTCCAACTGCGAATGACCGGGCAGGAGAGGGTAGCCGGAGTGCTGGAGAGTGAAGGAAATCACTCGCGATATGCTCTGACTGCCTCTTCCTGCACTAAAATCAGGCCTCACCAATCAGGAGCTGCTTTGACACGCAGCTCCTGATAGGTGAGGCCCGACTTTAGTGCAGGAAGAGGCGGTTGGAGCATATCGCAAGTGATTTCCTTCACTCACTGGCGCTCCGGCTGCTCTCTCCTGCCTCTCCAACTGCCCTCTCGTGTCTCCCCCGCTAAAAAACGAATTTGCAGTTTTTCAACATGTGGGTGTTCCTGCAACGGAACCCATGCGAATATCGGGGGAGTACTGTAAATCCTAATTATTGCCAATTAACAGTAGATTTCTAATTAGTTTTTTTAGAATCTGTGCCCATATTTGGGCAATCTTTATAGAATGCAGGGGAGGTAGTCATGGCTTAATGGGACAAAACCAACATGGATTTAGCCAAGAGAAGTCTTGCCTCACCAATCTGCTACATTTTTTGAAGCTATGACTAAAGGTGTGAACAATGATGATTTAATGTAAGTAATGTATCTAGATTTTGAAAAAGCGTTTGACAAACTTCCTCATCAGAGAACCCTGAAGAAATTAAAAGCAAATGGTCTATTGTGAACTAGGAATCTATACTGCGTCCATTGCTTTTTGACAAATTTATACGTGATCTGGAAATGGGAGCAACAGGGATATGATTGAATTGTAGATGCTACAAAATTATTCAAAGTTGTTAAATCACATACAGATTGTGAGAAATTACAAGAGGACCTTCTGAGACCGTGAGACTGGGCAACCAAAACAGCAAATAGAATTTAATGTGGACAAGTAGACACTGATTCACATAGGGGAAAATAAACCAGATTATAGCTACAAGGAAACTGATTTAGGCGTCTTTGTGGACAATTCATGAAACCTTCTATTTCAGAGGTCTCAAACTCAAACCTTATGCAGGGCCATATTTTGTAGGTACTTGGAGGGCCGCAGTTTATAAATCTTTCCTTTAATTGTTAAAAAAAAGATTTATAAGAGTTTTACCTCATGCAAAACTGTCATTTCTTTAATAAGACATTAACTATTTTTTCTGCGGCCTTCACAGTTAAAGTTTAACATCTTTCCTTTCTCTAAACTGACACATTTCAATCACTATATTGAAAATAAAATTATTTTCCCTACCTTTGTTATCTGGTAACTTTATTTTTCTGTGCTTTTAACTATATTTCCAGGGCCTTTTACCTTTTGGTGAAGGTGGTGGGACCTGGTGGACCCTTCCGATTACTGGTGGGCTATGGCCCTAATGGATACCAACATTCTTTCTTTCAGAATTTGGTTAATATTTGCTTACGGGCTTCTGTTTGTCCATTAATTCTGGTAGGTGACCTCAATCAAGTTTTAGACACAGGTATGGATCGCTCTGGATCGTCTGGAGTGACGACGGTGAAACAAACTAGGGGTATTCCATATCTCTGTCGAGCACTAGGGTTGGTGGACCCCTGGAGGTTGCTACACCCCACTGAAAGGGATTATACTCACCAATCTAGAGCCCATGGTTCTTTTTCCAGAATTGATTACACCTTACTTTCTGAATCCTTATTTGCCCGGGTCTCTGCAGTTACAATAGGCCCACTTGAAGTGTCAGACCACAATATGATTTGGATTGATGTAGCGATGGGCGGTCTAGTGGGTCCTGGGTCGGGGTGGAGATTTCCCTCCTATTTACATAAAGATGACCATTTTCAGAAGTACTTATTGGACAAGTGGGAGACTTATTGTTCTTTTAATGCCCAACATATTGATCAGCCTCTATTGTTTTGGGATGCGGCCAAGGCGGTATTGCGTGGAGATATAATTGCATATGTGACAACTAGAACCCGTCGTATAGTGAACCGTATAGTACAACTGGAACGACAGCTGACGCAATTGAAACGTGATTTAGTGTGTAATCCTTCCGAAACTCTTAGTGAAGCGTATAAAGCGGTACAGGTGGCGTTAAATTCCCTCATACATGAACGTACTAAAAAATTGTTGTTTTTTCGAAAATTCCAATTTCATAGATATGGTAATAAGACAGGGAAGCTTCTAGCATCTGTCACTAAGAACTGGAATGGGTCTCGTTATATTCCTATGATTAGGGATGGCTCGGGGAAGATCTTAACGTCTGCAGTGGATATTTCTGCCGCATTTCATGAATATTTTGAAGCTTTCTATGCATCCCCGGGTCCTTATACTGGTCCTGACGTCTGTGACTATTTGGAGGACGCGGGCATGCCTAGATTAACGGCGACTCAGGTATCTCTGCTGGATAGGCCGCTTCACCTCCAGGAGGTGCTGCAGGCGATACAAAAATTGAAACCCTGCACGGCACCGGGGCCAGATGGCTATTCCCCGGAGTTTTTTAAGATCTTATCTGATTCTATAAGGGGGACTCTTTTAGCTTACTATATGACCATACAGGATCAGGGCGTATTTCCCCGTTATTCTAAGCTCTGATTACTTTGATACCGAAGCCCTCCAAGCCGCCCATGGACATGGATTCTTACCGGCCGATATCGTTACTGAACGTGGATATTAAAGTATTTGCCTGTATTTTGGCTGATAGACTAGCCCCTTTATTACCCGCGGTTATCGTGCCTGAGCAGGTGGGCTTTGTCCAGACTCGACACTCTGTATTAAATGTTCGCCGGGTTTTACTCGCGTATTCTCGAGCTCAACAAACACAATATCCCGGTCTTCTTGTGGGGTTAGATGCAGCGAAAGCCTTTGACAAGGTGCATTGGTATTACCTATTTCGCGTATTACACTATATAGGGTTTCCCACAAGTTATTTGGCGTCGATACAAGCGCTTTACTCGGGACCGACTGCGGCTGTGTTGGTTAATGGTATAAAGTCCCCCTCTTTTTCTGTGGGTAGGGGGACAAGACAGGGTTGTCCATTATCGCCCCTTCTTTTTCTTTTGTATTTAGACCCATTCTTACACACACTTCAGAGGGATGATGAGATAACGGGCTTGCCAGAGGGTTCTTCACAACTGTGGGTGCTAGCGTTTGCAGACGACCTCTTACTTACTTTGGGTAACCCACATCGTTCTCTGTTTAGAGCATTATAACTCCTGGATGAATTTACTCTTTACTCAGGTTTGGTCCTTAATAGGCAGAAATCATTGGTGCTGCCGACATTGCTTGAGGTACGGCACTCCTGGCAGGGAGACTTCCCTTTACGGTGGGCATCGTCACACTTGATTTATTTGGGGGTGGTTATACCTCAGAATTTGAATGGCCTTTATAATGCTAATGTCTTGCCCTTGCTACGCCGTACTGAGCTGTCTCTCGCTAATTGGAGAAAGTTACCTCTTTCTCTTTCGGGCCGTATTGCTCTATACAATATGATGATACTTCCACAATGGCTTTATACCCTACAAATGCTTCCCATTATGTTAACTGCCCGACACTTATCTAACCACAGGTCTCATCTTTCAGCATATCTATGGCAGGGTAAACGGGCTAGGCTTTCTTTGTCCAAATTGATGCTACCGATTGCCCAGGGAGAGTTGGGTCTTCTGTGTGTTTCTAGGTTTAATCTTGCATGTCAATTACGCCATATTCATGATTGGTTTTGTAATACTACTTGGTTTTCATTGTCTGAGCTTGAATGTTTTACTTTTAAACCTTATCATTTTAGTTATCTATTGCATGCTCTCCACTTACCAGAACTGCCACTGTTGCCTTCACACCCATTTTTACCGGCTATGCGAAAAGCTTGGAGGAAGCTGTGTCGCCTGTTGAAAATTTCCCCTGGAAGAACGCCTTATCTCCCTATTGCTGGAAATGGGGACTTTTTACCTGGCCTGGACTCTGTGATATTTCGGCGCTGGTCTAATGCGGGCCTTCAGTATGTGTCCCAGATTGTTCAACACTCCGGTATGCCAATCCCCTTTACGGAGCTACAGTCAATGTTTCACCTTTCTCCTGCTGATTGGTTTACCTATCGACAACTTCAACATTATTTGCAAACTTTGACACCAGCGGTGGTACGAGAAGAAGTGCAGACCAGTTTACAGGAGGCTCTTTGTCTTACAGCTCAGGAGTTGATACCGTTGAAATTCTATCATAAGTTTTTGCAAGAACTGTCTGGCGAATTGGACTTTACCATTCTGGCTCAGAAGTGGTCAGCTGATCTCCACATACCCATATCTAAGGATATGCTCCGTAAGGGTCTTCGCTCAGGGATTGCTACTACTCAGTCATCTATGGAAAGGGAGCGAAATTACAAGTTCTTGTTGCGTGCCTTTTACCCGTCCAAGAGAGCTCATGTGATGGGGATAAGTGTGGGACATACCTGTGGTAAATGTGCCTGCCCAATGGCTTCTTTTGGACATATGTTCTGGACCTGTCCCTTGGTGTCTACTTTTTGGATACAATTGGTATCAGCGGTGGCACAGCTTTGGGGTTGTTCTTGGAGGATGCATCCAAGCTTCCTCTTTACACTACAACTTCGCTTCCATCCGCCTAGACATGGTTGTGCGGCCTTTCTTCAGAAAACTGTGCTGTTGGGCAGGAAATGCATCTTGCTGCAGTGGCTATCACCCCAGCCGCCTTCTATATCCCAGTGGAGAGCACTGATGTTACAGCAAATGTTATTAGAACGCAAGGATATTGTAGAGTTGTCTTCTAAAGCAGGCCGACTGTTTAGTGCATGTTGGCGGCCATTCAGTCTAACTTTTACTCCTTATATTCAAAACCAAGTATGGAATACATAACATGTATCTTTCTAATTTGTTACTGATTTTCACTTTTGGGATGATTACCGCTGCTGCTGCTGCCTTTGGGAGGGGGGGTGGGGGGTGGGGTTTTGGGGATTGGCTTTGTATTATGCAAAATCTGTTCTAACTGTGAGTTGTATTGATTCTTGTGGTTTTGAATAAACATGATTTAAACATATTTCCAGGGCCTTCTTATCCATTGACTGTTTTTTCTCTCCATCTTCACTTTCTGCGTTGCATCCATCTTTGGCATTAACTTAAAATTCAATTTTTCTGCTTTCTTCTCAAAATCTACTTTTCCTTGTCTTCCCTTCCTATCTCTATCTCCTTCCCTCCCTATTTCCATGGTCTGACATCTCTCTCCTTCCCTCCTTGTGTAACATTTTTCTTTCCCTTCCTCCTTTCTGCTTCCTGCAGTCCATGTCCCTTCCTTTCCTCCTTTCTGGCCCCCCCTCCCAGTCCAACATTTCTTCCTCTTTTCCACCAGTCCAACATTTTTTCTCTCTTCCTCCTGCATGCTTCTCCTCTGGTCCTCCTTCCCTCCCCAACCAACATCTCTCTCTCTCTCTCTCTCTCCTTCCCTCCTTGAGTCCACTCTCTACTGTCTCCCCCTTCCCCAGTGTAACATTTCTCCTTCCCTCCTTTTAGTCCTCCCCATCCATCTTGCCCTCTCCATGAGTCCAACACTTTCTGCCTCTTGCACGCTTTCTCTCTCTGTCCTTGCCTCTTCCCTTGAGTGGCATCCCTCCTTCCCACCCCCAACCCAACATGCTCTCTACCCATGCATCATCACATTCTCCCCTCCAGTATTTAGCACCTTTCCTTTCCCTCCCTTTCTTCCAGGTCCAACAGCACCTTTTCTCCCTTCCTTTTACCTCCCCCCTGTCCAGCAGTACCCCTTCTCCCTTCCTTCCTCCCCCCTGTCCAGCAGTAACTCTCCTCCCTTCTCTCCCCCACTGTCCATCTGTAACTCTCCTCCCTTCCATTTCCCTCCTCCCTGTCCAGCAGCACCTCTCCCTCTCCCCATGTCTAGCAGTACCTCTTCTCCCTTCCCTCCTTCCCTCTTCAGCAATACCCCTCTCTTCTCTAGCCCAGTGGCAGCTCACTGTGTGATTTTAACTTAGCTACACAGCTGCCACTAGCAGTCGTTTGCACGTGGTTTCATCAGGCAGCCTCGGGGCCTTTGTTAGACCAACCTGCCTCGCATCATTGAAGGGGCCTAGCAAAGGCCCCAAGGCTGCCTGATGAAACCGCGTGTAAACTGGCTAAGTTTAAATCACACAGCTGCCGGGGGTGGGGAGAGAAGAATTCATATGTCTCCAGAGTTCCCGTCATCTTCTTAGGAGGGGGCTTGCCCTTAATGCTCACCCAGAATGAGGCCAGCTCTTGCGCTCTCCTTCCCCACACAAACAAACCACACGCCGGCACAGATGCCGCTCCGCTAGAGTCTCCAGTGGCGGCTGCCACCGCCGACCCTCTTTCGAAGCAAGGCGCTGATTGGCCGACCTGGAGAGGTAGGCATGGTCCTACTGGTTGGAGGAGAAGAGGAAAGCAGGAGTTGCAAGACAGCTGATGCTGGAGCTTCTCTTCCTGCATAGTGTGCCACAACAAATCTGAGTTCTCACCTTGCTTAGAGCGACTGCGGGCTGCAAAATAATACCTGGGGGGCCGCGAGTTTGAGACCACTGTTCTATTTAGTGTTTATGTTTATTGAGGGCTTCTATACTGCTACTAATGACTGGGGAGTCAATTCAGTGTGGTTTACATGAGCTTCTGTAGAGACGTTACCATACAGAGTTACAAAGAGCTTCTGTGAGGTGTTACAGTACATGGGCTCTATACTGAAATACATGTAGTTCTGTGGTGGTGTTACAATATAGGGTTATTAATACCAGCATGATTATGCCATAATCAATCATCCTACTTATGTTACTGGCACATTGATCATCCTATTTATATGCACACATTAATACCAGATCAATCATCCTATGTATATATACATACAATATTAGGTTTACTATTGCAGCTAAATACACTATCCACCTCTTCTACGAAACTGCAATAGCAGTTTTTTGTGCAGTGAGCCGCACTGAATGACTTGCGCTGCTCCAGATGCTCATAGAGTTCCTATGAGCGTCAGGAGGAGCGCGGGTCATTCAGCGCAGCTCTCTGCACTACAAACTGCTAGCGCAGTTTAATAGAAGAGGAGGTATATTTACCCACTTCTTAAGGAGATTTGCCATTTCAACTAAATATAATCTATTTACATGCATCTCTGAAAGTTCTAGTTTCCTTTCTGTCAACTTCGTAATTTCAATTGAAGTAGTCTGAGAAAACGATAGTCTTTATCCCTTTCTTGAATTTTCCGGTGTCCTTTTCTAGCTTTAATTCCTTCAGTAGGGCATTCCACTATGTTGGGGCCATTACCGAGAACATTCTTGCCCTGGGGCTTATGTATCTGATGTCTTTGAAGGAGGGTATTTGCCTTGAGCGCCGAGCACATAGGGGTGTATGGTTTTGTAGTCCGGCTGCTAGGTATTGCGGTTCTGAGATGTGAACAGTTTTATACGTTAGCAATAAGATTTTGAATCTTACCCTGCTCTCATTTGGGAGCCAGTGTAACTCTTTTAGGGCGGGGTGACACTCATCTGTCTCGATTTACTGAGCAAAATCCTAGCTGCAGCGTTTTGTACTGTTTGAATCTGTCTGATCAGTGTGTAGTCTTGGCCAAAAAAATAAGTAGAATGTTAGGAATTATTAGGAAAGGACCACACCTTGAGCATTGTGAGCAATTCTGGTCACCACATCTCAAAAATATATATAGCAGAATTAGCAAAGGAACAGAGAAGAGTGACCAAAATGATAAGGGGGATGAATCAACTCTCCTATGAGGAAAGGTTTAATAGAGGGGAGATTTAATAGAGATCAATAAAATCCTGAGTGGAGCGGAATAAGTAAGTGCAAATTAACTGTTTACTCTTTCAAAAAGTATAAAGACTAGGACACATCATTAAGCTACTAAGCAGTACTTTTAAAACAACAATAAAACAGATTCAGCTTAAAACAAGTAGTAGAAAAAAAATTTTTTTCACTCAAGGCATAGCTAAGCTCTGAAATTCACTGCCAGAGGGTGTGACCGACAATGGCAATCCTGTAACTTCAAGGCAGAAGAAGAAAGAAGGTTCCTTACAGGGCTGTAGCCGCTGTACTACTCCACATAGGGAAAGATTTAAGATGTTGTCATCTATGGGCAGGACTGGAGAGGTGTTTCTTCCCCTGAGATCATAGAACATGGTTGTGAAGCAAATGGTGGTATCTGGTGCTTTCAACATTTGTTTCCCTAGCTAGTTAACTATGTTTCCTATGTCTAACTACAGGTCTGGTCCCATCAGACCCGCTATGCTAGACAAATGCCTATTGGTTCAGTTGATCCTATACAACAAGATGAGACAAAGGTATGAGATAGATAAATATGGATGAAGAAAATGGAGGAGGATCCAAATGAATATTATAAGAGAGGTTAAACTACAAGGGAGAAAGGAGAGCCAGAAAGATGCATGCAAGGTGGGAAACAATATTAAGGCACAGAGAGGGGAAATAAAGAAGGACAAGAGAAGATAAAAATTAAAGAAGGGCAGTTAAAAGCAATGAGTAGAGATGTTGAATATACCATAGAATAGGGTGGAGAGCAACCTGATGGATTTGCATTAGAAACAGACATGCCCAAATGTCACAAGATATTCTGGCATTTTCGCATACCAGGAATTTTGCAGAATAGAACCCTTAGTGAACAGAGTCCTATTATACTATCAGAATCAGTCATCAATAAAACATGCTGTGGCTGCTGTTTTCAGTAAGTGCCACTAAATTAAATCTTATCAAATGAAAAATGTTATTGCTGCATACAACTTTATGAGCACCACTCTAATGAGCTACATGAATTAATATAATACTAATATACAAATATGGCTGCTCCTAAGGGTTTTTTCATTTTGCTAAAACTTTAAGGAACAGAAAAGCTCGAAGATATATTAAAACTACTATCTGCTGATAAATTGCACAGTATATAAAATTTAAATGTGATCACGCCACCCTTAAATTATTATAATAAACTATTCTGTTTTCCTTCCCCCTGACATTTATAAAATTCATTTGGAAGAGTGGGATATACCTTGAAGAGATTAGTGATAAATCATGTATTTTTAATGAATATCAATAGGAGAAACCCCATGACATAGCCTACCATCTAATTTGATTAAACTGTGCTTAAGGCAACACTACCTTTCTGGCTAGGGAATAGCTCCATAATGACTTTGTGAGCATTATTGCAGGCTGTTTTAATGATTTAATGAACTGCCTCTATATTTAGTTCAATAGTCTTAAAATGATTAGTGTTTAAGAAAAATTAGCTCACTTTGATTTAATTCTATTTGATGGCAAGTTTAAATAATCTAACCCCGCAAAACACAATGGAGAAAGATTCCGAAACCCACAGCCTGCTGCCTGCAGAAAACAATGCACCAATCACTCATGGCAGTTTGTTGCTACACTGCTCTATGGAAAGATGCATTTATCTCTTAAAATGGCCTTCAGTAACAAACATGCCTATAGTTGATAGCTAGTAATTTTCCTCTTACAGCAGGTAAGAGTAATCACTGTATCTAATATAAAATCAAGATTACAGCCTTCATTTTCAGGACCCAGAATGACTGTGCACATACAGTAGCAAGCTGGCTCTTCTGGGTTAAGCACACAGACACCAACAAGATGGGCTGCCCAGTTCCAGGAGGCAGATTTTTGTCCAGTCCTGGTTTTCTGACAAAGAGGAACGTAGAACCGGAAAACAAACATCTACGAGATTCCAAATGAAATATCTCTAGAGATGGTAGAGATATATCAACTTGGATCATTATTGTTTATTGGTTGAAAACATCTAACTGACTCAACATGGCCAGTGTTTCGGCACATTGAATGGTACTCACAGTTTTAGTGGTGCTTGAGAAATATTCCATGTTATCTGACCCATCACCTATCACACTTTGACATAGGTATATCTTGACTCCTGAGGAAGGCACTTTAGGTGCCGAAACACTGGCCGTCTTGCGTCAGTTAGAAGTTTTCAACTAATAAACAATAAAGATCCCAGTTGATACATCTCTAAACATAGAACCATGATGGCAGATAAAGGCCAAATGGCCCATCCAGTTGGCTCATCCACAGCAACCATTATCACTTCATCTCTCTAAGCGATCCCAAGTGCATATCCTAGGCTTTCTTGAATTCAGACACAGTCTCTGTCTCCTCCACCTCTTCCAGGAGACTGTTTCACACATCTACCACCCTTTCTGTAAAAAAGTATTTCCTTAGATTACTCCTATTACCTCTTAAATTTGTCCTATGCCCTCTCATTCCAGAGCCTCCTTTCAAATGAAAGAGACTTGACTCATGCACATTTACATCACGTAGGTATTTAAACGTTTCTATCATAAGAACATAAGAACTGCCGCTGCTGGGTCAGACCAGTGGTCCCTCTCCTGTCTTTCCGCCAAAGTATACAGATTGAAATCTTTAAATCTATCCCCCATACGCCTTATGACGAAGATCACACACCATTTTAGTAGCCTTCCTCTGGACCGACTCCATCCTTTTTATATCTTTTTGAAGCTGTGGCCTCCAGAATTGAACACAATATTCTAAATGAGGTCTCACTAAATTCTTATACAGGGGCATCAATACCTCTTTTTTTCCTACTGGCCATACCTCTCCCTATGCACCCTATTATCCTTCTAGTTTTCGCCATCACCTTTTCAGCCTCTCTGCTGGTGTTTATTTCATCTGGATTTCTGACAACCACATCCTGATGCATGATATGGCCTGCAATACTCATTTCTACAAAAATATAACTTTTTTGTGCAGTAGGTTTAAAACCAGGACTGGCCAAAAAGTCATCCTCTTAGAACTAGGAAACTTGGCAGCTCTGTATCATCCTCATTAGAGGAAGGAAGACTTAGCAAGTAGATATTTCTTGATTTGATTGGCAAAATCTCTTGATAGAAATGCCTAGACTCGAGTGTCCTGATAGATTATTTATTTAATTTGATGAAATAACTTGGAAAAGGTGCTAGATTCAGACTCATATCACTAAAAACCAAACAGCCAATAATATACAGTTGCAACATACAGTATAATTAAAGATTAAAACCTATACGTACATGCATAAAATAATCAATCTACAAAATAATCCCAGAAGAATGGCATAAATTTTAGAAAAAAAATGAAAACTGACCATACTTCCAGAGGGGAAAAATAAACAAGTCTCTGAGCACAAAAGATCCCTTGGAAGAACAGACCATCTAACACTTAAATGTTTTTGTTAGCTCCCTCCAAAGTTTGGGCCGCTTCCTTCTGATTCTCTCACGGAAATTGTTGGAACACTTTCAGACAATAATTTTTGGTTGACAGTTTGTCCTTGTGGTAGATATTTATAGTGAACAATGCTGCAACTGTAAAAAAAAAAAAAAACCAAACCTGTTAACATCACTTTGACATTCGACCAAACTTCTCAAGATTTTTTTTTGGTCTTGGCAATGTTTTGGCTCTCCATTGAGATGATTGAGCCTTGGTTTCCATGTCATAACTATAGACCCATGTCTCATCACCAGTTCTTTATCAAGAAATGTTTCATCTTCATTTGCCTGCTCAAGAAGAATCTGACAGATCATGACACAGTTGTTCTGGTCGTCGGTCATCAACCGTGAAATAAACTTTGCTGCAACATGAGACATCCCCAACATCTCTGTTAGAATGTTGTAGCATGAACCAATGGAGATATTGCATTCTTCTGACAATTCTCTAGCAATTAATTGCCAATTAGCGCTCACAAGAACCCTCACTTGATCAACATGATCATCATCAGTTAATGTTGATGGTCTTCCAGTTCGCGAATCGTCTTCCAGTGATTCACGACCACTTTTGAAGTGTGAATACCATTAAAAACACCTTCCACAACTCATAAGCCACTTTCAACATTTCATAAGTTTCTGTAGTGGTCTTACCCAATTTAAAACAGAACTTCATGCTGTAGTGATGCTCATTGAGGTCGCACATGATAAAAAAAAAACAAAAACACACTTTCACAATAACTGCTGTAGCTTGGAGACAAAAATAGATATCAACAAACAGAAAAAAGGAGGTTACTCATGAGGCTTCAAGCTACTCAATGTCTCAAAAGAACTTCTCATTGATGCACAATTCAAACTGTCCTGAAACTTTTTGAACAGACCTCATAGTGTAATATCCAAAAATATTGTCTCCTCCCTTAAAATACCCAAGAAAAACCTATTGAGGTACAAAGACAAGAAAACTACAAAGAAAGTACCCCTGTTACTGATACACAATCCAGAGCTTGAAAAACAGAGAAAAATTATATAAGATCTACAGCCAGGAGGATGAAAGATATATTTCCAGCGCCACCTATGTTGGCATTCCGACAGCTTCCTAATCTGAAGAAAAAAAAACCTAGTGAAACGCAAACTCACAAAAAAGAGAATAGCATACATCCCTGCAATATACCAAGGTGCAAACTGTGCAAACACATTTCATTGGATCCCACAGTCACTCACATGGGAAAAACATTCAACATAAGGGAATCCTATACATGTTCATCTTCTAATGTGGTATATATCATTCAATGCAAAAAGTGTAAAGAACAATGTTACATTAGAGAAACAAATCAGATGCTAAAGACTAAGATTAATCTACACAGATTTCACATTAAATACTGCAATGACAACCAGGATATTACCTCTGTCAGACGACACTTCAAAAAACCAGGGCACTGCATCAATGATTTTATGGTGAGAATACTAAGAGGAAATATTAAGACAATCCAGGAATGTAAAATCTTTGAAATAAAAAATGATAAAATATTTGACACCCACCAGACAGGACTTAACAAAGATCTTAGTTTTCTATTGCATTACAAATCATAAAATTATACTGATTTGTCTTATCAGCCATCCATATTTCTCTCTCTCACCCACCCAGCTCTTCCTGTTTTCTCACCTTACCCACCCCTTCCTTTTCCTTTTAAAATTGCCATTGGACTGCTTTTATGTTTCACTTATATATTCTGGTATTTGTCAATATTTGCTCATCCTATACTATAAAGTGAGCTATAATTGTATGTTTGCATGTATGTAGATAAATTTTATCTTGAAAATGTCCCTAAGGATTTTTATGAAATGGGGTGAATCTATAGCTTTTGGGTGCAAGAAAGCGATTTAGATAGGTCTAGGATTTGTCAAAATTCATTTGAAGGGACATTTGGGGGTTTTTTTTTCTGATGTTCCTGCTTCCCCCTGCAGCCCATTGGCCAGGCATTCCTAAGGAAGCTTAGCCAGCCAATAGGCTATAGGAAAAAGAGGACCAAAGGTTGCTAAGGCAATGTCTCTGTAGCTACTGCTCCCACCTCCCACTGCTGCCCATTGATCAGATATTCCTAAGGAAAATTTACCATCCAATATGTTGCAGTAAAAAGCAGGATTGAAGGTTGCTTAGGCAGTGTCTCGATAGCTACTGCTCCCACACCCCCTTTCAGCCCATTGCTCAAATACACCTAATGAGAGGCTCCTGGGAAAATTGAGGAATCATGGGATAGGAGGCAATGTTCAGTTGTGGATTAGGAATTGGTTATCTGATAGAAAACACAGGGTAGGGTTAAATGGTTATTTTTCTAAATGGAGCAGGGTAAATAGTTCTTGTATGTGCTGCCATTTTTATTCTCTGTCTGCAACAGCCCCCTCACATTTCACCCCAATCCTCATACACTTCTAACCATGACAAATTACCCAGTTCCAGGCTAGAGGTTTTAGGACAGTTGTAGATTTCTGACAACCATATCCTAATGCATTATGGGACTTGCAGCACTGATTTCAATTGGCAGGATTAGGCACAGCGATCTGAACTACCAACAATCTCACCAAATTCAGAAAAGATCTGAAAACATGTTTTATCCAGAACTGCTTTAAGAAATTTCAAGTAATCTAAATTACATACAGCAAGATAGTCCTCTTGCCATAAATCTACACTGAAGAAGGACAATGCACTCTACAACCACTACCTAAGAATTATTGGTTAACCTACTTCCTAACAACTGATATCAATTAACCCACATAATCTTGTATTAATTGTCAAGATGATACAGATTCAATCTAGTCTTTGTATGTATATACTGTTCCTTGATTTAGGCAATTATTTCTCGATGTTCATAGGAATTCTTCATTTTCAGTTATGGCTCCTACCCTTTGGAGCTCTTTGCCTCTCTACCTTCATACAGAAAGTTCATTTCAGCCATTTAAGGTTTAATTTAAGGTATATTATTTTTCTCAGGCATTCTGTTCATAGAATTGATTGGGCTCGTAACTGCACAACACTCCCCACCCCTCAAACCTTATGTTTTTTCCTTTTCCCACCCTTGGAATTTAATTTTTATTGTAATCAACTTCTACTTCTTTTCCTTATGTTTCGTAACTATTTAATATATGTATTGATTTATTCTGTCATACCTCCCCTTTTTATATACTATATTTATTACATTGTAGACCACTTACATTTTCTTTGGTTTTATATTTGCGGTATATCAAATAAATGGGGTCTTTTAAACAGTTGACTCTTCCTTCGGTTCCACTGCTTTTAACGAAGTTGATCTATATTCAACAAATGTCTTAACGACTGCTCTGAGGCAGAATCACTTACAGAATTATTCCAAGATATGGTCCGCATTTGAAACTTGGCTTCAGGCACAGACTGATTCTGGACTCTTACCTTCTTGAGTGGACTTCTTTGGGTGGTTTATGGCTGCCTTATATGCACACATCCTTTTTCAGGGGGGGGGGGAGTTAGAGGGTGGGATTGGTAGGGGGATGTAGTTTTGTTCTGTTTTCTAAAAGTATGTACCAAAAAATATGGGTGCGTCAGTATATGCTTTGCTATACCCCCCTGTTGTGTTTGGGGTTTCCTTGTCATGATTTTTCTGCTTTTATATTGCTTTTCTATGGCTTAATAAAGATTTTAAATTTTTAAAAAATAAATAAAGAGGTCTTTTTACTAAGGCGTGCTAACTGACTTAGCATGCGCTAAAGATTAGCACATGATAAATGCTAAGGCACCCATTATATTCTATGGGCACCTTAGCATTTAGCGTGTGCTAATCGTTAGTGCGTTATAAATCGATTAGCCCGCCTTAGTAAAAGGACCCCAAATTGAACTTAGACCTGAACTTAACAGTTACACTGATGGCACTTTTTGAGTAATAGCCATAAAAATAATCATGAAGGCATGGAAACTATCATCTCTTGGCACTTGCCAGATGGTCAAAGAAACATAGAAATAGACGGCAGATAAGGGCCACGGCCCATCTAGTCTTCCCACCCCAATGACCCTCCCCTACCTTTCTCTGTGAATAGATCCCACGTGTCTATCCCATTTGGCCTTAAAATCAGGCACGCTGCTGGCCTCAATAACCTGAAGTGGAAGACTATTCCAGAGATCAACCACCCTTTCAGTGAAAAAGAATTTCCTGGTGTCCCCGTGCAGTTTCCCGCCCCTGATTTTCCACGGATGCCCCCTTGTTGCCTCGGGACCCTTGAAAAAGAAGATATCTTCTTACACCTCGATGCGGCCCATGAGATACTTGAATGTCTCGATCATGTCACCCCTCTCTCTGCGTTCCTCGAGTGAGTACAGCTGCAACTTATCCAGCCGTTCCTCGTACGGGAGATCCTTGAGTCCCGAGACCATCCGGGTGGCCATTCTCTGGACCGACTCCAGTCTCAGCACATCCTTACGGTAATGCGGCCTCCAGAATTGCACACAGTATTCCAGGTGGGGCCTCACCATGGATCTATACAATGACATAATGACTTCAGGCTTACGGCTGACGAAACTCCTGCGTATGCAACCTATGATTTGCCTTGCCTTGGATGAAGCTTGCTCCACTTGATTGGCAGTCTTCATGTTCTCACTGACGATCACCCCTAAGTCTCGTTCTGCTTCAGTTCTTGTTAGGATCTCTCCATTAAGGGTCTTGCATGGATTTTGCATGGATTTTGGATGCCCAGGTGCATGACTTTGCATTTTTTGGCATTGAAGCTGAGTTGCCAGGACCTAGACCAGCGCTCCAGTAGGAGTAGGTCGTGCATCATGTTGTCGGACATTGAATTTATGTCTGTTGTGCTTTTGCCCACTACATTGCTTAGTTTGGCGTCATCGGCGAATAATGTAATTTTACCTCGCAGCCCTTCTGCCAAGTCTCTTATAAAGATGTTGAATAGGATCAGGCCCAGATTATTTCCATACCCTGCAAAGCATTAAGATATGAGAGGGTTTGTTTACAAATGGTGGCTGAGATTATATTGGAACAAAATGTTCATTTAACTGACATTAAAACTGTTACAGATGCAAACACAAAGTATTAAGAACACTCTACCTGTGGAGATGGGCATGTTATGGATTCTAAAGAATGCAAAACCCAAACCCAAGACGCAAGCTGCTCTTTATTTCTCCAGATCAAGGCTGTAATTTGTCTGCTATTCATAGCTTCCTAGGTTTTCATGTTAATTTAAGAAAAAAAAAATTGAAATGCTAATTAGTAATAATCAGTAAGTCTGTGAATTTGAACTTCTTTAAATGGTTCTGTTTTGTTTTGTTCATAATCTCAATGTTAGGGGTTAGTAGAAACCTGAGGATAATTTTGCTATCAAATTTTGGGATCTGTAGGTGAGAATAGCACAGCTGAGACTTTTGTCATCACCCCCTAGAACAATCTTCATTATTTGTAATATTATCACTGGTTGAATGTGTTCATAATCAACAAAATGAGAGCGCAGAGATTTAGAAACATCTGGTTCTTTGTTCTTATTAAAATTCACTGAGTGAAACACACAAACAAGGCCAGTTTGTCTAGTGAAAAAAATAAATGGTAGAAGATTCATAGTGGTAACAGAAAAATGTTTGAAGGTTGTTTCTTACAGATAAACAGTAACTCTATCAGTGCCTGAAAACTTGTAACAACCAATTAAGAGCATATTCTGCAGTATTCTTCAACCTTTTGACATCTATGGACTGGCGGAAATAAAATAATTATTTTGTGGACCGGCACCGGTCCACGGACCGGCAGTTGAAGAACACTGGGCTAAGTCATGAGCCAGACCCCGCCCATCTTCACCCAATCTCTGCCCCAGACCCCGCCCCCATAGTAGTACTAATTGTAACACCATTTTTTCCATTCATTTTTCATATATACACATACACAATATAATCATATTAACAACACATAATGGTTAACCACAAAATTGAACTACATAAAGCACACTGTATGCTTCTCAACATTCATTCCTACCAGAACACAGATAACCCAATGCAAATATGGGACCAAAAACTAAAAGTACTAATATATACAAACAAACCCTAAGATGCAAGACTCTGCATGCAGAACAACCCCAGAGGAAAAGAAACAAATGCACTTCTTCCTGAACAGACAGCAGATGTAAATCAATCACTAAATTAAAAAATAAAATCATTCCCCCTACCGTTGTCTCCCTCCCTCCATGCTGTGCCTTGCCATCTGGCCTGCTTGCCCCTTTCCCCCGGTGTTATCTTTGGGCCGGCTCCCTCTTCCTCAGTGCTGCAGTGCACAAAGCCGTGGGCAGCAGCTCCTCGTGCGTCCCGCATCTCATCTAGAAGCCTTTTGTCTGATGTTGCGACATCAGAGAGAAGGTTTCCGGTTCAGGCGCAGGATGCACATAGGAGCCTCTGCCCATGGCTTTGTGCACTGCAGCACTGAGGAAGAGGGAGCCGGCCCGAAGACCACGCTGCATCAATCGTACCGTGGACCGGCGGCTGAAGAGCACTGTCTGGAGCTCGATGCATGTGCTGGCCCTGTGGACCGGCAGGAAATTTCTGTGGACCGGCACCGGTCCACGGACCAGTAGTTGAAGAACACTGATATACTGTATGTAGATGGTCTAAGAGGGAAAGATTCTTTTTATCTCCCCACAGAATTGTGACAACGTGAAATGGAGAAAGTCAGTATACAGTCTTGTTAGGCTGAAAACCATAGTGGAAAGGATCTACATGCAGCATGGCAGCAGCTCTGGTATAAACAAACAAAACAAAGTGGGGTTGGGCAATGAACATGCCAAAAGCAAAAAAATAATTAAAACAAACTTGTTTATTTCAAAAAAAGGACGAACATCAACTGTGGACCCGACACAGTACCGAGATGAA
Organism: Geotrypetes seraphini; assembly: GCF_902459505.1. Taxonomy (NCBI): domain Eukaryota; kingdom Metazoa; phylum Chordata; class Amphibia; order Gymnophiona; family Dermophiidae; genus Geotrypetes; species Geotrypetes seraphini. The sequence continues at coordinate 334,699,112 of NC_047086.1, forward strand.
GTAATACACTGGTGAGCAAGGCCTTTGTAAATGTGAAGCTCAGGCACAGGAACATTCGAATTGTTTGGTCAGTTCTCAGCGTCTGACTTTTTGAACGTTCCTGTGCCTAAGCTTCACATTTACAAAGGACTTGCTCACCAGTGTATTGCTTCGTCTCAGTACTGTGTCGGGTCCACAGTTGATGTTCGTCCTTTTTTGAAAAACAAGTTGTTGTTTTTTTATTATTTTTTGCTCTTGGAATGTTCATTGCCCGATCCCACTTTGTTTTTTGACCTGTGGGTTCTGGTCCTGTTGGACTCTTGATGTTTGTAGCAGCTAAGGTATACACATATCCTCATTTGCACTTTATTCCTCCCCTGTTTCTTTTACCGCTAGCCTTGAAATTTAAAATTACCAGTAGACATCATAATATTCAGAAGTTAGGAGTCCATGGCTGTTCTTGCTAAATGATATCTCCAAGCACCTACCTACCCATCTCTTCTTTTGTGGTTGTGTTTGTCACAAACTGGATCCCTAGCTCGGCTTTCTTGGTTAGGAACTCAGCACTAACTTCCCTTTTCATATACAAGGCCATTTTAAGTGGATGTTTCACAATGAGGTTCTCATTAGCAACTTGAAAGCTAGTCTTTAAAATCAAACTCTCACATCTTCCACCCTTTCTGGATAAACTTATCATCCCTCTCTGCCCTTCCCGGACTCTCAGATCAGCAGATCAGAACCTACTATCTGTCCCCTCCATCAAAGAATTATATTACACCAGGAAAACTAACTTCTCCGTAGTCACCCTAACTTTATGAAATGCCTTGCCATCCCAACTCAGCCTCGAAAATCTTGACAAATTTAAGACTAAACTAAAAACGTTCTTATTTCAAGATGCATTCCACAGCTCCTAAACTTCCCATTCTCAAAAGTCTGCCAACTGCTTTTAAGAAGTGACCCAATCCCTAATGTTACATCTCTTCTCCCTTCCTTTTCTTTTTAACTCATTTTTTTTCTTTCAAACAATGTAATTATCTACCCCCCTTTTCCTTTTACCCCCACTTTCATATTTGTCTTTGTAAAATGTCTCTTAATGTTCACTCTTCCCTCTCCTATAAGTATTATTTTAATTTTTTATTTTATTTTAGCATTGTAAACCAGCTAGATACTTGTCGATGGTCGGTATATTAAAAATAATAAACTTGAAACTTGACCTACTGTACAGAAGACTTGCACCACTTAATCCAAAGTGCAATTACAAACAGTAGCGTTCCCTAGACCATCTATTTTGAGCCTGCATGATCCAGACTACAACCTGTGGGCTTTAAACAGCATACTTCAGCTACCTTGTCTCCCTATATATTGCAGAATTCTTAGACTTAGGGGTCCTTTTATCATGCCGCGCTAGCGGGGTTAGCGCGTTGGACATTTCATCATGCGCCCCCCGCAGCCAGCTAAAAAACTAACGCCTGCTCAATGCAGGCATTAGCGGCTAGCGCAGCAGGCGGTATAATGCGTGGTATTATGCGCGTTAAACCCCTACCGCAGCTTGATAAAAGGACCCCTTAATGTTATTCTAATCAGGATGGTGGGGTTTTTTTTACCACAATATATATTGGAGAAAGAGCAGTTGAAATCTTTTGGATAGCTGCTTTATCTGGCTCGGGGACTCTACAGCAGAAGTTTCCTGAGGAAGCCAGATTGGTGAAACAGGGATGACTCTGTAGGATCTCTGCCTTTGCCTCCGCAGTTTGTGGAAGAAGATGCCGCTAGGTACAGCTGATTAGGGTCTGAAGGAGCACGGCTGTGAATTTAAGCAAGCTAAGTTGATTTTGATATTTTTCAGCTGCTATGCTATGCTGAATGTTTGGGGACATACTGCCTGTATTTCTTACTGAAGCTACTGAAGAATGTTTGATATCAATTGAAGAATCATTTCTAAAACTATGACTAAAATTAGTAGAAGTTTGGGAGTTTTTTTTATGACCTATGAAGCTCAACTGAGGCCTTTTTTCTCCCAACATAGGGATTGTTACTGATTAGTTATTAGTTTGAGGGTGTTAGGCCATGAATCCTTTTTTTTTTTTTTAATTTGAGTAAGACACTGGAAGTTATTGGGGGGGGAGTACCCCAGGGCCCTGATCAGTAACAATGGGCATCACTATAAATCAGGTTATATTTGTAATGGCACTACACATACTGCTTCCAGATCAGTGTCACAAATTTTTTAGCTGTGGCAAATTAAACGGAGCAAATGTTTTTTGCAGCACATTATTATTGAAATTATAAAATTGCAAAACCAACAAAAAATTAAATTTGAGAGTTATTTATTTAATGTTCTTTAAGCTATGTATGAGTAATTGTAACAACGGTGAAACTAAAGTAGATAGAATAGAATTGCTAATCAATGCAATGTATATGCTTGTTTTTGAGTGAAAATTAACTCAAAATGTGACTTGATAGTTGCCAAGCAAACACGCATTTCATCATCCACCATCTTCTTTTTTTTAAATTTAATTTCTGTCAGAGCAGAAAATCCAAGATCCAAATGGTAACAAAGCCTTGATTGCTTTATTGCTCAAGTTAGGATAACTACTGCATGAAAATAAAACTAAAATTACTTGCTGTTAGTTTTCAAGGACCAATCACGTTAAAGAATGATGCTTGTCTGGGACCAATCATGTCAAAGAATGATGCTTGTCTGGGTTGTGTTTTCCGTATGCACACAGATGCTTATAACATTGACAGACTCTTGCGTACATGATGTACATGTCATCTATTCTGGTGTATACTTATGAAGGGAATTTTTAAAAATAAAGTAAAATTCTTGAATCTCTCATGGCACACCTAGAATCCCTTCAAGGCACTGTGTGCCACACAGTTTGAGAGACACTGTTCCAGATTTGTCTATCTGTTTCCCAGTACAGGCAATGTTCCCAGGCACTTTATATATCAGGCAAATTCTTGTCTTTGGGTTCTAATCAGAACCCTTCACACAACAAACTGTACTCTTCTGACAGCTCCTTAATTCCTTAATCCAGAGTCTTATATAAGTACCACTAAGGAATGCAATGTTCCAAAGAAAGATGAAAGCACTTATATTTTGGTCCAGCTTCTGAAAAGCCATAGAACAAACCTAATTACTGAATGTGAGATTTCAGACAGATACCCACTAGCATATAAGAAAAAATCCTTCCAAACATACCAGCTATCATCCTATTTACCATGGACGAAGGCTTCAAATACCTTTCTGAGCAGAGACAACATGCCTTTTTGCTTGTTGTAGATTATTACAAACAACTGTATGTTAATGATCACATTCAACCATTCCCATATTTTGTTAATGATCATCCTCTTCTTAAAGGTTCAGCTACACAATGGTCTGTATTGACTTCCTTACTGTTAATTCAAGTAAAGTATTACCTGCTGATGTCTCTGCTCTGAAACAATGGTGTGATTTAACTATCTTAAAAGGCAAAGCTGTTTCCTATTTTTATAAATTAATGCGAGATCACTACTATACTATATCAGTTGATACTTATTCCAAATGGTCTCATCTACTCAATACTTCATTGACTCAAGTAGAATGGAACAATTTTTGGTCCAAGGTTAATAGACCACTGTTAGCTGCAGATCTCTCTCACTCTATACAGCATTTCCTTAAATGGAATGATACATGGACATCTCACAAAATGCTGAAAGCTAAATTATTGGACAATGACACCTGTTGGCACTGCAAATCAACATCTGTTTCTCTGAAACATCTACTTTATGAATGTTCATATGTAAAACCTTTTTGGATTGACATTTGGAATACTATCAAAGAAATAACTGGCAATTCAGCTGAAATAAACTTCAAAACCATACTTCTCTGCTCTCTACATCCCTTCTTTGAAAGCTCTCCCCCTCCTTTACAAAACTGCGCTAGTGTTTTTAGCGCTGGCCATGGCGGTGACAGCTCAGAAGCTCATAGGAATTCTATGAGTGTTGGAACTGTTACTGCAGTGGCTGGCGCTAAAAATGCTAGTTTGGCTTTGTAAAGGAGGGGGTCTGTTTGTAAACCTAAATTGATAGATACCTTGATTTCAACTGGATTATGTCAGGTATTTAAAAAACTGGAAATCGGCTCAATTGTTGAACTACACTTTCTGGTGGAACTCTATTTGCCTATATACAAGCAATATACAAATGAGAGTGTGATGCAGTGGTTAGAGCTACAGCCTCAGCACTCTGAGGTTGTAGGTTCAAACCTAAGCTAGGCAAGTCACTTAATCCTCCACTGCCCCAGATACATTAGATAGACTTGTTGCTGATAATTACATTTATCTCTATAACCTGACTGTAATTTACTTGTTCTATTTCTCATGATATTTCTGACTGAGTGTTTTTCCATGTTTAACTTTTGTGGTTTCTCAAAATTCAGTAAATAAATTGAACTAAAAAGAAAAAGAAATGATTAGTAGCAGTAACTTGGTGAGAGATCCAGCCCAGTTGAGACTGTGATTTGTTTTATTTTAAACAAGAAACTGTATACCTCGGAGGTTAAAGCCACATCACAGGAGACAATTACGGTATTTGTCCAATTAAAGCGAGAAAACCACTCTCTCCCTCCTTCAATTTCTGTCATGTTTCCCAAGCTTTCGTGCAAATGACCAGCAGGGGCGCTAACATCGGCCGCAGCGAGTCGGGATTCCACTCGGGCTGCTTTCTTGCTTTTACGTCTCCCTTCGGGCGCAAGGGCTGCCGGTAAGCCGGTGGGCGCCATGTTTGGGGCAGCTCTCTTGTTATAAATAAGAAGCTGCTCTAACTGTTCTGTAGTGGCTGCTTGTAGCCAAGTTTTGGTGGGTTGGACGGTTGCTGCTTTCTGGAGGTCATGAAGGAAATGTTGGCGTAAGTGGCGGGCTCGCTAGTTGGAAGCTGAGAGGGGGGAAGGGCTGGAAGCCGCGACTTGCTTTTGTAATCCTTGCTTTCTAACTGCCAGCTCTGGGTCGGTCGTACTCCTTAGGGTGGCCGTTAAAGAGCTTAGGGGAGGTGACTGAGAAGAGCCTGGGGTTTTGACAGGACAGGGTCTGTGACTGTAGCTTGCAGGGGTCTGGACGCCTTTTTCATTAGCAACCTCAGACGGGGCAGCTGGGCACGGGGGGAATCGGCGTGGGTCTTCCTCTTTCTCTACTGCCCCCGCTTTTATTCATTTATTTCCGATGCATCGCCCTGCAGTATCCTTAAGGACTTTGTTCCTGGACGGTAGGGGGGGAAAAGTGAGAACCTCTGTTTGGTAAATGTGAGAATTTCTGTTTGGCGCAAATGACTCCCTTGTTTCAGTGTGAGTGTGTGTTTGCGAAGTCTGTCCTGAACTGAACCCCCATCTCATTAAACTTTAAAAATGCGGAAACGGGTTTATAGACATGTAGTTGCCAAGAAAGTACAGCATTTAATAAATTGTACTGGTTGGCTGTGTTAAAATCAAAACAGGAAGCTATGATGGCAGATATATATATAGATGTGTGTGTGTATTTAACGTTTTCTTCCTGCTACAGTGTCATAAACACCAGCTGGTCTGCAACCCTTTCTCATGTTCAGACCTAAGGATTCACTGCTTATCCCGGGAATTCCTACTATCGCTGTTTTCTCCAGTGCCACTGGACAGGCTATTTTTAATCTTGTGAAACTGTTTTTGGTGGAAAGAATGTATTTGTGGAAGCTACTGTTTATAGCCAGGAGTGAGTAACAAGGACTATGTCCACTTAGCTCTGCTAGTAACCAGTATTGTCAATGGCCACAACAAGTAGTTGAGTTATTCAGAAAAGAATTAAAAATTCAAGTGATTCTTCATAAATAAATGGTGTGACTGAATGAATGCTGAATAATCTCAGATACAGCAGGACAAAAAAAAAGACAGACAGGATGGCAACCTGATGGACCCTTTTGTTGGACAGCATATAACGTTTTACTTTAATACTTTTTTTTACATTCTAGGTAAAAGAAGCTTGCAAATAGTTTATATTAAATTATTTCATTAAATTATTTTTATTTAGCAGCTCTCAGGAATACGCCACCCCCCCCCTATCAATTATGCCCATCTTGTAGGCATATTTTTATATACCACCTTGGGTAAATCTCTTTATGAAGGTGGTTAATCTAAATAAAAATAACTTGTTCAAAAGTTACTTCAGTATGAAAAATAAACAGTCTCTAAGGGCTCCTTTTACAAAACTACAGTAGTGATGCTGCACTGATGCTCATTCAGTTCATGTGGACTTCAATGCATTTACTGTTATAGCATCACTACAGCTTTGTAAAAGGGGCCCTTAGCTTCCAACTTAGTTTACTACTTTGAACTTACTAAGTGATAAAGCAGAAGGTAGTGGTAAATGCTACACTTCAGAGATGGGGGGGGGGGATAACTATCAGAAGTTTGAACTGAATGGGATCTAATTTTCATATAGAAAATTGCAATGTTTGCCACTTTTTGTAAGTGATATGAAGACCCATAACAAGTTTAACAGTGCAGTCCAAGAGCTTTGGATACCAAGACAGCAGTAGCACCCAATAGGGATGATGTGCCAACATTGGCACCCAATAAGAGGCTTCTCCAAATATTCACGGTCTGCGTTAATGTTCATGATATTAAAAAAACTTGGCACTAGTATAGTAGCTCCCAAACCTCTGAAGAACCCGCCAGTTACTGGGTAGTTAGGATATTCCATATGAATATACATAAACAAGTTTGTGCTGATCTTATTCATATATTCATTGAATATTCTGAAAATTAACTGGTTTGAGGTCCAGTGAATAGGTTTAGGACCCACTATACTAGCATGAAAAGCTAGCAGTACTGTGTTCACCCCATTCCCAATTCTGAGACTGTGGCCAGAGGTATAGTTCTGAGATGTGTATAATCATAAGAAAATAGGAGGCAATAATTCCCTCCTCCCCCCCATTTTTTTTTTTTTTTTACCAGATTTATAAACTTCATATGACAGTATGTTCCAAATTCATGGATTTATTTACTCAAAATAAAATGTAACCCCATATTCACTTTTCATGGGCATTCTCATGTATTCATGGTTAGAAACATAGAAAGATGACGGCAGAAAAGGGCTACAGCCCATCAAGTCTGCCCACTCTATTGACCCACCCCATTAAGTCTGAATGCTAATGACCTAGTTCCTTAACTCGACCCTCGTAGGGATCCCACGTGGATGTCCCATTTAGTCTTAAAGTCGAGCACGCTGGTGGCCTTTATCACCTGCACCGGAAGTCTGTTCCAATGATCTACCACCCTTTCTATGAAGAAATACTTCCTGGTGTCACCACTAAATTTCCCTCCTCTAAGTTTGAGCGGGTGCCCTCTTGTGACCGAGGGTCCCCTGGGAAAGAATATATCGTTTTCTACCTCGACACGACCCTTGACGTACTTAAATGTCTCAATCATGTCACCCCTTTCCCTGAGCTCCTCTAGGGTATAGAGCTGCAGTTTGCCCAGTCTTTCTTCATTTGAGAGACCTTTGAGCCCCGCGACCATCCTAGTGGCCATCCGCTGGACCGACTCAGCTCGAAGCACATCTTTCCGGTTGTGTGGCCTCCAGAATTGCACACAGTATTCCAGATGGGGTCTCACCATGGTTCTGTAGAGTGGCATTATGACTTCAGGTTTATGGCTGACAAAGCTTCTATTGATACATCCCATCATTTGCCTTGCCTTTGATGAGGCCTTCTCTACTTGTTTGGCAGCCTTCATGTCTGCACTGATGATTACCCCCCAAGTCCCGTTCCTCTGAAGTCCTAGCTAGCGTTTCTCCATTCAAGGAGTATGTTCTGCATGGATTTCTGCTGCCGAGATGCATGACCTTACATTTTTTAGCGTTTAAGCCTAGCTGCCATGTCGAGGACCAGTTTTCCAACGTGATCAGATCTTGTGTCATACTATCCTGGAGGTTGCTTTCACTTACTATGTTACACAGTTTGGCATCGTCGGCGAACAGTGCTACTTTACCCTGAAGCCCCCGGGTCAAGTCCCCTATGAATATGTTGAAAAGGGATGGTCCCAGGACTGAGCCCTGCGGCACTCCGCTAGTCATCTCCGATGTCTCAGAGAGGGTGCCGTTGACCACCACCCTCTGAAGTCTTCCACTCAGCCAATTACTGACCCATGCAGTTAGTTTCTCACCCAAACCCAGCGATTTCATCTTGTTTAATAGTCTACGGTGTGGGACACTGTCGAAAGCTTTACTGAAATCCAAGTACACTATGTCCAGAGACTCTCCCGAAGAAGCTTATAAGATTGGATTGGCATGACCTGCCTCTGGTGAATCCATGTTGACAGAGATCCCTTAGATTCCCTTCATCCATTATCGTGTATAATTTACCTTTAAGTAGAGTTTCCATGAGTTTACACACTATTGATGTGAGACTCACTGGTCTATAATTTGCAGCCTCTGTTCTGCAACCCTTTTTGTGCAGAGGAACGACGTTGGCTGTTTTCCAGTCTAGGGGGACTCTCCCCGTACTTAGGGAGAGATTGAAGAGCATGGCTAACGGTTCCGCCAGAACATCGCACAGCTCTCTGAGCACTCTTGGGTGCAAATTGTCCGGTCCCATGACTTTGTTCACCTTGAGTCTTCCTTGCTTTCTTTTGCTTCCAGCCGTGGCCCGTGCCCTGGTGCCTCGCAGGTAAAGACTGAGCAGAAGTAATCGTTCAGTAGTTTGGCTTTTTCAGAATTTGTTTCCACATAATTCCCGTCTGGCGTTCTAAGGCGTACTATCCCGTCTGCGTTCTTTTTCCTGTCGCTAATGTACCTGAAGAAGGATTTGTCCCCTTTTTTAATGTTCTTTGCTAGAGTTTCTTCCATTCGAAGTTTGGCCTCCCTGACTACTGTTTTGACCGCTGCAGACTTTGTCCTGTATTCAATGTGTGCACAGTGTGTTCTCATAAGGATAAAGACATTCATAGAGCTGTTTGCGAGTATTGTTACTCCAAAAAGCTGTTTTTAAAAAAGTATATAATACATTTATAAAAAGCAGAATGTAATAAGCAGGCTTCTTTACAAGAAGGGTACACAAAATGAAGAATTTATGGTGTTGGGTAACAAAAGTGTATATATATATACAGTAAGTGTCAGAGCTGTGGAGTTGGGAGTCAGTTGGAATCAGTTTTTGGGTTACTGAAGTCAGAGTTGATGAAAATGTGCAGACTCTGACTCCTTTTTTTTAATTCAATAAATTTTTATTCAGTATTTTAAAAAATACAAGGAGCAATTCAAATACATAAAAGTAGTATAACATTTTGCATTAATATATAGTTATTTATAAAGGCCCATATTATTAAGAAAAATTCAGAGTATTGGATTTGTTTGTGGTGATGTATGACAATAGAAAGTGAAATAGGACAAAGTAAAAATTGAAAGAGAGGAAAAAAGAAGAGAAAGAAAAAAATAAAAATAAATTTTAAAGAGAGGAGAAGAGAAGACAGGAGTGTCTACATAGTAGAATGTACATATAAATCTAAAAATGACCAGGATGATTTTTTGTTTTTCCAATTCATGGATTTACGGAGTGAAATTTTTTTTTTTCATATGCATATGATTCAAATCTGTGGTACATACATAAAGAGTTCCACCAAAAAGTATAATCTAATAACGAAGATGATTTCCAATTTTTCAGAATATGCATGAGAGCAGTCACAAACATGGTATCAATGAGTTTAGGAGGACAATTTGATTGCGCGAAACAGGGGTGTTGAGATCGAAGGATTATAATGTCCATAGAAATCTCTTCTGAGCAGTTGGTGATAGATTGTATGGTATTCCAGATTTTGGACCAAAAAGAACGGACCAGAGTACAATGGAAGAACATATGATCAAGAATCCACATTACAAAGAGCATTGATTGTGAAACTCTAGAAGATAAAAGTGGGCGGTTTGTTGAAGACCAAAAGAGTTCCCAGTCAATGTCAGAAAGTGGAATGGTTATTATATTATCCCAGTGTTTCATAGCATGATATGAGAAAGTGAAGGATTGGTCTCTTAGAATATTGTAAAAAAAAGATATAGCTTTCCCTTTTGATAGAGACCGTAAAGACCAATGGTAAATAGTATTTTTAGAAGATATGAAGTCATATTGTATCTGTACAGAAGACAGTATTTCACTGAGTATGATCCATTGTGAATAAGCAGAGGATGTTAGTAGGTATGTGGAGCAAAGTATATCAAAAGGGATTAGTTTATTAAGAGTATATAATTGATGAACAAACCATATACCTGTCCGTTGCCACCGTTTCCATGAAAGGGATTTGCCTTGGTTTTGGATATTGGGATTATTCCAAAGGGACATGAGTGGGCTAACACTAATTGAGATATCAGCTATTTTATCTAAATGATGGAGAGCATGCTGCGTTGAATTCAAAAGAGAGTATTTTCTCAAATGTCTGGGTATTGATATCGTTAATAGGCAAGAGATGTGTAAAGGTTTGCATAGAAAACATTCCATTTCATACCAATTAGGAGGGTCTTGAGAGAAGGAGTCATTGACCCAATAAGCTCCATATTTAGTTAATGAAGCAATATAGTAGTGGTAGAAATCTGGAAAGTTAAGACCACCGTTAATTTTAGAGGCCTTCAGTTGGCTAGAGCAATTCGAAGTTTTTTCTTGTTCCATATAAATTCAGATAGCTTCTTATTTAGCCAATGGAAAAATGATTTCTGGCATAAAAGAGGAAGCATTGAGAGGATGTAATTAATTAATTTGAGGTGCTAGGGTCATTTTGATGGATGCTATTCTACCCCACCAAGACAAATAAAGTGGAGACCACCTAGATGTAGTGTTAAGAACTAAATTTTTGATTTTGGATATATTAAGATCTTGAGCAAAGACTGGCTCTTTGTGTATTAAAATCCCTAAATATTTCACAGCTTCATTTGACCATGTGAATGGAAAATTAGTCAAGTCTGATTGAAGAATGTTATTGTTCAGAGGAAAGATTTCTGATTTCTCCCAATTTACAGAATATCCTGAGAAGCTAGAATATTGTTTGATATGTATAAGATGAGGGAGAGAAGATTGAGGGTTCCTTAGAAAAATTAATACATCATCAGCATATGCTGCTAGTTTGAAGTCTCGATCGGAGGAGGGAATACCATTAATTAGCGGGCATTGTCAAATAGCAGAGAGAAGAGGCTCCAACACTAAATTGAACAATAGTGGTGAGAGGACAGCCCTGTCTAGTGCCTCTGTGGAGGGGAAATTTATTGGATAAAGAGTTATTAATTAGAATACGAGCATTAGGACTATGATATAATGTTTTTATCCATTTCGTGAAAAATGATCCAAAGTTATACCATTTTAGGACACTGAAAAGAAAAGACCACTCCACTCAATCAAAGGCTTTTTCAGCGTCTATAGCTAGGCCTATTATTGGGTCTGTCAATGTTTTAGCATGAGCATTGATGTGGTAAAAAAGTCGTAGGTTATCTCCTATATATCTTTGTTTAATAAATCCCGTTTGGTCTTTGTGTATAAGATGTGGAATCACTTTGGTGAGTCTTAATGCAAGTAACTTTGCCATTATTTTATAATCTAAGTTAAGAAGAGAGATGGGACGGAAGTTTTTGACCAAGGTAGCGTCTCTGTCAGGTTTAGGGATTACAACGATGGTGGCTTCTGTGACTCTGACTCCTAATCTAGTTAAACTAGTCAAACTAGTCTTTAAGCCTGTTACATTAACGGGTGCTAATATATATATCTATATTCTAGCACCCGTTAATGTAACGGGCTTAAAGACTAGTTTAAAGAAAGACAGAGACACAGATAGATAGATAGATAGACAGATGTATGTCTGTCTCTCTCCCTGTCCCCTATGCAGCAGCAGCAGCCGCATTTCCCCTCTTCCCTTCCCGCGGTCTGGCCAGCTCCCTTAGTCCCTTGCCGGAGTTATTTTTTAAGTTTAAAGGTGCGCGGTAGCTCCTCTCACGATCCCCGCCTGCATCAGAATCCTCCGACGCAGGTGCAGCTCGTGAGAGGAGCCGCAGCGGCGGCTTTGAACTTAAAAATAAACTTGGTGTGGAGTATAAGGGAGCCGGCCAGAGCGCACAACATTACCTTGGGTTCTGCGAGTGTGGGGGCGTTGTGAGTGTGCATGCGCGCTTAATGTTTTATTATAGACTAGTGTTTTAGCTCGTTACATTAACGGGTGCTAGAGTAGATATGTCTGTTTTTTTTGTTTTTTTATTTGTCTCTCTCCTTGGATGCTGTCTGTCATTCTTTGTCTGTCTCTCTCCCTGGCCCCCTGTCTCTCTATTTTTATTTCTAACTCTATCCTCTTCCCTCAATCCTGCATGTGCCCTTTTTTCTTTCTCTTCTCCACTTCCTTCCAACGTCTGCTCCCCCTGTCCCCCACACTTCCATGTAGTATCTGTCTCCCTCTCTCTACCCCTTCCATCTACTTTCACCCTCTGCCTTGCCCCTTCCATTCACTGCTCTCGCTTCTCTTTCCATCCAGTGTCCGCCCTCTTTCTCTCTCTGTTCCATATGGCATCTCCTCCTTCCTTTCCCCCTTCCTTTCCCTTGGTCTGGCATACCTTCCTCCTTCCCGCCATGCCCTGCCATGTCTTCTTCCCTCCAAGCCATTCTCTCCCCCTCTGCTCCCTTTCCTCCTTGAACTTCAAGTAGCAACAGCAGCATTCACAATTCATTGCTTTTGCCGGCTTCAGGTCTTCCTCTCTGGTGGGTCCTTAGGCAGGACCCGCCAGAGAGGAAGGCATGAAGCCGGCAACAGCAGCAAATTGTAAACGCTGCTGCTGCCTGAAGCACCCGAGGCAGACGCTTTTCAACCATCCCAGCCCAACCCCTGGTGACTCTCTTATGTCTCCCTCCCATGCGACATGACCTTAACAAACCTCCCTCCAGCTTTGGCAGCCGCAGCACGCTAAACAGGCTGCTTTGCAGCTTTCTCCTGCAGTTGAGTCCCTCTGTCGCGTCACTGATGACGTCGCCAGCAGGAGACTCACCGGCAGGAGAAAGCCACGAAGCAGCCTGTTTAGCGTGCTGCAGCTGCCAATGCTGGAGGGAGATTTGTGCTGGTATGTGGCTGTGAGTTCAGGCGATTTTGGGCCTCCTACGACCCCCATCTTTGTAGAGCAGGGAATCCAGTGCTGGGGCGAGTCCTACCAGCGAGTGTAGGTAGGTGTAAGGCTGGGGACTCGCGCATGCGCACTCCTGTGGCCATAGACCTACGGATCATGGAAGCACGCAGATAGGAGTGCGCATGCGCGGCTAGGGTTTTATTATATAGGATTGTATTCCATGCAAATATTATAATGCTTAAATTTCTTATTTCATAGATAATTTGATTAACCCATTTTTTTAGGATATGTTTTATAATATATTTTGATAGCCAGTCCTTTTATTACAAAATGTAATATTTTTAAAAATTTATTCATTTTCAAAATACAATTCAAGATATACTTTTACAGAAAGCTTAAGTCAAGAAGATCTGAAAACGAAAACACTTCAAAAGACAAAATCTAACTTAAGTCAGCTCAAGTCCACAAAAGATCCAAAATGTAATATATAAACGGAAATCAAGGAAAAACTAACATAGGAAAAATGATGTGGGTTAACTGATATGGGTGTCTTATACATTCTATACCCCTCCTTTCTTTTCCTTCTCAAGCCGGGATAGAGAGGAAAGCGGTCAGCTGGAAGGGCTCAAAGAAAACATATTTTTGAGAATTATATTGTATAATGCACTTGCAAGGGTAACTTAAGGTAAAAGGTTGCTCCAAGAGCTATAATTCCTGGTTTCAACATAAGAAATTCTATGCCTTTGTATCCCTAGCCAAGTCGAGGAAACATTTGTATCTTAAGCCCCAAAATTCCTTTGCTCTATTTTTAAAGAAAAGTCTCCATATCCAATTTTTGTCCAGCGTTGGGGCTAAAGTCACCACCAATGTTGCCGAAGTAGCCATTTCTCTGTCTGATATCTCCAATAAAGCTGATACATTTATTAGTCCTTGGCTATTTCCCTGTTTCTGATTTTTATTTGTTAAATAGTAAACCTGTGTAAAAGTAAGTAATGAATCTTTAGGCACTTTCAGTATTTCCATCAGGTAGCGTTTTAACATTTCTCAAGGGGTAGTTATAATTCGTGGAAAATTAATCATCTAATATTACCTCTTGAGAAATTTTCAAATGTCTCAAATCTTCCTTCTTAAATTCGCATTATCTTTCTTTAAAGTTTCTTGGAGTTGTTTGGAAGATTTTAATTCATTTTTAATACCGTCTAAAGATATCTTAGTCACCAATATCTTATTTTATCTGGGTAATTTTTCTTTTCCTGCTCTTATTTTCCCATCCACTTGCACATGCTGAGTATTCACTGTTTGCACCAAATTGGCCACCAGATCCCACAAAACATCCAAAGTAACTTCTTGGGGCTTAAATATAATAGGACATTGCAAGTGTGTTTGTAAAAAGCTTTGCTCACCAGCTGGTAGCTCTCTTCCACTGGCCTGGGAAGGTCCAAGTTCTGTTGTTATGGCATCCTCCTCCATACTCAGGCTTTCCTGCGAAACTGAGTCGGCATTCTCCACATCACTCCCTGTAGCTTCCGGGGGAGAACACATCCCAACTTCCAGTAGGTTCTCAACCTCTGGGGAACTGGTAGCTCGAGGATGCGTGGGAGGAGCTCTAATGTCGGGACTCGGCGTGGTCTCCAAGCCTTGTAGAGACGCCTCCATTCCACTTGCCTGGAGTGTCTCAAGCGGCGGTGTCACTGAGGGCACCATGACACCCTGCATTCGCCTTAACGGTTCTTCAATATTGCTTGTGGTTGCTGTTCTGGAGCGCTGTGATACTCCAGCGGTGCTCCTACCTCTCCTTTTTAGCGTGCTGAGGTTAACAGAATCAAGCAAATGCTCCGATATGAGTTGTCGGGGGGGAAGGTGTCTGCTCAGTAACGCGCATCAGTGGCCATCTTCAATGTAATATATTTTATGATATTTGTATTAGTGAAAGTAGTACCTGAAGAATGACACGGGGATAGTTGTCCCCCATCCCTGCGAACTCTGGGCTGTGTTAAGCTTTTTCGCTAACTGCAGTGGAATTCTAATACCGCTATGGCCGGTGATTATATTAAAAAAAAAAAAAGCTAACGCAGCTTCATAAAAGTGGGGGACTGTTTGATCCTGTTCACTCAAGCCTCAAATAGTTATGATTTTATATTTAAATCATTTTAAGCATAAAAAGAAACTATATTCTATACAACTGTCATGTTATAATTCACTAATAAGAACCACTGTCTCCCTTTCCCTTCATAAATATCACCTCCACTATTGAGACAATTGAGCAAGCAAAATTACTACATAATGCTGCATAGAAAAATCATGCTAACAATACCTCAGTCACACACAAATGCCAACTCCATAAAACCATGTTTCCCCGAAAATAAGACTCATTAATTTTGGGCACAAAAAAAGCACTAGATCTTATTTTTGGGGTAGGTCTTATTTTTTTATTTTATTTTATTTACAATGATCATCTTCCTTCCTCTCCTCCATCCCAATTCTTCCTATTTCCTTTCTTTCTTCCCCTCCCATCCCCTCTGCCGTACACCTCCCCCGCCAACCGCTAGACTGAAATAACTTGTAACAAACAGCAACATCAGCAGCAATCTAGACAAGCTGCTTTGGGCCCTCTCCTGCCCAGGCGTCCCTCTGCAGCACACGGAAAGCCCCAGTGAGAGAAGGCCCTGAAGCAGCCATTGGCTGGCCCGGACTTTCTCTTCGATGTCAGAATTGATGTTGGGGGTAAAGCTTCTGGGCTGGCGGTGTGCAATCGCTGCACCCACCTAACCCTTCCCAGCACTTTGTTCCGTTCGGAGGGAGTGAAGCACCGCTGGCTCCCCACTCGTCCCTTGCTCTTGGGCCGCAGCGAAGCCATGGCTTGTGGTGCCACACTGACTGGAGTTCGACCCGCTCCTGAGCCAGGCATTCTGCCACTGCTGCTTTGTCCTGCCTGGAGCTCTTGACCTTCGGCCATGTGTCCTCACAGTGGCAGCAGTGGGAGGTAATTAAATCTGGCGGGCAGGCTTGAGGGGGAGGGGAGAGGCAAAGGCCGGAAGGGGGGAGAGGACAATTGTTGGGCCTGAGGAAGGAAAAATAAATCGCTAGACAAAGGCTGGAAGGGGGGGGGGAGGAAGAGGACAAAGGCTGGAAGGCTTTGAGGGGGACAAAGGAAGGAGGAAAGGGCAATTGTTGGGCCTGAGGAAGGAAAGAAAAAGAGAAATTACCAGACAACAAGGGGAGGAAAAATGATTTTATTTTCAGTTTTGAGAATTTATATCTGCTGTCTATTTTGCGCTATGTTTGTCTGTTTCTATAGTTATTGAGGTGACATTGCATATTTTAAAAAGTCATCCGCCTTGATATCTGTAAAAAAAAAAATCTCGTAAATGATTAACATTTCCTCTGCATGTGCAGTGTACTCTGTTTTTTAATTTTGTGGTTGCCATTATGTATTAAGATTATATTGTGTGTGTATATGAAAAATGGAAGAAATTGCATTACAATTAATATTATTGGGGTGGAGTCAGGGGCAGAGTTTGGCTGGGGGTACTCAGCTTGAAAAGATTGAGAAACATTGGTCTAGTGGTAGGCCGGGACACCAGGGATCCGTCCCAGCTGACTAACAATTTTTAAATTCCCCCCACCAGTACTTTTTTAAAAAATGCCCCTTAAATCTTGGTGGTCCAGCAATGTATTGGCAGGAGCTAGCTTTCCATGCTCCTGCCCCTCCCTCATTGGACAGCTGCCTCATTATCTCAGGACCAGCAGCGCACAAGGCAGGAGCGAGCTCTTCATGCTCCAGGCTGACCCTGTGTCGCTCCCTGAATGGCTGCCGTCAGTTCTTGTGAGTCCCGTGAGAACTGACAGCAGCCATTCAGGGAGCGGTGTGGGGCCAGGCTGGAACACGAAAAGCTTGCTCCTGCCTTGTGTGAGATAATGAGGCAGCCGTCCAGTGAGGAAGGGGCGTGGAAAGCTCACTCCTGTCAATATATCGCTGGACCACCAGGATTTAAGGGGGATTTAAAAAGGTACCACCGGGGGTGGGGTGCAAAAATTGTTATATTCGCTCCATAAGATGCACAGACATTTCCACCCACTTTTTTTTTTTTTTTGGGGGGGGGGGGGAGTGCATCTTGTGGAGCGAAAAATACTGTAAATTTAAAGTAAAATCCCAAGAAGCTACACCTTATAATTATGTAGTACAGTACCTATATAAATAAAGGAGTCAGTTGAGGGTTTTATGTAGCGACTCCACAGCCCTGTGGGCTTGCCCAGAAGCCTAACCACCTTTTTCCAATAGCATTAATCATTTTGTATTTTGGTATTCACAGGGTTTTCTAGGAACCTAACCCCAGCAAATAGAAAGAAAGAATGCACTGTATTGTGTCCAAATTTGGTAAAACCTAAGAAAATAACTATTTTGACTATTGTCAATATTGGTTACTGAACTAGCTGGCAGATCCAAGCAGACACTTCTGGCTGTGAACAGCAACTTTGACAATTTGCTAATTTTTAACTCCAGAAATTTTGTCCAAGGCTTCTTAAAAACCTAGCTGTGCTTATTGCCAGATGGGGACCAGGTATTGCATGCCATAACTTTCATTCAACCCATCATCAAAACTGTTATAGAATTTGTGCTAATTTCCTGTCCCCTAGTCCTAGCACTAACTGAATGATAAAATTGATCTGATCATTTTTACTCATCATTTAAAACTTGGTTCTCTTTCATGTGTGCTATTTTGTAATAGAGGACCCGATTAACACATAACATGTGCAGATATACCGATAGTGTAACTACACTGCTCTTTATTCCTTTCTGAATTCCTAACTTACTTTTTGTTTTTTCAAGCATCTCAAAAACTCTGAGCTGATAACTTCACTATGTGGTCCATCTAGGAAAAGGATGCTCAGTATAGAACCAGCACTATATGCCTATAGTTAAGATTATTTTCTCCTGTTTGCATCACTTTGTGCTTTTTTATAATATGAGCTGGATGGAAGTTATGCAATAAAGCCTGATAACTCCTGTACCACTTACAAGCATCTCCCTCTTGAGTATGGTTATTTTCTACTTTTGTTCATGCTATTTGTTAACTTTTGTAACATCAAAAGGATTTGTTTGTGTTTTGAAGTGCTGCTTGCCAAACTTGTTTCTAAATTACATTTGGCAGTCATAGGAGTCCTTTTACTGAACTGGTAAGCCCTAGCACCTGCTTACCGCACATCAAAAGTGCTTACTGTGGGACATGGCACTGCCATCACATGGTAGATTTTCCTCTCTGTACATAACGCTGCAAGCTAAAAATTTTTTTTCTTAATTGGGCGTGAGGCATTGTGTGCTAAGTGATTTAGCAAAGGCTTAGCGCTTGTGCCTGTACCACTTATAAAATATGGTGGGTTTTTATTGTTTGTTTGTTTTTTAAAAAATGGTCGTGTGCCAATGATAAAACTAGCACATGGCCATTAATTAGGAAAATGAGTTGACCAATCCGGCTGCGGCACAGTGGCCTTAGCACATGGTATAGATATGCATGAGCAGTGCACTAAGGCCACTTTTGCCACAGCTTTAGTAAAAGGACCCCATAATTGTTGTTGTTGTTGTTGTTGTTTTTTATGTTTGTTTTAGTAATTGTTTTGAATGGAATTTCATTTTTCATCTTGCTCCAGAAGAAATGCAGTGCTGGAGACAAAGCCTGTGAAGCATTATGGCATCACCTCTCCAATTAGTTTGGCTTTTCCCAAAGAAATAGATCATATCTACACTCAGAAGCTAATTGAAGCAATGAAACCTTTTGGAGTGTTTGAAGACGATGATGAACTTAATCACAGGTGAGGCTTCTGATATTTATTTGCAATAATCTTAAAAGCATATGGATGGTCTTGAATGTAATGTAATCTATTTCTTATATACCGCTACATCCGTTAGGTTCTAAGCGGTTTGAAGAAAATATACATTAAGATTATAAATGAGAAGTAAGAAGGTACTTAAAAAATTCCCTTACTGTCCCGAAGGCTCACAATCTAACTAAAGTACCTGGAAATTAATAAAGAAGAGAAAATAAAGATGATTGAAAAAAGAAAAATTCTATGTGAATTTATAGGATGGAAATTAAACTGACTGTGAAGAACTGTATGAAAAATACATATGGAATGCAGTTAGAGAGGGTAGGTTACAATCTATTTATGGTATTTGTTTAATTGGAGGTGTTAAGGTGGGTAATTTGGGGGAAGGTTATCTGAAGGTAGGTGAATCTATGGAGGTAAAAGAGGAGGGGTTAAGATATTTGGATGAATTTTTTGAAAAGCAGGGTTTTGATTTCTTTTCTGAATGTTTTGAAGTTGTCTGATATTGTCATAAGATTGGATATGGAATGGTTGATTTTTGCTGCTTGTGTTGCTAGAAGGTTGTCAAACATTTTCTTGCGTTTTGTGCCTTTGAGTGGGGGGAAGGCGAAAGGGTTCGAGGTTCTTCTGTGTCTTGAGGTGGAGATTTGGTTTAAGCGGTTATTTAGATAGGCGGGGGAAGAGCCGTGTAATGCTTTGAATATCAGGCAGTAGAATTTGAATTGGATTCGTGCTTGTATGGGTAGCCAGTGAGAGTCTAAGAAGGCAGTTGTTATGTGATCATATTTTTTGAGTGAGTAGATCAATCTGAGGGCGGTGTTTTGTATGGTCTGGAGTTGTTTTATCATAGTGGCTGGACAAGGAAGATATAGGGAGTTGCAATAATCCAGCAGACCTAAGACTAGGGATTGGACGATTAGTCTAAATTGTGCTTGGTCAAAGAATTTTCTGATTTTACGGAGATTTCTCATGGTTAGAAAAGCTTTCTGGGTTGTTTTGTTGATCTGGGGCTGCATTGTGCAACATCTGTCTATCGTAACTCCTAGGAGTTTTAGTTCGGGTTGTATTGGGTATTTGGTATTTTTGATTTTCAGTTCAGTGATAGTAGGAGTTTGGGCTTTTTCGAGCAAAAGGAATTTTGTTTTTTCAGAATTTAGTTTTAGTTTGTGATCCATCATCCATTTTTCTACTGTGTCTAAGGTTGTTTCTAGCTTTGTTGTGGTGGTGGTCTCTGGGTCGAATGGGAGGATTATGGTGATGTCATCAGCATAGCTGAAAGATGTGACATCTAGGGTATCTAAAGTGGCTCCTAGGGAGGAGATAAAGAGGTTGAAGAGCGTAGGTGAGAGGTGATCCTTGTGGAACTCCGCAGGGATTTGTCCATGGTTCTGATTTGATATCATTGTATTTTACCCTGTAGGTACTAGATTTGAGGAACCCCTGAAACCATTTGTAGACCTTGCCTGAGATTCCTATGGCGTCGAGAATTTGTAGTAATAAGGTGTGGTCAACTAGGTCAAATGCTGCGGAGAGGTCTAATTGTATTAATATCATTTTTTTTCCTTTACTGATGTGTTGTCGGGCTGTATCTAGTAATGTGACAAGTAGTGTTTCTGTACTATGGTTAGTTCGGAATCCTGATTGTGAGGGGTGGAGTAGGTTATGTTTTTCGGTGAGGTATTGTGCCACTAGGCCTTCTATTATTTTAACGTACAATGGTATTGAAGTGCCTCTTAACACTAGTCAGCCTGACTGAAGCTTGCTATGTTAATGGTATTTATGGTTATGTAGTGTTGCGGTATAACAAAAGAGACTGTGAAAGATGATGATCTCAATGCAGGCTATATCAAAATATAGGGTCAATAACAATCTACATGTATCTTGGATGAAAGAAAGGGCTCAACATGGTCCCTGTTTCGGCGAATATGCCTTCCTTGGGGATCCTAAACTGTGTTAATCCGGAAATATGAATATGGAAGAAACAAACATAAAACCATTATGTTGATTTACTGCTGCAAGTGACTGCCCTCCACTAAGCGAGCCTGCATTGAGAACATTTTCCACAGTCTCTTGTTTTTGGACTTCAGATTTACTGTGGAACTTTTTTTGTGTTTTCTTCTTTTATTGTTGTGCTATAGTATAACACCATACATATCAAAACAGAGACCAGTTTTGGTATTCACTAGTTTGCATGTGTACCAGGACAATTGTTTCCCTGTGGGCATGCCAATACCTTAAGCTGATTAGAGCTTTATGTACCCATTAAATCCAGTGGGCCACATCTATGGAGAATTTGAGTAGCCAGATTAGTGTCTTTGTAAACTTGCAAAACTGACTCTTGGCACAGTATTTACCAAGAGGGTAGTCCTGACAATACCTGGAAACGTCAAGGTTTAGATGGCTCTAGGGTAGAGCACTCGGGTTATCTTAAAGCCTTCAGGTGCATGTATGAAGGCTTGTAAATCAACAATGGGTCATTCTGCTGTGGCTGACAAAGTCATCTGGCTGCAGTAGCAGAAGTTCAGCAATTTTAAAAACTTGGAAATGTGTATGTCTCTACAGGAAACTGTGTTTTGTAATCTCATGCCCATTTTTCTTATCTTCTGTGTAGCTGGTTTTAAGAAAGGTTTGGACAATTTCCTGGATGAAAAATCAATAGTCTGTTATTGAGAGACAGGGGAAGCCACTGCTTGCCCTGGATCGGTAACATGGAATTTGGCCAGGTAACATGGGTTTTGGCCAGGTACTAGGGACCTGGATTGGCCACTATAAGAACAGGCTACGGGGCTTGATGGACCTTTGGTCTGACCCTTTTAAGGCTATTTTTATGTTCTTATGTATGCACCTTTCCCCTTCCCAACTCTCCCTAAATGCCCTGAAATTTGCCAGGTCCGTGTTAAACTCCCATCAAATTAAAGTCAAAATATAGGATTTGATACAGAAACATTTCTTGTTTGTCTCACTCGATGTGGCATCTGCCTTTGACACCGTAGTGACCATCTTATACTTCTGTACAAATTATGTGGATTTGGGATTGCTGGTAATGTGTTGAAGTGGTTCCAGTCTTTTTTGAGCGATAGATCCTTTTGTGTGGTTAATTGGAAATAATCAATACCCGTTTTTTCCATTGAAATGCGGTGTGCCTCAAAGCTCTTCATTATCTGCAATGTTATTTAATCTATTCCTGGCACCTATTAGGAAGTTGTTTGAGACTTTGGGTCTACAATATCACATCTATGCGGATCTGTTTTTGTTTGAATTTCCAGCGGATTGCATACAGGGCTTCCAGTTGTCTCATATTGATGAGATTCTACAATGGATGACTATGGACCATCTTTGCCTAAATCTTTCAAAGACTAAGATTTTATGGCTTTCCTCCACTGGTATCGAAAGAGCTTCGGTGAATTTTGTGTATGCTGGGTTACCATTTTATTTCAGCAGGAAATGAGTTTGGGAGTAATCCTTGATACCTCATTAAAATTTCACAGCCACAGTGCCTCAGTAGTTAAAACTATTCTCTTTAAAATAAGGATGGTGTTAAAACTACAGGATTTGCTGTCTGCTACAAATTTTAGACTGGTTATGCAGAGTTACCACATCTAGACTTCTCTTTTTTGCAGCTTGCCGAAAACTTACTCGAAACGCTTCAGGTGGCTCAAAATACCACTGCAAGGGTAATAGCTAGATTGCCCCATTATTCCCATGTTACACCTGTGCTGACCAAACTTCACTGGTTGCCAGTTAATTGGAGAATAAAATTTAAGCTTCTAACCTTGGTATTCAAGTCTGCCCAAGGTGATTGCTTCGCTGCTACAGACTTGTGCCTTCTCATTCTTTGAGATCACAAAACAGAGCTTTTTTGGTTGTTCCCACTTTTCGCTCTGTCTCAAAAGTTGCAAATCGATCACATATGTTCCAAGTAGCCAGACCTTTACTATGGAACTTTTTTTTATTTTTATTTTTTTTGCATTTCGGAAATGTTTGAAAGCCCATTTTTTTTTTCGACTTGCCTTTTCAAATTTGGTTACTTTGCAATCTTGTAATTGCTTGGCTTTTTATTTTAAGGCATATGTGTAAGTTGTTTATTACACATTTGTTGTTTATTTTTTGTGGTTTTTGTGGTTGTAGTTTTTTATTAAAAACATGATGGCAGGTAAAGGCCAAATGGCCCATCTAGTCTGCCCACCCACAGCAACCATTATCTTTATCTCTGAGATCCCATGTGCCTATTCCAGCACTCTTGAATTCCACCTCTTTTGGGAGACTGTTCCATGCATCTACCACCCTTTCCATAAAAAAGTATTTCCTCAGATTACTTCGGAGCCTAGCATCTCTTAACTTTATTCTATGCCCTCTCATTGCAGAGTTTCCTTTCAAATGAAAGACTCGACTCATGCACATTTATATTACGTAGGTATTTAAATGTCTATCATATCTCCCCTTTTCCGCCTTTCCTCCAAAGTATACAGATTTAAAGATCAGTCTGTCCCCATATGCCTTATCACGAAGACCACACACCATTTTAGTAGCCTTCCTCTGGACCAACTCCATCCTTTTTTTTTTTTATTTTTTTATTTTTTTTTTTTTAAGGTGCGGCCTCCAGAATTGTACACAATATTCTAAATGAGGTCTCCCCAGAGTCTTATACAGAGGCATCAATACCTCCTTTTTTCCTACTGACCATACCTCTCCCTATGCAACCTAGCATTCTTCTAGTTTTCACTGTCACCTTTTCAATCTGTTTGGCCACCTTAAAATCATCACATACAATCACACCCAAGTCCCGCTCTTCCGTCGTGCACATGAGTTCTTCACCCCCCTAAACAAAGGGTGTCAAACTCAAATCGCATAAAGGGTCGAAATCTAAGGCTAAGTCGTGGGCCGAATTTTTTTATGTTAAAACAATTATTGATGGCAACAGAACATCAAAAACAAAAGTAACAAACAATGCCAATCAGGTAAAGACAAATACAATTAGGGAGGGATTGAAGTCAAGTCATCAAATACCCCCCTCCCCCCATATCAACCACAAGATACTTAGTAGAAGTACAGATCCTTCCTCACTCTGAGACACCATAACACATGCTATCTTCGTGCATTAATCATGTTCTGAAAATAACAACAAGCATAAACAAACTATAAGCAAAACAGTTAAATTACAAACACAATAGTTTAAAAATATATATATTTAGCTAGAATTCTATATTTGAAAATTTAGGTTTTAAAATTGTTCACCTATTTGTTTTCTGGCTAGATGTCTGAGATTGTTTTCCCCTGATCAGTGAGTCAATGTCTGGAGCAGAGAAATGCTCAGTCCAAGTGTATAGTGCAAGTGTCTCAAACATTTCTGAACATGCTGACCATCACTTGTGAGTTAAGAGAGGCGTGAACATATGCTGTAATGTTTCCTTTTGGTCTTCATGTTTGTTTTCAGAGTAAATTCCTTAACACAAGTTTGGGACACAGTTCATACTCAACAATATTGCGCCGATATGGCAAATTGTCTAAAAAATCAGCAGCATGTATCTCGGAACCAGTCATGCTAGCTGAATTTCAATTACAGATCTGAAATCTTAAGTTCTTAGTAGCAAAGAAACTTTTTTGTTGTTGAACCTGTGTAATCGGTCGGTAAAATATTGGCATGCTGAACTGGTTTAGTGACCATTGTAAGGGCATGGTAAATTTTGAGAATCTGGCCCTTAATCAGGAATCTAGGGTATCTGGGTTGTCCTCTTGCTGCTTTTCAGTATCTATATCAGCCCTAGAGAGAGGGCTAATGGTGTGAGAAAATAAGTTTTGTCATATGTTCTCAGCAGTGAGGAGCCTCTTTAGGCTTTTCTTCTTGTTCTGCTGATCCATGGTTCCGAGTAGTTCTTGTGTAGATATGGTTTGACCCCCCCGCCCCCCAAAAGGACTTCCTCCAACGATCGCAAATCTTCACCAGCTTTATGGCAGAGCATGCAACAGAAATGTGGTGGTGGGTTTTGTGGGTTTTTTCCTCTTATTCCAGTGATATTAAGGACTCTTGCCACATTCTGCAGGTTCGGGAGTGGTGTGAGGATGCTAAGAGAAATTTCTTACCAGTGTTCTTTCTTTAGTCACACCTGATTAGTCCAGAGACCCACCTTGGTGCACTCTTTTCCCCCAATGGTGTTTGATAGGTTTACTGTTCAGCCAATGGATTAAACTTCTGAAATCACTTCCCAGTGATATCTTGGTTTCCTGCGTTATGGTAGATGGTTCAATCTATTTTCACATTGTTTTTTCAGTTGAAATGCTTATCTGTGCATGGTACCCTTTTTGTAGGGTGAATCGCAGAGCTTTGTTTCTCTATCTTTGGTTGACAGACGCAACTCGGATTCTGGACTAGTCCAGTGAGACTAAAGGGAAGAAAATTAGCAGGTAAGCGTTTTGGGTTTGTTTGGGGGTTTTTCTCCCTCCCTCCATTTTCAAATTTTATTAAGCATGAATGTTGCTAAACACAAATGCCCTTTCAAGTGGGAAGCGGTGAGCAGAAGGATATTGAAATACAAGAGATCATAGATTCTCTGTATTTGTTATAAGGGAGAGGAAAGGATTGCAGAGTTTAGTAGCTTGATGTACTTGGCCAGACTCGATAGGCCATTTGCTGACATACAGTGGTGTAAAGTCAAATTGAAGCCATCTTATAGCTGATATTAACATACCGTAAGTGAAATGCAAAAACATAAATTGTGCACAAGAGGCAATTCATGACGGTCCTAAACAGCTGGTTTTGAATTCAACTCTTATTCATCAAGAAACAAAGATCCCAAACACTTCAAATGAATTTAAATTTTCTTTCTAAGAACAAACTTTACTGCATTTCTATTTTGCTATTAAATCTTTTGCAATGTTTTGATTGTAAGTCGGCTATGTATAACAGGATTAACGGAATAACCTATCTTACCACTTTTTTTTAAGCCACAGACATGTTTGCGTATGATGCTTTTAGTTTTCTCAGAATTTGTGTTTGGGGTGTTTTGTTTTGTTTTCCCTTTTGTTGAATGTCTATTCTATTTCGTTGCAGGCTGGTGGTTTTGGGTAAACTAAATAATTTAGTCAAAGAATGGATTGCTGAAGTCAGTGAAAGCAAGGTAAGAGATTTTAAGTTATCAATATGCTCCCATGTGTAAATTCTGAAAACAACCCCCTAATATCCAGAGGTGTTGGGTTTAAAAAAACAAACAACTTATGTAGACAAACTATTTGTTGACTGATTTGACTAGATTCTTAAGAACATAAGAATTGGTGGTACTGGGTCAGACCAGTGATCCATCGTGTCCAGCAGTCCGCTCACACAGCGGCCCCCAGGTCAAAGACCTAATGCAAAAGAGTGGCAATATGCAGGACAATCTGAGTGCTATACAATGTTCTTCTTAAAAGAAGAAATATACCTCCCTTTTTTTTCCCCACAAAATTGCGCAAGAAGTTTTTAGTGGCAGCCGGTGTGCTGAATGCTCTGCACTTCTCTGTTGGTCATAGTTCCTGTGAGCGTTGGAGCAGCGCAGAGCAATCAGCACACGGCTAGTGCTAAAAACTCTTTAGTGGTTTTGTAAAAGGGGGGGGGATAATTAAGACAAGCAGATAGTATATTCTCACATGTGGGCAACGTCATCAATGGAGCCCAGTATGGACAGTGCTAAAGTGTATGGTTACTTTTTAAAAAAAATTTGAAAGTCTCAAGACCTGCACTGGTGCCTTCCCACCTGATGTTGGCTCGCGGGACCATTAGCTCTGTTTTTATCAGGGAGTTGAGAAACTGTGTTTTTTGTGTGCGTGTTTGGTGGGTTTTTTTTTTTGGTGGGGGGGGTTCTCACACAAGTCAAACTACTTTTGTAGTGCCTTTCCATTCAAATTTTACTATAGTTTCTTAATTCTTTTCTTTAACCTCTGTAAAATTTTTACCTAGTTTTTTTCCAGTTTGGGGCCTTTGGAATCACCTCAGCGTCTAGCTTTTTTCAATATTATATCTACTCGACCTCCCCAGCCAATTAAGTCCTTCGATTTTTGCATCAGTGGTTCTCAGTCTAAGCCTTCCAGTGGCTTCAAGCAGATCACTCGGTGCAACATGACCATTTTGGTTACTGTCCAGTGCCTAGGTCCACACTACTGACCTGATTCTTGCCCGCACTATTCTAAATTGCAGAAGAGGTCACTTAAAGCTAATCAGCTCAAATTCGAAAAACATTTTGGAGAGACTTTGGGAGCATCGAGAGTATGAGCATACTCCAAACGTCCACAAACCATCTGCTGCATTGCTACCGGTACAGGCATCGACACCACGTTCGACATCGGTATTGTCGGTATTATTTCCATTGGGGGAATCAGCTAAGAAGCATACGCTCTTCCCCCCCCCCCCCCATTCAAATATACATCATTTTCCTGAACGTCTAGTGAGTCATTTCTCCTGCTAGGAATTCAAAATTCCAGGAGGTGTGTTAGGCGTATTATGGGCATGCTTCATTTGAACGTCTTGTGGCAATAATCAAACCTTTTCCAAGATCTCCCGAACATAACTTAGATGTTTTGGGCTAGACTTTTTTTTTTTTTATGCTTGGATGCTTCCAAAAGGTATCCAAACTAACCAGGTGATCACTGGAGGGATTAAGTAATGACCTTCTTACCCTCCCCCCCCCAAAAAAAAAAAAAATCTGAATAAGACAGTACATACCTGTCTCTGGAACAACAGTATCTGGTATGGGAAATCATAGTAGAACATCACACAGGTGTCTTAAGTAGCCAGATGGGTGGATCCAGACCCATAAGGCACTCTTAACAGCATCTGTTAATTATGAAATTACGATTCGAGGAGAAAACTCTTGCCTCATAAGTAACTAAACCTTTTTTTTTTTTAAAGGTTTGTTAAATAGGTTCTATAATGATGCCATATAGGTTCCACTTGCAGCCTTAATGGTTCTTGGTGTGATAGACAGGTGGATATAGTAAGGTTTTGGGGGAATTTTTGAAAGGCTTGCCATAAATTATACAGAGTATATTGTGAGATGTACTTTTGGCACTCTATGAAGTTCACAGCAGTGACCTCTTAAGGTGCCCAACAGTTCTGCTGGCCCCTCCCACATCCAAATGGTCTGGATTTGGACATTTTCAACTTGGAATTTTCTTTGGTTGAAAATATGGTATAAAGTTGGGGTTGAATGTCCTGTTGGCCTAAATGTCCAAGTAGGCAATTTGGACGTCTAGCACAGTGTATCACAAACTGTGCATGTGCTGCAAGATGCTGGCAAGGAGGAGAGACGCCTGCGCAGCAAGAAGGATGTCCTGTAAGCGGTCAGCCAGTGCTGATGATGCTGCTCCTCGCTGGCATCTCTCCTCTCTCTTCTTCTCCCTGCACCTCACCCCCCCTTCCTCAAGGATTCCCCCCCCTTGGTGAAGTGGTGGCTGGAGAGCCTCTGTGCATGCGTGATGTCGCACATGGCATTCATGCACTTCGAATGCCTTCCGGCTGCAGCACTGAATTTAGTATGCCACGACATCGAAAAGTTTGAGGGACACTGGATCTAGCAGTTTGGCTATTGAAAATGAACATTTTTGTGCTTCTGACTTTGGAAGTTTAGTGGGAAACCCAAATCGGACTTAGACATTCTTTCCAAAAATGGACCTCCATGGTCCCTTAAGATTGCTAGTTATATATTAAGCTATGGTAATTCACTTCTTATTATTTTGGTTGGTTCCCCTCTAAAGATCTAGTAGACTTAGCTTTTAGAAATGGTCTACTAGATAGAAATTAATGGTTTGCTGCTCCCTGGACATGCCTCTTAGGTGATGGGGTAAGACAGTCCCTTTTTTTTGTTTTTGTTTCTGCATAAAACATCCAAAAGTGAGTAGGGCTGCCAAGCCTGCTAGTTTGTTTGGGGTGTTTTTGAGGTGTTATTTACGCACACTTCTTGGTTAATATGAGACATTCAGATACAATAGGAATTGTCAGTGCTGATAATTATGCAAGTAATCGCACAAGATTTTTAATACATTTTGTGTATTATCTTGCTAAGGAATACATTTTTATAAAACTATTTTTGCACTTTAAGTGCACTAATTTACATCACTGCGGTTCTTTATCCATTGTGAGCAGTGCATCTATGCAATTAGCCAGGGACAAATGTGCCCTCTGAAATATGAGAAGGATAGTTTTAAACTTTAAAAAAGTATTTTGAAATAGAAGGAATATAAGGGGAAGGAAACTTTTGTTTTTATAATGAGAAATTATCTGCTTAGCCTTTTTTTTTTTTTTTTTTTTGTGTGTGTAGCCTCTTAAACGATTAACAGGTGCCACATCTTAGGTATTTATTTATTCAATTTTCTATACCATTCTCCCAGGGAGCTCAGAAAGGTTCATATGTATTTATTCAGGTACTCAAGTAGTTTCCCTGTCTGTCCCGGCGGACTCACAATCTATTTAATGTACCTGGGGCAATGGGGGGATTAAGTGACTTGCCCAGGGTAACAAGGAACAGCATGAGTTTGAACCCACAACCTCAGAGTGCTGAGGCTGTAGCTTTAACCATTGCACCACACTCTCCCTCTTAGGGTGCCTAAGATTTTTCATTTGCCGACTGTAGCAATTTATAAACTCCAGCAGATACAGCTAAAGTAATTGGTGTGTAAGAACTACGTTTTTTGCATTTGTGACCTTCCTTTTTTTCTTCCAGAACCTCCCACCTTCAGTTGTAGCCGGTGTTGGTGGCAAAATATTTACTTTTGGCTCTTATAGGCTTGGTGTGCACACAAAAGGTAGGCATGCTGTACCATATATTTTTGCAGCTATTTTAAACTTCTTTTTTTTTTTTTTTTTTTAAAGAATCTGATATTTATTTATTTTTTTATTTTGCAGGTGCTGATATAGATTCACTCTGTGTTGCACCGAGACATGTGGAACGAACAGACTTCTTTCAGTCGTTTGTTGAAAAATTAAAATGCCAAGAAGGAATTAAAAATTTAAGGGTACTCTCTAATTGTTTGTTTTGTTGCTTAACTGTTGTATAAAATTCAACATTTAAACCAGCGTCTTTGATTTTACAATAGTGTCGTCTTTTAAGAGGCCACAGTTTAGGCTGGCTTTTAAGGACTAGCAAGGCTAAGATAAAATGCTTCAACTGGTATAGAGGCCCACTGTTAATGACGATCCTTGCTATTTCTAGGCAGTTAATTGTGTGAATTCTCTATGAAGAATTGCCATCTAGCTTTTGCCACTGCTTCGACGGGGCAGTTAACCAGGAGAGATGATAGAAGTCTAAACATGCACAAAACCAAGAAGTGTTAAATTAGTTTTATTACTATATGAAGAAAATGTTGGATGCACCCCCTGTTAAAAGCAGATAAATACTTGGTGGTGGTTTCATTCTCTCATTGGTTTGGGCATTTTCATACTTATTCAGGATGTTTGTAGAGCCAAGTGCATATTGCCAAAGGCCACAATGTTGGAAGGTTCAGCATACAGGTTAGAACTACAGCCTCAGCATCCCGAGGCTGTGGGTTCAAATCCCTGGGCGAGTCACTTAATCTCCTCATACCCCAGGTACACTAGATAGTTTGAGCCCACTGGGACAGATAGGGAAATTTAAAAATACCTGAATGTAAACCACTTAGGATATAAGTGGTATATAAATGATTGGGGCCCCTTTTTAAAGCTATGGTATCATAAGCACTAGTGTGCTAAGTGTTTTCCCTACTTTTTGTTATCCTTATTTAGCTCAGTCATTTGGGCTTATCCTCCTGGCTGATGGATACGGGTGGATGCCTTATTTTTTTAATTTTTTTTAAAGGAAATGACACTGCTTTGTCACCCAGATGGTGCTGTTCATTGGGTTGCAAATGTTAATTTTATTCTATCCATGGGCAGCATGAGGACAATACACATCAATTTTCCTAAATAGCAGGACTCAATTGGCTTTGTTCAGAATCTCTTAACTTCACAAAAGTATTCTGTTGGAATGTCATTTAAACATTTTTCATAAAGTGACACTTCTAGATAGTGTGTAGAGCTGCTAGTGGTAAAGGCATTAATGTGTAAGGATTTGGCATAAAGTCTCGGGAGACGGACGAGCCCTTTTTGTAAGCATGGTTATAAGAGATTTAGATAGGAGCAGAAGAATTGATTCCTTGGTATTGCAGTTGCACTCACTTCTCTTTAAAAAAGGCAACTGAAAAGTATTCACTAGGAAAGTGATATAGAAGGGAGATTGCAAGAGAAGAATGCTTATGGTTCTGCTATCAAGATGAAAGGATTCCTATGTAGTGCTCTGGCAAATACACTTCTCCTTCCCTATTCATGGTTTCAGTGATCGTGGTTTTTGACTTCACGATTCCATTGCCTGCCCGTTCCCTCCCCCCCAGAGAATTGCTGAGAGGCAGCCCACATCAACTAGAACTGGCCCTGGAACTTGTATTGGGGTGAGGAGGAGGGAGTGATCGGAGGTGCACAGCTGTCAGCTGTGGATGCAGCTCCAGTGGCATCTTCATGCACGGACCTTACCTGGTGGTCTAGCGGTGACGGGGACAGGAGCAACCTTCTACACTCCTGCCCTGTGCAGAGCCATGCTGCGAGTTCTGTGGTCTCACGAGACTATAGCGGGAACTCCCATTGTAGTCTCGTGAGACCACAGGAACTCGCAGCATGGCTCTGCACAGGGTAGGCATGTAGGAAGATCGCTCCTGCTCCGCGTCATCGCTAGACCACCAGGTAAGGTCCGGGGTGGGTTAGTCTGCCCAAAAGTTATTCACGAGTTTTCCTTATTTGCAGGCTGGCTCTGCCCCTAACCCCTGCAAATACGGACGGAGGAGTGTAGATCATTTTTAAACACCCTGCAGTTCTTCCCACCATGGATCAGTGAGACATAATTTAAAATCCTTGTCATAATTTTATAAAATTTTCATTTTAAACAGGCAGTCGAAGATGCATTTGTTCCAGTCATCAAGTTTGAATTTGATAATATTGAGGTAGGAACTATTTTATTGATTGATAAAATTCATAGATTACTCACTTGGCGCAAATTCATAGATTACTCACTTGGTGCTGGTGGTGGTTGCAGAGCCAAACTATTCTTTAATTCCATGGAACCCTACCTTCATTCAAGGATTTCTTTAATTTCTGCAAAGAAACCTGAAGTCGAGTCCTTCAGTGCTTCAACTCCAGAGGGAGAGCAGTGATCCAACAGGCAGCATGAATTGCTTATCTGGGCAGACACCTTAGATTCCCTGGGCTGTCGTAAGTTGAAAGGAATGCCAGTGGGAATCGGGCTGTAAACTACATGGTTGCTCAGTAGGAAGATGCTTAGCACAAAATAAGGCATTAATTTTCACAACTTTCTGCTTAAACTCCTCATCAAAACCTTGACTAGTTAAGGTTGCCTGAATAACAGGATTAACTGACTTGAAGTAAGTGCTGCTACCACTGAGAAAAGCTTTTAGAATAAACTGGATCGGAATCAATTACTTTATTATAAAACTCCTTAATCATCATGGAAGTTCTATTTATTGAACTTTCAGATTATATTGCTCTTGTGTGACCCATGAAAGATTCTCCAAGAATGCTCGCTTCCTAAAGTCATGCTTCATTTTAGTTTAATCTTTATTAAACCATGGTTCCTAATGCCGTCTAACTACATTAACGGCTTTCAAGGCACTTGGTATTGCCTTACTGGGTCAGACCAATGGTCCATCTAGCCCAGTAGCCTGTCCTCACTGTGGCCAATTCAGGTCACTAGTACCTGGCAAAACGCCAAAAAGTAGCAACACTCCATGCTACTGATCCAGGGCAAGCAGTGGCTTCTCCCATATCTTTCTCAATAACAGACTATGGACTTTCCTCCAGGAAATTGTCCAAACATTACTTAAAACCAGCTATGTTAACTGCTCTTACCACAACCTCTGACAATGCATTCCAGAGCTTAACGATTCTCTGAGTAAAAAAACATTTCCTCCTATTGGTTTTAAAAGTATTTCCCTGTAACTTTGCGTATCCCTTAGTCTTTGTAATTTTTGATGGAGTCAAAAATCGATCCACTTGTACCTGTTCTGTACCACTCCAGGATTTTGTAGACTTCAATCATATCTCCCTCAGCCATCTCTTTTTTCCAAACTGAAGAGCCCTAACCTTTTTTAGCCTTTCCTCATACAAGAGAGTTCCATCCCCTTTATCATCTTGGTTACTCTTCTTTGAACCTTTTCTAGTTCTGCTATATCTAGAGTTCAGAATTGAACACAGTACTCCAGATGAGGTCGTACCATGGAATGATACAGAGGCATTATAATATTCTTAGTCTTGTTAACAATCCATTTTTAATAATTCCGAGCATCTTGATTGCTTTTTTGGTTACCACTGCACATTGGGTGGAAGGCTTAATCGTATTGTCTACAATGACACCCAGATCTTTTTCTTGGGCACTGATCCCCCAAGGTGGACCCTAGCTTCTGGTAACTATGATTTGAGTTATTCTTCCCAATGTGCATCATTTTTGCATTTGTCCACATTAAATTTCATCTGCCAATTTCCTAATGTCTGCCTGCAGTTTTTCAATCCACATTCATTTTAACAACTTTGAACAGTTTAGTAGTGTCTGCAAATTTAATCATGTTGCTCGTTCCAATTTCCAGATCATTTATAAATAAGTTAAATAGCACTGGCTCCAGCATGGATCCCTACAGCACTCTACTATTTATCCTCCTCCATTGAGAAAAATGGACTTTTAACCCTATCCTATGTTTTCTATCCGATAACCAATTCCTAATCCACAACTGAATTTTGCCACCTATCGCATAACACTTTTTTTTTTTTAATTTTCAGGAGCCTCTCATGAGCTTTATCTAAAGCCTTCTGAAAAGCTAGATACACTATATCAACGGCTCACCTATAGCCATATGTATGTTCACACCTTCAAAGAAGTCCAGCAAATTAGTAAGGCAAGATCTCCCTCAGCAGAACCCATGCTGACTGTCCCATTAAATTATGTTTGTATGTGTTCCACAATTTTATTTTTTATAATTGTTTCCACCATTTTCCCAGCACTAAAGTCGGGCTTACCGGTATGTAATTTTCCAGATCTCCCGTGGAACCCTTTTTTAAAACGGATGTAACATTGGCCATCTGCCAGTCTTCAGGTACTACAGATGATTTTAGCAACAGGTTACAGATCACTTAATGATAGGTCAGCAGTTATCCCAAACATTAATGGCTTGATTAACATCGGCTGATGCTGTAAGATTCCAGTGAGTTTTCAATGCTAAGTTAAGGTCAGATCTTATAATAACCACAACAAAAGCCTCTACACGAGTAACTTGAGTGCTTACACAGATCTAAAGTTAGTGAAAATCAGACCAAGGGACAAGTGAAATAGAAAGAGCCTCTGTTAAATTCAACAAAGTATGCACAAGTACAAAGATTAAATCAAGGATGTGACCTTTTAATAGGTATACAACTTTCCACCATTTGCTTCCATCCTAATGACTAAAATTCTAGGAACTCATCAAATGAGTCACAAGCTCTTTGATCTACATGTATATTAAAATCACCAACAACCACAGAGGCCTGATCATAAATTCTATGCTCACTAATCTGAATAAATCTTGCACCATTTTAGTGGAGTGAATATCACTAAGATGAACACTGTAGCACTTGACCCCTAATGAAACTCTGACAAGAGAATTAAATGGAGGCCCCATTGGGCAAAAGATAAGTGCTATGTTCATCTCTTGGTGTTTGTGGCTCTGTTTGAAACAGTTGATGCAAAAGTATTTTTCAATAGTATGAATTTGATTGGGAGTTTTTTGTTTTTTTCAACCTATGATTGAGATTGTATATCATCAAGGTTTCTGAGGTTTTAAATGTTAAAATAATTGCTGCACTACATATTTGTGTACCATGTGTTTTGTATAACTGGGCACTTGTGTGTAACAATTCACCAGTTTTTGCATTTTGATTGAAAGATAAAAACATGTCGGTCCCTTCTATATTGGGAACTTTATTTGTAGCAAACTTAACTCCCCCTCCCCTCCCTTTGTTTTTACAAAGCCACATAAGGCTTTTTTTTTTTTTTTTAAAAGAAAAGCTAAGCCTAATGTGGCATCGTAAAAAAAAAAAAGAGGGGGAGGTTAATCTTTTCTAGCTATAACAATTACTCCTCCATCTCTTCCAAAACTGGACAGAAGCATAGTAGTTCGTGGTGCAATT
The DNA here is from genome assembly GCF_902459505.1 of Geotrypetes seraphini. Lineage (NCBI taxonomy): Eukaryota > Metazoa > Chordata > Amphibia > Gymnophiona > Dermophiidae > Geotrypetes > Geotrypetes seraphini. The sequence continues at coordinate 334,734,200 of NC_047086.1, forward strand.
TAGAATTAATGATGAGCACATCCTCAGGTAATAACCAGCTCTCTGATAACAAGCCAACAAAATTAGCCTTATTTGTAACTGAACAAACATTTATTAACATTTTAATAAGATCAGAAGCTACCAACTGAGTTTCATCTCAAAATTGTAACTGGAACTAAACATCTGGGTTGAGAAATAGACATTTTACAATAGGCTAGCTCCCCATAGCAACCCTGACCTATTACAGTTGGAATACTATATCCAGTCATCTTAATTCCCCGTAGACAGTCCATAATTTATGTTGAAGTCCACACGAAGGAGTGCTCCTTTTTTGGTGCACAGTGCCTCTGGTGCTGACCTCTGGTTTAAATTGATTAGGTGCATTCCACTGATGTGGATAGAAAGCGAAGTTGAGCAATGATCCATTCCCAGGTCTCAGCACAAAAGTCCAGAATTGCTCAGATGTTCACAGTAAGGTAAGCTAGGGAGATGGAACTGTCATCTCTGCAGCTTACTCCTCTAGTGCTGACCTCTGACTTGAATCGTCAATTCAACATGAACCAATTTGTAGTTTTGTTCTGAACTGCATCAATTATCTTGTTTGCATATTTATATCCTATTCTTGATATTTCATAAGTTTAAAAACAATTTCAGTTACAAATGCCTGTTAGGTTGTTAAGGCTATTGAACTCTGCACAATTTCACAATTCTCACAATTTTAGATACAAGCCATTCCAAAGTTTTGGACCTGCTATTTTAAACAAAGAAATTATGTACATTTTAGATAATTTTTACATGATAGAATTTGTTGGAAATACTGATTAGGTGATCTTTAAGCTCTTGTTGGCTGATACAGATGTAATGTTGTAGCAATAACAGTCAACCAAACTGCTTAACCTTAAGCGCAAACACTTTTTTAAAAATGTAATTTTGTTTTTTTGGGAGCCAATGAAGAGGTTTTAGGAGTAATATGACAAACTATTTTGGCTGCTGCATCCTGCATATATGTGCCTTTAGATAGACTGAACCAGCTGCATCCAGATCAGTATGGTCTTTGGATTTGTTTGTGCTTAAGTGTGTTGTAACTATTTTTTAAATTTTCTTCTTCCCTCCCCCACCCCAAATTAAGATTGACCTTGTGTTTGCTAGGCTAGCCCTGCAGACTATTCCTGACAATTTGGATCTCCGAGAAGATTCACGGCTGAGAAGCCTCGATATAAGATGTATACGAAGCTTAAATGGTAATAATAAAACAATTGTGTATAAAACCCAGACTTTCTCTCATTTTCCAAGGTTTAGTAGTATTGCCCCACATCTTGAGATTTAAGACATTATAGTATATTCAAAAGCTTAGGCAAAGTTTGCATAGTGTGTTCCTAATAGAAGTTGCAGGTGTGAGATTTTGGATGAGAAAGGGCATGGTACTGGGAGTAACAGCAGCAGCATTTTAGAAAGGACAGCCAAGTCAGTATAACACAATGAATGCCAAGGAAACAGCCTATTCTAAAATAGTGAGATGAACGTTTATGTACTAGAAATGTACAGCAAGAACGTCCCTTCTACAAACTGAAACGTCCATTCTACAAACTGAAACGTCTAAACCAGGGATGTCAAATCCCTCCTCGAGGGCTGCAATCCAGTTGGGGTTTCAGGATTTCCCCAATGAATTTGCACGAGATCTATTAGCATACAATGAAAGCAGTGCATGCAAATAGATTTCATTCATATTCATTGGGGAAATCCTGAAAACGCGACTGGATTGCAACCCTCGAGGAGGGACTTTGACACCCCTGATCTAAACTATGAATAGGAAAAAATAAAGGACATGGATGTCTGTGTGACACTCGTAGATTCGAGAGTTGCACAGGGACAGAAATTAAACCCATCACTGCTGGAATCGAACCTATTCCTACAAGTAATCTCTTCCATCCCTGCCCACTTCAGAAGTAGCTTATTTCATTTCATTATACTCTGGTAGAGACTTTACAAATGAGCAAAGATACCATTTTAAAAAATAATTTCGAAATATTAATTGGGAAGAATACATACTTTGTAAATGGGTCTCTGCTAGAGTCCCTAATATAAAATATGAAAACTCTAGCTGATGATTTTCCTCAAAGCTCTGTCAGCTGAAGACTTCCTCCAAAGGTAGCCAGAACTCCCACTTTAACATAGTAGATGGCAGATAAAGACCTGTACCTTTATCTAATAGTCTGCCCAGCAAGATAAACCATAGCATATGATATGATGCAATATTACATATGAATGCTTGAACTTATTTGTCCTTGCCATTTTTAGGACAGACTAGAGAAGTCTACCTGCACTAGCTTTATTTTCCAAATACTGGAGTTTCTATCCAAGCACCACGTTTCTTTCTCTTTCCATACAGGAGTCCTTTGTTTATCCCACACACTACTGTTTGGGTTTTGTTTTTTTGTTTTTTCATTCCTGTTACCACCTCCTTGAAAAATTACTTCTGACATTATTCCTGAGTCAGCCCCTCTGCAGCCTCAGTTCTACTACCTTCCCATCTCTGGGAATGGTTTGTATATTACCTTTCAAATATTTGAATGTCTTGTCTTGTCTTCAATCTCCCCTTTCCTTTAAGTCAGTGGTTCTTAAACCTGTTGGGGGACCCCAGCTAGTTGGGTTTTCAAGATATCCCTAATGAATATGATTTGGTTACAGAGTTTGGTTTGGTAATATGTTATTTAAAACAGTGTGATATAAATATATTTATGTGGTAATAAAAAACAAAACATAAGTGCAATAGAAGGTTTCTTAAAGTTAGCAGGTATTTATTAATGAATATGCATGAGGCAGATTTGCATATAAAGAGGCGACAGGCATGCAAATCTGCCTCATGCATATTCATTAGGGATATCTTGAAAATCCGGTGTCAGGTCAAAAGCGCGCCGGGACAAAGGCGCGAGTAGACAACTGAGTGCAGCGTGGAGACGCACGCCGAAGAAAAAGACAGTTTTTAGGGGCTACGACGGGGGGTGGGGGCGTTGTGAGGGGCTTGGGGGGTTGTAACCCCCCCACATTTTACTGGAAACTTAACTTTTTCCCTGTTTTTAGGGAAAAAGTTACGTTTTCACTAAAATGTGGGGGGTTACAACCCCCCAAAACGCCGCCGCAATCTGTATTAAGTAAAGTGGGGGGGCTCCCCAACAAAAACCCCCGTCGCAGCCCCTAAAAACAGTCTTTTTCTTCAGCGCGCGCCTCTGCCTTGTGCTCAGTTGTCGGCACGCACCTTTGTCTTCCGCGTTACTGTCTATGAACCGAAAATCCAACTGACTGGGTGTCCCGCAGGAGAGGTTTAAGATGTACTGCTCTAGGGTATACATTTTTAGGTAATCAAATCTCATAGCTTGGGGTGCAAAACGCTCTTTTTCATATCTTTTCTCTGACTCACTTTGTCTTGCATATTTAGTGGGGTTTGATTTCCAAAATTGAACACAATACTCGAGTAGAGCACTAAACGCCTCCCCTTTTTTTCTGCTTGTATTATACCTTTTTATGCAACCTGGCTATGTTCACTGCCATGTTTATTTTGCAAGCTTGAGATCCTCTCCTGAGCTGTGCTTATCAATCTCTCGCCTCCTATCTTGTGCCTCTCCTTTGGATTTCTGCACTTTGCATTAAATTTAAACTGCCAGACCTTTGACTATTCTGATTTTTGGAGATGTCTTTTCTTCTCATTGCAAAAAGGCAAACCTTTCCTTCTAACCCTTCAGCAATATTCCCCTCAAATTTATACAGATTCAGACCCAGTACTGATCCATGAGATCTTTCTTTACTCTGCATGAATTATATTTATCACCACCACCCTATGTTAGTCAACCAGTTTTCAGTCCAGTTCATCACTTTGGGTCCTAAATCCACCCTCTCAGTTTATTCACGACTATTGTGTCTGTGGATTACAATTGTCGGCTGGATCGTTCATCTGGAAAGGACTACAACGTAGAACAGAGCTGAAAGATGAACAATCCAGCCGACAATTGTAATCCACATTGAGATAAAAACTTCCTGCAAACACCCAGAAACTAGGACAGATATTTCTCAACAAGAGAATCCTTGTTTCAAACTGCTGCGTCAGGCGAAGCACATCTGGAAAGGACAACCACAGAACAGAGCTAAGTCTGAATTTCCTTTCCTTATTGAACACTGGATATTTACACTACACCCTTGAACATACATTTACATCTTTAGTTGGCAATTTGAATTCCCTTTGTGTTGGGTGATTCCCTTTTGTTGTTAAGCACTTAATTTAACCCGGGTTCTGAGCCAGAGACCTTTTTCCCCCTCTTAAAAGGAGTTTTTTCTCTATTTCAGCTGTCCCAGAGTGGACCAATGATAAGATCAGATTAACTCCTTTTACAGCCTTTTTTTGGCTTTGTGAGTGATATCCTTTGGATTCTGAGGTCTGTTTGAAGAGTGTGCTGGTTTGGGGATTCCCTGACAGGCAAGACATCTCAATTAGCGAGTAACCAGAGTTTAACAGTGTGGTGTTGGATAACAATGATGTCCATCAGACATTACATATTTTACATTTAAAAAAATTTGTGTAATTTGGATGTTCATTTTTTTTATTTTTTTTAAATATTTTATTTATAAATTTTTCATTCTTACAATATTTTAATTGTACATAAAACTTCATATAATACATGAAAAATTGTGATTACAAATAATTCATTTATCACATAAAATATAACCCTTCCCTTTTTTCATTTCTTAAATCCATATAATATACATTCCTTTCCCCTCCCCATTCTAATATAACCATTATTAATGTGCTATGAAATCTGATCATTGGCATAACGAGTATTTTGTGTCATTTTCCCTCTGCAATACCATTTGAACATCCAAATTAGTTCATGTAATTTGGATGTTCAAATGGTATTGCAGAGGGAAAATGACACAAAAAAATCTTGTTGTAAAATCTTCTGTTTCCCATTTGTAGGCTTTTTTTATTTATTTTTTTTAAACTTTCCTTTCTCATAGTAATTTTACTACAAGATTTTTGTATAGAGGGGTGAACCTTACTAGAGGCCAAATGCAGTCCCTCTTCATATTCCTATTCACTAGCTGACATAATGAGAAGCAATTTAAGGTTTTTCTCAGATGTGTAATTTTTTTTTTTTTATGAAAGATCTTGAACTGTTCAAAATTCTTACTGATTAGAACATATGGATTTGAAACACAGAAACAAACCTTTCTAATTTTTTTTTTTTTCTTCTAGGTTGTAGAGTTACCGATGAAATTCTGCATTTGGTACCAAACAAAGAGAACTTCAGGCTAACATTAAGAGCTATTAAATTGTGGGCAAAAAGTAAGTCCTTGAGGTTCTTTACCTGAAATGAAAATTTGCATGTTGATTTTGTAACCAATGGAAATATTCTTGGTCATACTCAATTTATAGTGGTTTCTTGTCTGTGGCTTCGATAACTTCTTGGGATGGGGAATAAAAGATAAATATTGCACATATATATTTCAGGTTTCTTATATACTTTGTCACAAACATTCCATGATGCATTCATCTTTAAAAAAAATTATTTTCAGTGAATGTCTTTCTAGGGAGAGTTTAGAAGAGGTTCACTAAAGTTCTTGCAAAATAGTCTTGTTTCTCTTTCCTTTCCCCCCCCCTTTCCATCTATGTTAATACTTGTGTAAATTGTCTACTGTGATACACAGAATATTTGGAAATCTAGAATATTTGGAAAAACATTCTGTTTTCTAGTCTTAAAATTGGGTCACTTTCAGTGAAAGATTAGAGAAACTGGGCCTTTTCTCCCTCGAACAGAGGAGATTGAGAGGGAACATGATCGAAACATTCAAGGTAATGAAGGGAGTAGACTTAGTAGATAAGGACAGGTTGTTCACCCTCTCCAAGGTAGAGAAAACGAGAGGGCACTCTCTAAAGTTAAAAGGGGATAGATTCTTTACGAACATAAGGAAGTTCTTTTTCACCCAGAGAGTGGTAGAGAACTTGAACGCTCTTCCAGAGTCTCATAGGGGAAATCACCCTCTAGGGATTCAAGACAGTCGGACATGTTCCTGCTGAACCAGAATGTACTTAGGTAGGGCTGGTCTTTGACCAGAGGGCCGCCGCGTGAGCGGACTGCTGGGCACGATGGACCACTGGTCTGACCCAGCAGCGGCAATTATGTTCTTATATAACCTTTTAAATTTAATGATTAGTGGTAAAAATGACAGTTTTTGAATATAATTTCTTCCTTTGCAATATTGTAATCGTGACTAGCCAGGGCAGTTGACTGATGATAAAAAAAAAAAAAATGCTAGCTCCAGGCACACTGAATCTTCCTAGGATGGTCTATTTTAGCACTGTTACAGATATAATCATATTTAGAATATTATTTAAATTCTGATAACCCCATTGATTGCATAGCTTGATGAAAAGATATACTGAATATTCTTGAAACTAGGAGATGGCTGGAAAGGGAGCATAGTGAAAGGGGGTGATTAGAAAGGGAGAATCAGTATGGTGATAACTGAACCCATAAGCAGATAGTGAAGGTACAGAAAGAATGAGAAGAGAAAGCAGTGTCGGTGTGCTCTAGGAGTTGTCGTGTTTTCTCTCTCTCTACCCCAAGTGTGTGCTTTGGTGGTTGGGAGTGTGGAGCAGGAAGGGAGCAAATTCTTTACTCAGGTTCAGGAGTTAGGGTGGTTTGCAAGTGGAGAGAGCTTGAGAGATGTACAAAGGGATTCAGTTATTGGAGATTGCTACAGAGTTGATTGAGAGAAACCTATGAGGATATTACAGTATACTGTGGGGAGTTTGGGGGTGGTTAAAGAGCTAAGGAGGAAGTATGGGGACATCACTGGAGGACAGGGAGAATAGGAGACAGAGAAAATTGGAGGGGAGGGGGTGCCCATCCTGGAAAGGCAGCCCACATGGAGGACATGTCCAGGCTTTCCTGGACATCTGGTAACCCTGGCTGGGTAGATGAGAGGCTTTAGGCTGTGGTTGCGGGGAGCAAGTGGGCAATGGGGAGAAGTTAATCTTGCAGCTTTTGGGAAGGTAGGTGGGTGGGTGCATCGGCCACCTACCCCTAGCAACTGCATCTCTCCCATTGCTTTGACACCTGCAGCCTAAAACCTTTTATTATAATTACTTTACTTTTATATACCGCAATACCACAAACAGTTCAGAGCGGTTTACAGAGAAAGACTGTATACAGACAGCGATGATATAAAAAAAAAACAACTTTCAAAATTACATTAACATGGTAAGATTAATCAATTTTTCCTGGAAGTGTTGCTAGATATGCTTTGGGTGGCTGGGTGGGCAGTGAAGAAGAGCATTACCCTTTTATCTACGCCTTCCCTGCTATTGTAATTACATTGAGCACATTAAACCACTTTGTGCTTTCTACATATATTGCAGTATATAAAATAAATTTGGACTTGGCTCCTAGATTTATGGGTTGTGTCCTAGATCTAAAAATTTTGTTACTATATGTATATTCTGATTGAAAATAAGATGCATCTCTACCTCACTCCTCTCTCTACCCAATTTTCCTTTCTACCTCACTCCTCTGCCCAATTTTCCTTTCTTCCTTTCCCCATGTGCACCATCTCTCGCCCACACACTTATGCCCATCAATTCTCCCTTTTTTTTTTTTCTTCCCTTCCTTCTGTGTCTTCGTGCCCCCTCCTTTCCTTTCAGCTTTGTCCCAAAATTAAGTTGCACGCCGGGGATCCCTGCCAGCCGTACCCCGAAAGCCGACCCTGTTTTTTTTTTGGAGCTGGATTCACTCCATTCTCCTCCAGCAGCAACTCCATGCAGGGATGGTGCATGCAGCAATTCACACACATGTGGCTTGCCTACAAGCCTTCCCTCTGACATCAATTCTGGCATCGGAGAGAAGGTTTTGGGTCAGCTACGTAGCATGCGAGTTGCTGCCTGTGACCCTGCATGGAGTGCTGCGGGGGAGGAGGGGAGCCAGTCTAGCTCCAACGAAGTAACAGGGTTGCCTTCAGAGGTGGGAATGGTGCAGCAAGCAAGGAGGGATCCCCAGCAGTAGCTTTAGCAGGGGGTGGGCAGATGGGCAGAGAGATCTCCTCCAGCAGCAGCCTGGCCATGAACCCCCAACAAGCAGCCTGCATATTGCGTGTTGGAGAAACACTGGTCTAAATATTACTAATACTGCTGCTACTATTTCTGTAGTGCTAGCATGTGCACACAGTGCTGTACATTAAACACACGAGACTGTCCCTGCTTGCAAGAGCTTACATAATTGCACAAATTAAAATAAATGCTATGCTTACTAGGGAATAGATGCCCAAGTTGCATATGGTTTCTTTATCCAAGTGTTAATGCAGAAATTGGGTTTTATACATTTCATATGGTTCTTATCTTGCTTACTAGTTTAATTTTATCAACACAACACTTCCAATAAGAATGCACTACTTTTTAAATAAGCCTTCATGGTGTATTATCTAAAACTTTTGTGCATACAAATTTTATTGTTCACAGGGCGTGGGATTTATTCCAACATGCTAGGATTTCTTGGTGGCGTCTCTTGGGCAATGTTGGTAGCCAGGACATGTCAGTTATATCCAAATGCAGTGGCATCCACTCTTGTCCACAAATTCTTCTTAGTTTTTTCTAAGTGGTAAGTAACACTTGTTTTCTGCTTGAGTCAACCTCCACACAATCAAAGGCCTTCTCTGCATCCAAGGATACAGAAAAAGCCGGATCTTTCATGGCTTTTGTTAAGTTTAACATGAAAAGCCAATCTTGTGTTAGATGAATGTCTTCCAGCAACGAATCCAGTTTGGTGCATATCAATAATAAGGGAGAGCTTAGCTAAACGTAAAGCCAAAATCTTAGCCAAAAGTTTTCCTTCTACATTAATTAGTGATAAGTCTGTAATTTGAAACCAATGTGGGATCTTTGTTTGGCTTTGGCAAAACTATGGTCATTGATTCCACCATAGTACCTGTAATTCAACCCTTATTTAGTTGATCCTGATATAATTTCAATAAATGAGGTAATAGGGTAACTTGAAATTATTTATAAAATTCCACTGTGAAACCATCCCTACCTGGAGCGGATCCAACTCTAAGAGACTTCAACGCTGTTTCTAATTCTTTTAATGATATAGGCTCTTCTAAACTTCTTTTAATATGTTTAGGAACTTTCGGACCTTCAATCAAATTCAAAAATTCTATACCATCCTTTTCTTTATTTACATAAGGCACAGAAGAATATAGGTCTTTATAAAAATTTAAAAATTGACAATGCTTTCAATTTGAGTATGTCATTCCTTTCTCATCTTTTATAGCAATAATTTTTGTTTTTCTTTTCTTCACTTTAAGATAATTTGCCAATAATTTTCCCGCCTATTTGAATTTCCATAATACAAAGTTTGCTGGGAAAACAAATCTTCCCTTACCAATTTTGACGATATCTCATATTTACTCTTGGCTTTTAATAAAGCCTGCAAGGTATTTTGCTCCCACTTATCAGCTAATTTATTTTCCAAATTTTTAATTTCTTTTTCCAAATCAGAAAATTGTTTAAGTTGTTTTCTAATATATGCCGAATATGAAATATTACCTCATGGTAGCCTTAAATGCATTCCATAATGTTTCTATACTAATTTCTTCCGAGGTATTAATTTGAAAAAATTCAGTCATTTTTAAATTAAAATCTTAAAGGAAATTTGAGTCTGCAATCAATGTATTATCGAATCTCCAAACAGACCTACTATATTCTTGGTCCCCAAACTTAAATTCAATCCACACACTTCCATGATCTGATAGTATGATCAGGTCTATGGATGCTTTTGTCACTTGTTGTACTAATTGATTTGAAACAAAAATATAATCTATTCTTGAAAAATTTTTGAACTTGCGAACAAAAAGAAAATTCCCGCTCATTAAAATGAAGTATCCGCCATATCTTTCAAATCACAAGATTGTGTACCAATGCTGATGACTCTTTGGCAACTGCTAGGAATAAATTCTCAATCTTTTGAAGTACATTTGTGGTTCTAACGGTGTCTTTTCCTGGTAGCGGAATTGACCAGCTGATTTTAGCATTGCTTCCGGGCGGCATGACGAGCCTCAATGGTCATGGCTTTCACCTATTTAGCTGCCAGAAACTGGTCTTTCAGAGCAATGATAGCCCAAAGTCTAAATCTTTAATTCCAGTATTAAAGTTCTGTTTCTTAGCTTCCTTTAGCTTCTGACTCCTCTCTAGATTTCTGTATATAACAGATACAAAAAGGTATAACCACAGCACTAGAGTTGCTATTATTCCAATTTAGAACGTTTATTCCTAGTTTGATGAATTCCTTGCAGGGACCGTTGAATCACACTATTTAAAATAAAACTGTAAACATTCTAATCCGTTTTCCTTAGAAACCTATGAAGACACTTAACACATGCATAAGAGATTTCACTTATATATTATCATCAGAAAAAAAATAGATACATATAATAGTATAATTAAACTGTTTTTCCTGTTTTTCCCTTTTTTCCTCATTGAGAGGAATTATGTAGACATTGGGTGTTCCTGCTGCTGTATAAAACTTTGTAACTTCTCTGGATCATCAAAAGTGATTGTTTTATTATCAAAGGTTATCTTCATAATAGCAGGATATATTAAACCATATTTAGCCCCCATCTCTGTCAGCTGGGGTCTAAGATCCAAAAAAAACTTTTTCTTTTGTTTGCTGTGTTTCTGGCAAAGTCGGGTAGTAAATGTATATGGGTGTCTTGATATTTCAAATTTTTATTCTGCTTTGCTAGTTGAAAGATCTCCATGACCTGTTGATGTCTTAATAACTTAAAGATTAATGGCCTAGGACCCTTTTGCTTATCTGATCTCCTCGCCGGAATCCTGTGTGCTCTTTCAACTTCTAAAGGAAACTTTGACTTTATCGGCAGTATTTTAGGTAGTATATTTTCTAGGAAGGAGATCGCATTTCCTTTCTCCACCCCTTCCGGTAGTCCTAAAAGTCTTAAATTATTCCTCCTCTCGGTTTGAGCAGTCCTCAGCTCACGAGTGAGTAATTCAATTTTCCTCCGATCTGTTTTATTATGAAGTATTTCTGTTTCCACTATAAACATTCTTTCCTCCATATTGTTTGACTTCATTTCTAAAATTTCGATTTTCTTGTTCAGGGTGGAAACGTCCTCTGTCAAATTGTTAACTTTCTTTGCCATGCCCGACACAATCTCTTTAATCTTTCAGTTCCTTCATAACCTCATTATCGCCATTTTTTGATGCTGACTCCAGCTCCGTCTTCGCTCTCTTAATACTTCCGGATGTTACAAACACTGACTTATTCTTATTTTGCTTCCCCGAAGCCATTACACACCTTTTATCCTTCGTTTAAAACACAAAGTTTCAAATATTTCATGCGACTTATTTATAATACTTTCAAAGTCTGCCAATGCGGAGCTCACTCACTACCCAACCTTCTTCATGCGTGACCAAGCCATGCCCCAAGGATATCTGTCAAACTACAACTAAATGCCTCTAAGACAGAACTCCTTTGGATCCGCCAGCAAAGAACCCTATGGCCATTCCATCTCTCGCTGTGCTGGGACTTGACTAAAGACCCAAGAATGCAGCCTGGGAATACTCCTGGATGTCTATCAAACTACAGCTAAATGCCTCCAAGACAGAACTCCTTTGGATCTGCAAAGAATGCTGTGACTGTGCCCATCTCTCGCTGTGCTGGGACTTGACTATAACTGCAAAAGACCTAAGTGTGCAGCCTAGGAATACTCCTTGACTGCAACATGTCACTTTCTGACCATATCTCTCAGGTAGTATCTTCCTCATTTTACTACCTGTGACAACTCTGAAAAATAAGGAATGACTTTTCAGAGTGCCTTAGTATTCTCACACATGGATTACTGCAATGGGCTATTCAATGGTCTCGCAGCGAAGAATGTATGACAGCTCCAGTGTGTTCAAAACATGGCAATCAGACTTCTAAAAAACCTCCGTGCCTGTGACCCTGTCTCCTAGGCTCTAGCATTGGCTCACTGGCTGCCTGTAGCCAAACGTATCTTCAAGGGCCTGATACTAGTGTTCAAATCCTTGCACGACATGGCATCGGGCTATGTGACGGCTAAATTTTCTCCATATGTGCCTAACCAGTCCCTCTGCTCTCAGCCTGGACTGGTGACTGGAGCCACACTCATTGAACAGAGCAGTGCCGCTACTCATCTCCCAGTGGACAGTCCTGATGACGGATGCCAGCCTATTTGGCTTGGGAGCTCATTGCAAGGGACACTACTACAAGGGCAATGGTCCCCATCTCAGAGAGATTGGTTGATCAATCGCTTGGAAGTGAGAGAAGTATGGTTAGCTCTGTGAGCCCTGGGCAGTGCCCTAGAAGGAAGGGCAGTCTGAGTCTTCTCAGGCCTGCAGAGGAGTTTCTGTTTGTTCCCCCACTCTGGCCAGTGATAGGCAGAGTTCTTTGGCAGGTCAGAACACACCCAGGTTGAGTGATCTTGGTAGCTCCAGGTTGGCTGAGGTAGCTGTTGTATGCAGACCTAGTATGTCTGCAGAGGGACGTGGCTCTCAGGCTTCCTTATTTGAATCTGCTCTCCCGGGGTCCCATCATTCTGGAGGATCTGGAGTGCTTTGGTCTACTGCATGGCTCTTGAGCGCAAAGCCTTGGAGCATAAAGGCTATTCCCCTGAGATTATTGCCATGCTCCTGAGAGCTAAGAAACAGTCCATGTTGGCAGCACGGAAGTGTTTCAGGACCTGGTGTGAGAACATTGCTCAGACCCACTGATCGCAACGGTTTCGGTAGTACTAGGCTTCCTGCAGGAAGTTCGGAAGAAGGACATGGCGATTGGCTCTCTCAAGGTACAAATAGCCAGACTTTCTTGCTTCAGTGCACAGCTCAACAAGTGCACGTTGGCCCATCCAGATGTATCCAGATTTTTGAAGGAAGCCTTGCATCTTTGCCCTTCACTGCAATAGTACGTTTCCATCTTGAGATCTTAAATCTGGTCCTGTGGGCACTTGTGAAGGTCCCATATGAACCTTTTGGATGAGGTGCCACTCATTGATCTTTCTTAGTGGCTGTGACGTCTGCAAGAAGGGTGTTGGAGCTGCAGGCTCTGTCCTGTAGGGAAACCTTTCTTTGCATCTCGGAAGTAGTGTCTATTCGAATGATCTCTTCCTTCTATCAAAAGTCTTGTCCAGTTTTCATATGAACCAGGAGGTTCAACACCCAGCTTTCATTCCTACAAGAGTGAAGAAAACAGATTTGCTGAAAGTTCTGGATGTGCGACAAATTTTGATTCGATATTTGGAGGTGACCAATGAGTTCTGGCTGTCTGATTACCCCTTCATGCATATGAATGCAGCACATTGGGGGAGGCCAGTGTCTAAAGTGACCATATCCAGGGGGATCAGGATGGCCATATCTTCCACATCCATTGGGAGTAGAACATCATCCCCAGTGGCAGTGAAGGCATGCTCCACTCGCAGCATTGTGTCTTTTTGGGCATTGTAGAACAGTCTCCCCTGCAGAGATTTGCAGGATGGCCACTTGGTCCAATCTCTCACACATTCACCAAGTTGTTGTTTTTGTGTGTGTTTTTACAGGGTGGATGTTACAGCCGGGCTGGACAACACTTTTGGGCCCTCCATGCTGGTAGCAGGCTCTTCTGTCCCACTCTAGGAACCGGGGACTTCTCTGATACTATCCCGATGGTCAAGATTACCAGTCCTGTTTCACAAGAAGGAAAGATTCTTACCTTGCTAATCTTCTTTCTTGTAACCAGGACTGGTAGTCTTGATGCCCGCCCTGTCTGATTATATACTAGCCTGCTTTCTGTTTCAGATATCTCTGCTTACTTAAGTCTTGTTTCTCTTGCCTACCTGGTAGGGTCGGGAATAAAGAATAATTCGTTGATATGAGTTGCAGAATTATTGGTGAAGATAGCACACAGGTAGGCGGTTCCTTTTTTTTACCACCTATGTTTCATTTACTAGTGGTTTTAAAAATATTGTTGTTTGTATTTCAAGCAGAATAGATTTGGGGAGTTCCCCTCACTCTAGGATTTGCTAGAAGCTTTGGTATTGACTGGGGTGGAGAAGCTCATCCCAGAGTGATGGGAGGTGGAGCATGAAAACAGTGATCTCTCTACAGCCCTCATAACTAGTGGGGATTAAACTCAATGGTCAAGACTACCAGTCCTGGTTACAAGAAAGAAGATTAGCAAGGTAAGAATCTAATATTTCTTTCCTTATGTAAGAAGTAATTTTTTCTTTAATTTCAGGGAATGGCCAAATCCAGTGCTGCTGAAGCAACCAGAGGAGAGCAATCTTAACTTACCAGTCTGGGATCCCAGGGTATGTGGCAGTAACTACTAGATAGAAACTAAATGTAGAAAGTCATGTTTCAGTATGGGGTGTTTGGGGGGGGTGTTTCTTTGTGATATCTGCTTATGATTTTGCTTGAAATTATATGTAGTTACAATTTTAGAACCATCTGTTTTTGCAACTGGTGCTACAAATACAAAACAAACCAATTTGTGTGAAATAAGCACAATGGAAATGGAAAGCCAAATTGCTGCTGTAGTTCGCAAAGGCTTTGCAGCACTCTGGAAACTATGATCCAACCGTTCTTAATTTGATACCATCCCCTTCCAAATCCTATGCCAAGCCCTGATCCTCAATAGAAAAAAGGAGTGATTGAGAAGTAACCCAATTAGGCTTGAAAAACTGCTCAGAAATATGAAACTCTGAAGGGAAGGCTGTTAACCTCCCTTGGAGAAGAGTTCATCTTCCATCACTGCAAACTTAACAAGTTTATGGGCACACTCAAAAACTCCAAAGATGTTTGAAAAAACAAAGTTTCAAAGTCTTTCTGTTTTATGCAATAAATGTCTTCATTTGGTAAAAGTTAAAACTGCCACCACTAAGTTATTTAGCTCTGTTTATTGTCTTTGGGGGTCCCAACGTGGCCCCGTTTCAGGAGACCCGATGTTAATGAAAATCAGAGAGTAACAGATGTGGACATGTGTTACAACTGAACATCACGACCAGTAAAAGTACTTAGCTAATGAACTGTAGATTTACACAATTTAACTTCATTGGGCATCACGTGACCCGCCCCTTGGGCCAACTACATTTGATATCATTGAGGTCACTACTGATGTCATAATTGAGTACGTGAATAATTTGTAATCCGCATAGAATTGTAGGATATGCAGAATATAAATTATTAACGATTAAAAAAAAACCAAACAAACAAAAGCCAAATGAGATCAGGGATGCTCTTCTGATTGGGTGAAGTGGAACACATTTTACCGGCCATTCAATTTTGTGGTTAAGGCCATAAGGTATTAACTGTGCCCCATTCATAAGTTTTGCTCTTTGTATAATAATCAGTTAAAACTAGAATTTCAGGACATCTCGGTACCATTAGACCCGACAAGATGGAAGCACCCTTAAGAAGTTATTGGATTCAAAAAGGCCATTCAGCTAGAGATCTGCGGTTTGCAGTTCTATTGAGTGTGTTTACAACATGGAGATGATTTATCAATCATACTATTATACAAAGAGCAAAAGTTAATTTATGAATGGGGCACAGTAACATCTTTTGGCCTTAACCACGAAATTGGATGGCTGGTAAAATGATACGTTTCACTTCACCCAATCAGAATAAACAAGAGCATCCATGATGTCATTTGGTATGACATCAGTAGTGACCTAAATGATATCAAAATGTGGTTGGTTCAGGTAAGGGGGAGGTCATGTGATGCCCAACGAGGTTAAATTGTAATTATCTGTTGATGAACCTCATTTTTGAAAAAAACCTAAGAAGCTCATAGCTGAGGATGGTGATTTGACTGAGATGAAAGGTATATGAAAGTAAGTGTTTTTTAGTTGACAATTGATTTAGATGCTGAGGGACATTTAGTTTTGCTGAGTGTTGTACAGTTTGCACACAGATGGGTTCTTCATGAAGGTATTTGTTGAAACTCAGCTGGTGTCGGAGAACGGATTTGAATTAACTTTTAGCAGTCACAAATAAAACTTGGATTTTCAAAAGCACTTTTGGGGACACAATTGCACACGACAGGACCTGACTTGAATTATATACCTCATTGCCAGACATCAGTATTCCAGATAAGTAACCAGACCTTTTTGGTTTTGTTTATTTATACATTATCAAGATCAGTGAATTAGAATAGCAGTTTAAATTGCTAATGAGGTGGGAACACACATGTGCGATGATGATTCCCTTCAGTTCAATTTATGGTCCTTGCATATTGCTTATGACCTGGGTGGAGGAGTTTTGAGCACATTGTACAAAAGACACAACATGATGCAACAAAGTTTTGAAAATGTTTTATTCATAAGATATATTTATACTTGATATAAAAATATTTATTATAGAAGACAGCAGTATTTTAAGGTATTGTTACGAATGCTGTAGGTTTTGAGATAAATATTCCAAGACGTTGAAATAGTTTGTATTTGACATTGACCTGGTCATGCTCCTAAATTATTTGTACTTGTACCCTCACCTCTCATATGCAGTCTTCTACTTAATTTCTGTTAACCGCATCAAACTTCAGTGTATTGTGATACACAAATAAAATTTTATGGCAAATTTCACCCCTCTGGAGATGTTCCCAGGCTGGCTACCTTGAACCCAACCCTTTTGGCTGCAGCACATTGACAGCAGGAAAACCACGTCCTACTGTCGGTTTCACTGCAACAGTTCCTTCAAGGTGAGCAGCAATGGTTCCTGCCATCTGTGATGCCTGGTGCAGAGAAGCAGAATCTTGGAGGTTTAGAGAATTTTCTCTCGGGCAGGTCTGTTTTCACCAACGACCATAGCAGAGGAATTTCCACCTCCCAATTTGAGTGCCCCCCCTATCCTTTTGCTTGGGCCAGTAAAGGAGTAGAGCTCTTTACAGGGAGACTCTGGCCTCCATTTAGGAGGCATTTTTAATAGGAAAAATTTATTTTGAAAAGGAAAAATATTTAAAAAGATGGACCCAACTTCGCCACACTACAAAAACCGCCATCTTAGTTTTGTATCCTGAGCCCCTTAACCTGTCCCTTTTGTAAGGCTCATTTTTTATTTGCTTTTTTGTTCAAAGCAGCCTGTAGCCAGAGTCCCACTTGAGGATATTTAGTATCCTGCTTTTATCCCAGGACAAGCAGGTATGATATTCTCACATGTGGGTGACGTCATCTACGGAGCCCCGATGCGGACAGCTTTTTCAAGCAAACTTGATTGAAGATTTAAAGTTTGCTCTGCTGTTCCACGCATGCATGCCTTCCTGCTCCACTAGAGGGCGCATCTCCCCCTCGTGGTCTCCAGTTCAAATTTTTCCGCTGAGCCTAGAAGACGTGTATTTTTAGGCTCTGCCCCAACTGCCTTCTAGCACCACGATTTTTTCTTATTTTATTGATTTAGTCGCTGTGCGCATTTATTTATTTATCTGTTCCTGCTTCATTTTGACCGACCCGGAGGCTTCCGGGTCGCCGTGGCTACTTGGGCCTCGGCCAGTTTCGTTTTTCTGTGTCCCGGCCTTTGACTGGCTTTAAAAAGTGCACCCGGTGCGAGCGGCTTCTTTCCATCACAGACCCGCATCGCCAGTGCATCCTCTGCCTGGGGGCCGCCCATCCAACAGACTCCTGCCCCAGTGCGCTATTTTTCAGAACCGGGCCCTTCGTCGAAGAAAAGCCCGCATGGTGGACCTTTTCACCGTCGACCAACCCTCTACCTCGGCCTCGAGGTCGACTCCGGCCTTGACCTCGGCCCCGAATACCTCGGCACCACCTCGCGACTCGACCCCGAAGACCTCGGGACAGCAAAAAGCCTCGGCCCCGGGTAAGTCTCCTCTTCCTTCTTCAGGTTCCGCACCAGCGAAGAAGCCAGCCTTGGGGACACCGGCGACGCATGGTGGAAGCCCCATGCTTTCAGCCCCGGCGAAGCCTTCCAAGCCTTCGGGCCGTGCCTCCACCACACGGGAATACTCTGATACGAGGTCGCCCCTGGTGGAGTGCACCGAGGCATCGGACATGCCCTCGATGCTGTCCGTGCCCGTTTTCCAGGACCTGCTCCGGGCGATGATCTCGTCGGAGCTGTCCGCTGCACTTGCCCATCTACAACTGGCCCAGACCTCGACCTTGCGTGCGCCGGACCAGCCTGAGCCTCGCATCGAGCCCCCTCAGGGCAAAGTGCACCAGCTTCGCCGCATTCCATCCTCCTCTGATTCCTCCTCAAGGCGCCCGAGACGCTCTCCCTCCCCGGACCGCCGCGGGGCGAAGCGTCGCGCTAAAATGACCGAAACCTCAAACCGCCGTACCTCTAAGAAGGCCCGGAGTTCTCCCACACTACGAGGCCGGTCACCGACGCCCCGTACAGGACCGCTGAAGGTGACTGAGTTATCACTCTCCAACCCTCACATCCTCCTAACTCCCCCTCGGACCGGGGCTCCAGCCCGAGGTCCCAGGCTTTCGCCGAGGGAGTCCGGGTCAAGGTCACCGATTAGACATCGATCGGTACCCCGTACCCCGGCATCGTCTCGGGCTCCTCGAGACGACGTAGGTCCTCGACCCCGGAACACTGCCACAGTGTTTCCCCGGTCTCGGAGCGCGGGTCAGAGCTTGAACCTCTATACTCGTGGGAAGCCTCCCCGTCCTTCTCTGCCCGACAGAGGTCTCGTTCACCGTCCCCACACGGGGCCCCGGGAACGTCTCGCCCCTCCTTCACTCGCTTTGTCCAGGACATGGGCCACGCTCTGGACTTAGACCTCCAGTCCGACTCAAGATACTCTAAAGAGTACCTGGCGGAACTAGATTTACCGTCGCCGCCCAGAGAGTCCCTTCGCTTACCACCCAATCCAGTACTCCAACAGGCTTTCTTCAGGAATCTGGAGACCCCCTATATGGTAACAGCTGTCCACTCCAAAATGGAGTCCAAGTACCGTACAGTACCATACCCAGGTTTTTGAGCAACCACAACTCTCCCACCAATCGCTGTTGGTAGAATCTTCCCTGAAAAAGGCTCACCCCTCCCGGGTCTCAGCGGCGGTCCCCCCAGGGCGAGAGGGTTGGACCCTGGACAAGTTCGGCAGAAGACTGTACCAGAACTCTATGATGGCCTCTAGGGTACAAAGTTACACTTTCACCTTCACGTCCTACTTGAAACATCTCATTGGACTATTGGGAGCCTTTGCGACCGACCTGCCGGCCTCACGCCAAGGAGCCTTTACTCTGCTCCTGGAGGTCTTCTCCAACCTACGCCTCCATTTATTTCACGCAGCCTATGATGGCTTCGAACTTTCCTCCAGAGTGGCAGCCTTTGCTATCGCCATGCGCCGCCTAGCCTGGTTACGCCTCGTCGACATGGACCCCAACTTACAGGACCGGTTGGCTAACCTCCCCTGCGTGGGCAAAGAACTGTTTGACACTATCGAGACAGCTACAAAACGCCTTTCGGAGCACGAACGCTCGTTTGCCTCCCTCGTTCGGCAAAAACCAAAACCGCCAGCGTCCAGGCCGTTCAGGGCCCCTCCTCGCCGCTACCCTCAAGTCTACCCCTGCCTTCTCACGGCCTCCACCCAGACGCCCGCAAGCTCACCATCGGGCTCCGCCCAAGTCCCAGCCACCTGCGACCGCCAAACCATCCCCGTCTTTTTGACGGGATAAGCGGATGGGGGCTGGCCCCCTCCGCCACAGCCCCAGGCCTCTTTCCCATCGGGGGACGCCTCAGAGCCTTCTACCCGCGCTGGGAACAAGTCACGTCAGACGCATGGGTCCTTGGCGTGATCTCATCAGGATACTCTCTCAACTTTCGGGAAAACCCTCCAGATAATCCTCCAAGGGCGTGCCCTCCCAACCGAACTCAGTTACCCCTCCTTCTCTCAGAAGCTCGAACTGCTTCGCCTACGGGCAGTGGAGGTGGTTCCCCCCGACCAACGGGGCAAAGGGTTCTACTCCCGTTACTTCCTGGTACCAAAGAAGACGGGAGACCTGCGCCCAATTCTAGATTTGAGGTGACTCAACAAATTTCTGGTGCAGGAAAAGTTCCGGATGCTTTCCCTACCGATTCTCTACCCTCTCATCGACGAGGGCGATTGGCTCTGCTCCCTCAATCTGAAGGAAGCCTACACACATATTCCAGTGCACCCCGCTCACCGCAAGTACCTGCGATTCCAGGTGGGGGACCTGCACCTACAATACCGAGTCCTCCCCTTTGGCCTGGCGTCGTCACCCCGAGTCTTCACGAAATGCCTCGTGGTGGTTGCAGCTGCCTTACGTGCGCAGTGCCTCCAGGTATTCCCCTACCTGGACGACTGGCTGATCAAAGCCCCGTCCAGGGAGGGGGTTATCTCAGCGACCCGACGGACTATTATTTACCTTCAAGGTCTGGGGTTCGAGGTAAACTTCCTAAAATCCCAGCTGCGCCCCTCTCAGTCCTTACAGTTCATCGGGGCCGTGCTGGATACGGTTCGACTCCGCTCCTTCCTTCCCCCTCCACGTCGAGAGGCGTTAGTAAGTCTGAGTCGAAGGATTTCGCTGCTGACCTCGGTATCAGCTCGGCAGATGATGACTCTACTGGGCCACATGGCCTCTACCGTCCACGTCATACCCTTCGCCCGCCTCCACCTGAGAATTCCTCAATGGACCCTGGCCTCCAATGGCGTCAGGACCGCGACCCAATCTACCGTCCCGTGACAGTGACTCCTTCCTTGCAACGATCGCTCCTCTGGTGGGCCGACTCTTCAAATCTCTCCAAAGGTTTACTTTTTCTCGCCCCTCCACACAGCAAGATACTCACCACGGATTCGTCGGAGTACGCTTGGGGAGCTCACCTGGATGGCCTACGCACTCAGGGAATGTGGTCAACAGAGGACCGCCGCTGTCACATCAACGTGCTGGAGCTTCGGGCCATCTATCTCGCAGCTGTGGCTTTTCAACATCTGCTCCACGACCGGGTGGTTCTCGTCCGAACCGACAACCAGGTAGCAATGTACTACGTAAACAAACGAGGGGGGACGGGGTCTCGGGCCCTCTGTCAGGAAGCCCTGCGTCTCTGGAAGTGGGCGATCTCCAACAACATCTTCCTTCGAGCGGTGTACATACAAGGAGAGCGGAACTGCCTGGCAGACAGACTCAGCTGCCTCCTCCAGCCACACGAGTGGTTGCTGCACACTCAAACCTTACGACAGGTGTTCGAGAAGTGGGGGACTCCTCAGATAGATCTGTTCGCCTCCCCCCCTCAACCACAAACTCCCTCAATTCTGCTCCCGGATGTACTCCCCGGGCCGCCTCGAGGCAGACGCCTTCCTTCTAGATTGGGAGGGAAGGTTTCTATACGGTGAGTCTCACATCAATAGTGTGCAAACTCATGGAAACTCTACTTAAAGGTAAATTAGACACGATAATGGATGAAGGGAATCTAAGGGATCCCTGTCAACATGGATTCACCAGAGGCAGGTCATGCCAATCCAATCTTATAAGCTTCTTCGATTGGGTGACAGGAAAGCTAGACTTGGGAGAGTCTCTGGACATAGTGTACTTGGATTTCAGTAAAGCTTTCGACAGTGTCCCACACCGTAGACTACTAAACAAGATGAAATCAATGGGTTTGGGTGAGAAACTAACTGCATGGGTCAGTGATTGGCTGAGTGGAAGACTTCAGAGGGTGGTGGTCAACGGCACCCTCTCTGAGACATCGGAGGTGACTAGTGGAGTGCCGCAGGGCTCAGTCCTGGGACCATCCCTTTTCAACATATTCATAGGGGACTTGACCCGGGGGCTTCAGGGTAAAGTAGCACTGTTCGCCGATGATGCCAAACTGTGTAACATAGTAAGTGAAAGCAACCTACAGGATAGTATGACACAAGATCTGATCACGTTAGAAAACTGGTCCTCGACATGGCAGCTAGGCTTCAACGCTAAAAAATGTAAGGTCATGCATCTCGGCAGAGGAAATCCATGCAGAACATACTCCTTGAATGGAGAAACGCTAGTTAGGACCTCAGAGGAACGGGACTTGGGGGTAATCATCAGTGCAGACATGAAGGCTGCCAAACAAGTAGAGAAGGCCTCATCAAAGGCAAGGCAAATGATGGGATGTATCAATAGAAGTTTCGTCAGCCGTAAACCTGAAGTCATAATGCCACTCTATAGAACCATGGTGAGACCCCATCTGGAATACTGTGTGCAATTCTGGAGGCCACATTACCGGAAAGATGTGCTTCGAGCTGAGTCGGTCCAGAGGATGGCCACTAGGATGGTTTTGGGGCTCAAGGGTCTCTCATACGAAGAAAGACTGGGCAAACTGCAGCTCTATACCCTAGAGGAGCGCAGGGAAAGGGGTGACATGATTGAGACATTTAAGTACGTCACGGGTCGTGTCGAGGTGGAAAACGATATATTCTTTCCCAAAGGACCCTCGGTCACAAGGGGGCACCCGCTCAAACTCAGAGGAGGGAAATTTAGTGGCGACACCAGGAAGTATTTCTTCACAGAAAGGGTGGTAGATCACTGGAACAGACTTCCGGTGCAGGTGATCAAGGCCACCAGCGTGCTCGACTTTAAGAATAAATGGGACATCCACGTGGGATCCCTACGAGGGTCGAGTTAAGGAACCAGGTCATTAGCATTCAGACTTAATGGGGTGGGTCAATAGAGTGGGCAGACTTGATGGGCTATGGCCCTTTTCTGCCGTCATCTTTCTATGTTTCTATGTTTCCGCCTTTTCCTCTGATTCTGCGGACGCTGGTCCATCTCAAACCAGTGCGAGCCACTATGATCTTGATTGCTTCTCAGTGGCCACGCCAGCCCTGGTTTTCCCTTCTGCTTCAACTCAGTACCAGAGATCCTCTGCCTCTGTTTCCCTCTCTGCTATCGCAGAGCCAGGGTTCACTGTTGCATCCAAATCTTCAATCTCTTCATCTGAATGCTTGGTTTCTCTCCCCCTGACTTCTCCCCCTGTGTCGCAATCAGTCAAGGAAATACTGGAAGCCTCGAGGAAGGCCTCGACTAGAACCTGCTATTCCCAAAAGTGGACCAGATTCTCGTCCTGGTGCTCCTCATACAACCAGGACCCGGTGTCAGTCCCGATCCCCTTGGTCCTGGAGTATTTGCTCCATCTTTCTCACTCCGGCCTGAAGACCAACTCCATTCGAGTAAATCTTAGTGCAATTGCTGCCTTCCATCAACCCCTGGAAGGAAAAGCCCTTTCACTCCATCCCCTAGTTTCTCGTTTCATGAAAGGTCTTTTGAATGTCCACCCTCCTCTCAAACCTCCCCCGGTGGTTTGGGATCTTAATGTGGTCCTGGCTCAACTCATGAAACCCCCCCTTGAGCCATTAGACAAATGCCATCTGAAATTCCTCACTTGGAAGGTGATCTTGCTGCTCGCACTCACTTCCGCTCGGCGAGTTAGCGAGCTACAGGCGCTGGTGGCGGACCCACCTTTCACGGTATTCCATCATGACAAGGTGGTCCTCCGCACTAACCCTAAGTTCTTGCCTAAAGTAGTGTCTGATTTTCATCTCAACCAGTCCATCGTCTTGCCAGTATTTTTCCCTAAGCCCCACTCTCACCCCGGAGAGACGGCACTACACACGCTTGACTGGAGAGCGTTGGCCTTTTACCTCCAATGCACCCAATCTCATCGGACAGTCCCACAATTGTTTTTGTCCTTCGACCCTAATCGGCTGGGTCGCCCAGTTTCCAAGCACACCTTGTCCAACTGGTTGGCTGCTTGTATTTCTTTTTGCTACGCTCAGGCTGGTCTCGCGCTGCATGGTCGAGTAACGGAACATAAAGTCCGAGCGATGGCAGCCTCCGTAGCCTTCCTCCGGTCCACACCCATTGAGGAAATCTGCAAGGCTGTCACGTGGTCTTCGGTTCATACTTTCACCTCCCACTACTGCCTGGATACATTGTCCAGGAGCGATGGCCGGTTCGGCCAATCGGTATTGCGTAATCTATTTGCTTAAATTGCCAACTTCCCTCCACCCCTTTTCAGTTAGCTTGGAGGTCACCCACATGTGAGAATATCATGCCTGCTTGTCCTGGGATAAAGCACAGTTACTTACCGTAACAGGTGTTATCCAGGGACAGCAGGCATATATTTTCACAACCCGCCCGCCTCCCCGAGGTTGGCTTCTTTGCTGGTTAAGGGAACTGGAGACCACGAGGGGGAGATGCGCCCTCTAGTGGAGCAGGAAGGCACGCATGCGTGGAACAGCAGAGCAAACTTTAAATCTTCAATCAAGTTTGCTTGAAAAAGCTGTCCGCATCGGGGCTCCGTAGATGACGTCACCCACATGTGAGAATATATGCCTGCTGTCCCTGGATAACACCTGTTACGGTAAGTAACTGTGCTTTTCCTCATAAACAAAGCTACTTACCTATAAAAGGTGTCCTCCAAAGACACCTCATGTGCCTTCCCTTGGTGTTAAATTCTTTTAGCCAGAGACTTTACCAGTGAGCTCACCATGTGAGAGTGGCAGGTAGGAGGCACATGCAAGCAACATTTTTGAAAAGGTTTGCTGAATCTGGAGAGTTATTCACCTATATGTGAAAATACATTTCCCGTCTTTGGAGAGCCTTCTACTAATAAAATTTTTTTACTCAGCTATTATAGTTGGCCTTTAATTTGGTCAGCATTTTGTTTGTGATTTTAGTGTATGCTGCTTTGATGGTTCTCAATTTGTTGCACACTATAGTACAGTACTTCTGTTCCCTTGATGATTGAGACAGATGAACTGACAATACGATACAATAAATCGATTTATAGACCGCATAATCAAATAGTTCTATGTGGTTAACAAAAGAATTATAAAATTACAAACAGAGCAGAGAATCTAGTTTCCTATAAATTTATCAAAAAGATAAGTCTTCAGTTACCTTCTAAACTGAAGGTAAAGAATGGGAAGTTGAGCACAAATACCTGAAATTATCGTGCAGAGCAGCTTGAAAGGAAAGTAGATGCTCATGAAATCTTTTTAAACTTGCAGCCATTGGCTGGTGGAAAGACAAGAAGAGCATGGGGTTTTTCTCAAATGTTTTGAGATGAAAAGCCAAATAGATCTATCAGATATTGTGGGGCCTGGCCAGTGATAATTTTAAAATACAAACAACCCAATTTTTAAAGATAATACGTACCTCCATAGGGAGCCAATGAATCTTGTGGTACAATAGGGTAACATGATCACATTTTCTTTGCATATAAGTTTAATTTTACAATATTCAGAACACCGCTATCTTGATGTTCTTTTGAATCCCGCAAGATAAACTATATTACAGTAATCAAGCTGACTTAGCACTAAGGACTGGACCAAAATTCTAAATGCTGAGGCATTAAAGTAAGATCTAAGCGTACTCAACTAACACAACATGAAGAAACACTTACAGACCACATTATCAACTTGGTGTTTCATAGTTAAATTGTAGTCCAGGGTAACACCTAGTATTTATATTGTAGAATGAATCGTATATTGTGTAGAATTTATAGATATTGTTCCATCTGAACGTAACTGTCATGGGGAAGCAAAATTTTTTTGTGTTGTCCACATTCAGCTTCAACTTGAATTCCTGCATCAACAAACTTCTGTTTTCTCCTTTTTAGTACGCATAGACCAACTAATTCCAGCAGCCATAGATTAAAAAAAAAAAGATCTTTTCAATAAAGCACCAATATTTTAAAAAGACCAGACAGTCTGAGTTTCAGCAGAGAGAACTGCTTGCCTCGGGGATCAGCAGTGTTGCATAGAAACATAAGAATAGCCACCATCATATGTTTGCAAACTTGGATTTTCTGCTCTGACAAATTGAATTTTAAGAGACCGACTGCAGATGATGGATGCTTAAATGTGCGTTTGACTATCGAGCCGCATTTTGAATTAATTTTCACTCAAAAACAAGCACATGCATTGCGTTGATTACCATTTCTGTTTTATCTACTTTAGTTTCACTGTTCTTACAATTGCCTCTAGTCAAGTGAAAAAATTAGGACACCCAATGAAATATTCAGTTATTTCTTAAGAAATGTTCACATAGATTGTCAATTTTTTTATTTATTTTTTTTTTTAATCTCTGGAAAAGAAAGTGATGTAATTGCAGGTAAATCAGGACATCCTAATAGCTAGTGTTACCCCCATTTGGCTGAAATAATTGCAGTGAGATGCTTCTTGTAGCCATCTACCAGTCTCTGACATTGGTCTGAGGAAAGTTTGGCCCACTCCTCAATGCAGAATTCTTTAAGCTGTGGGATGTTTGAGGGGTTTCTTGCATGTACAGCCCATTTCAAATCACCCCACAACATCTAAATGAAATTAAGATCAAGGCTTTGACTCAGCCACTCCAGGGCTCTCCATTTCTTAGTTTTCAGCCAATCCTTGGTGGATTTACTGGTATGTTTTGGATCATTGTCGTGTTGCAGGGTCCAGTTCCACTTCAGCTTTAATTTTCTTACAGATGGTCTTGCATCTTCTAATGCATGGTAGAACTGGTAGAATTCATGGTGGATTCTATGATGGTGAGCTAGCCAGGTCCTGCTGCAGCAAAGCATCCCCAAACCATGTGTAGTCTCTTTAAGAACTGCTCATAAGCAGTGCCTTTGCTGGATCAGACCAGAGGTCCATCACGTCCAGCAGTCCACCCACGCGGCGGCACATCAGGTCCAGGACCTGCATAGTAATCTTTTATCTGTACCCTTCAATCCCCTTTTCCTTCAGGAAATCATCCAATCCACTATCTATCCCTTCAATCCCCTTTTCCTTCAGGAAATCATCCAGTCTCTTCTTGAAACCCAGTAGCGTACTTTGTCATATAACGCCCTCTGGAAGCACATTCCAGATGTCCACCACCCTTTTAAAAAGAACTTCCTAGCATTGGCTCTGAATCTGTCCCCTCTTAATTTTTCCGAATGCCCCCTCGTTCTTTTAGTTTTTGAAAGTTTGAAAAATCTGTCCCTCTACTTTCTCCATGCCCTTCATGATCTTGTAAGTCTCATGTCCTCTCTAAGCCTTCGCTTCTCCAAGGAGAAGAGGCCCAGTTTCTCCAATCTTTCAGCATATGAAAGGTTTTCCATACCCTTTATCAGTCACGTCGCTCTCCTTTGAA
Organism: Geotrypetes seraphini; assembly: GCF_902459505.1. Taxonomy (NCBI): domain Eukaryota; kingdom Metazoa; phylum Chordata; class Amphibia; order Gymnophiona; family Dermophiidae; genus Geotrypetes; species Geotrypetes seraphini. The sequence goes on from NC_047086.1 coordinate 334,761,305, forward strand.
CCCTCGAGTATCACCATATCCTTAAGGTACAGTGACCAATATTGGATGCAGTACCTCTTTCTGATTGTATAGGCATGCACTTTACATCAACAGTAGCAAGAGCCTGCTGTAGGTCCTGTAACGACATTTTAGGGAGACTTCTTTTTAGCATTTTGCAGTCTGCTTTGGGGGTCAACTTGCTTTGACAACCAGACCTGGGCATGTTGGCGGCAGTTTGGAAAGTCCTCCACTTATACATTATTTTCCGGACTGTGGATTGGCTAATGTCAAAATTCTTTCGAGATCTTTTTAAATCCCTTACCAGACTTATAAGCTGCTACAAGCTCTTGAGTGTGCGGCACAGTGGTTGGAGCTATAGCCTCAGCACTCTGGGGTTGTGGGTTCAAACCCCGCGCTACTCCTTGTGACTCTGGGCAAGTCGCTCAGTCCTCCATAGCCCCAGGTACATTAGATTGTGAGCCCACCAGGACAGATAGGGAAAAATACTCAAGTATCTGATTGTAAAACCGCTTAGATAACCTTGATAGGCGGTATATAAAAAAACCTAAAACTTGAAACCATGGTGTTCACTCTCACCGCAGAAGTCATGAGCACACCAAACTAAATGTCTTTAGGTTTAAGTAGGGCAAACCTCATTCAAAATGTTGAGTAATGTTCTAATTATGTGTACATGATGTGATACACGTGTGTGATTTGAGCCACTTTAAGTGGGAGGATATGTGGGGGGTGTCCTAATTTATTCCTCAGAATACACATTTTTGTGGCTATCTTGTTTAAAGAAGCTACAACTTTTGCACGATTCCATGGTGGTTGAACCCACTCTTAAGAGCTAACTGCCTCTCCTCCCAAAAGACTTGAATGCAGACATCCCTGCCTGGGGGAGCCAAGTGTTTCAAAGCTCGATGCTCATTTCTTAGATCTAGTCTTATTAGCAATATATGAGCATTTACTTGAAATTGGTAAGTGTGTGCTAGAGGTTGTTGACACACTGCCACTAGCAACTAAGCAGAAGGATTTATTGAAAGCACATAGCTTGGACAATTTTTGAAGCTTTTGACATGGTGTCCAGACTTTTATTCCATAATTACTGGCATATGCAGACTCGCAGCTACATGACTCAGACCTGGAACCAACAGACCCTTTTTGTGGTGCACACATTCGGTTAGATCTGCCAAAAGCTTCAAGAATCTTCTATTTGCTGGACTGTGTCTTGCTAAAGCTCCATCATACCCTCTTAATGTGCAATAATGTTCTTTACTACATACCTTTAAAAAAAAAAAAGTAGGTATTTTTTTTAAAAACCTGGGTTAAACAACTAACATAGTATACTAATTATGCCTTGGTTTAATTTGGACTCTACAATTTCATAGGTGAATCCAGCTGACAGATACCACCTAATGCCCATTATTACACCAGCATATCCACAGCAAAATTCCACATACAATGTGTCTACTTCAACTCGAACAGTAATGGTGGAAGAGTTCAGACAGGGTAAGGTGTTCCATGTTAGTTGAAATCATGTTTGGCAAGTAGTTTAGTTGATATCACATTTATATTGTAGTTGACAGCAGGTGGGATTCTTTTTTTTTTTTCTCTCTCTCTCTGTACAGTAGTAGTTCTGACCACCTGAGGCAAAATGAATTGCCTTTTTGAAAAGCAGGAGAGAAACTCAAGTGGTCTTTGTCACCTTTTCAGACTTTTTGCCACATGTTTGTTTTCTCCAAAAGCACATATGCTCTGTAGGTTTGTGGTACAGCAGAGTTATCTGTAACAGGTTTTCCATAGAAGACCATGAATATGCATGAGGTTGACTTGACTTGCATACAATGGAAGTAGTTTATGCAAATTAAGCTTATGCATATTCATTATGGAAATCTTGAAAACCCAGCTGGGTTGTGGCCCTCAACTGTGATTGCCCACCCCTTCCATAGGCAGACTGCAGGGGCATGCAGCCTCTCCTCCCCCTATGAAGCAAGACTTTCCTTTAAGTTCATATGATGGCTGAGTGTCTATTAGCATCCCCTCCCCCATGCTCAAGGGAAACATTTTTAAAAAACACTACTCCACTGAGGTGTAGGGAGAGCACTGTACATCATGAGCAGTCGGGTGTCGCCATCAGTTTTTGCATTTCCCTTGCTTGATAGAGAATATGTTGCCTAAAGAAGTTAGGAAATTAAAGGATTTCATTTATCGTAGTTGAGATAAACGGATGTTAGACTATACAATTTGACTCTCAAAGGCTTAAAAGATGGCCTAGAGGGGGAATAAGATTCAAATAGCTTCAGTCCTGCTTATTTAGCCCTGATATACAAAAGGAAGGTGTTTGGTCATAACAGAGAACATTTTATTGCCTATCACAGGTCTTGCCATCACCGATGACATTCTACAAGGGAAATCAGACTGGTCTAGACTACTAGAGTTGCCCAGTTTTTTTCAGAAGTACAGGTTTGTATGAAGCTAGCACTTAAAGTTTTATATTTGCAAACACTGGCTATTAAATTCTTTAAACATAGACTTCCTCTACCCTGTTCTGCCAGCATGGTGATCTAACATCTTCTCTGGGCCAAAGAAACATTTTGCAGAGCATTTGATACCTTCTGTATAATTCTGCAAAGTAGTTGAGTGACTTCCACTTTGCAGTAATATTTCCTAAGTGGAGTTGGTGATTGGGCTGTTAGGCCTGAATGAGTGGAGGAATAGCTTAGTGGTTAGAGCACTTAAAATCTAATGAGGGAAGCCTGGTTCAAATTCCAGTGTGGCTTGTTATCTTGGGCAAGTCATTCAGCCTTCCATTACCTCAGATACAAACTTAGATTGGGACAGGAAAAATACCTTCTATTACACTCAGTAATTCACCTTAAGCAACTACTGAAAAGATGTATGCTATTAAGTTTAATTGCAGAATATGAAATCATAGATTTACACCAATTTTTGCTTTCCATGCAAGTCCATCATGTCCTACCTATAAAATTAAAGCCCCGTTTACATTAAAATTCAGCTTTATTTGATATACCACTAATATGTGCAAAGACATCTAAGTGGTATATAATTCAAAATAATGAGGGGAGAAACAAAGAACAATTTTAAAAACAAAGGCTATCATCTCTCCCCCCCCTTCTTTTTAAAAAAAAAAATAATAAATTTTTAGTTGGCGTGGCTTGGGAGCGTTGGCAAATGGTCAGCTGACTGTTGAGCTCCGTCTGTCCAGGCAGTTATTTGAATAACTTTCAGCTCAAAGTGGGGTAATTTTTGGTGAATTAATTATCTTTCACAATCGGAAGATGGCAGATACCAAGCAAACTAAGTTGGAAGATTCATTTGCGTCTGGGGAGGAAAACAGTTAAAGCCAGATCCAGTTAAACCTGCAGCAGTTTCTTTGCCTGAAGATTCTACTGCTTCACCAGACATTGTGGAGGAATTAAGGTCTATTAAAAAAAATAACATAACTCTGCTCAGCTGGCAGCACTTGGGGAGGAAGTTTCTTCTCCAACAAGGCAAATGGAGATTGCAAACGGTAGAGTAGAGCAGCTGGAAACCTGAGTGACTGTTTTAGAGGAGGGACAAAAGCAGTGTGGGAAAGATCAAAAACTTAAAAGAAGTGGAAAAGAGATTGGAAGACCAGGAGAATAGGTCCAAAAGAAATAATATAAGAATTCTTTGGTCTTCCGGAATCAGTGGAAGGGAAAGAGGCAGTAACATTTTTACAGGACCTAATTCCTAAGCTGCTCCCTTTATCTACACCAGGGGTAGGGAACTCTGGTCCTCGAGAGCCGTAGTCTAGTCGGGTTTTCAGGATTTCCCCAATGAATATGCATTGAAAGCAGTGCATGCAAATAGATCTCATGCATATTCATTGGGGAAATCCTGAAAACCCAACTGGAATACAGCTCTCGAGGACCGGAGTTCCCTACCCCTGATCTACACGGTACCCTCTTGAAATTCAAAGAGTACACAGAGTTCCGGGTCAAAGACCTAATGGATATCGAGGAAATAGACCTTTAATATTCAGTGTGCTTAGGTTTCAGCAAGTGACAGAAATATTTTGCCTGGCTAAAGATAAGAGGGAAGTGAAATTTCAGGATGCAAAAATATTATTTGTGCCCGACTTTGCTAGTAAAACAGCAAAAGTTAGAAAGGAGTTTTTACAACTCTGGCCTAATTTTACAGCGGATAGGGGCAAGATATGGATTAATGTATCCAGGTGTTATGCATATCATTCATGAAAATCGTACTTTGCAATTTGAAGATCAGCAAAATTGAGTTTATTTTTCAGCAAATAGAGCCAATGTCATAAGGAGTGATGGCTTTGGCGATCATGAAGATGAATAAAGGATGAAAATGGAAGAGTGATAATGAAAGCTAGATAATATACCGGAAGTGATAAAGATACCTGAAAACTTTGGGACATTTGGGGGGTTTTGGGGGAGTGTTTCTTTGTTTTTGTTTTTTGAAAACGATGGATTAAAAAGTGAAAGACAACAGTGGTCTGTCAAACTGAGATTCAAATATGGCGGGTGAACAGTATGTTGAATAATACCAGGATGTTACTTCAAAGTGAGAAACAGTTGGGATTACTAACGAAGTTATGTTGGAAGAAAGTGGGAAAGTACTGAAATGAAAGATTGGATACAACAGCGGAGGAGTGAAGTTGAATTTCTATATACAGAGGCTGAATAATTTGCGGGAAAGGATAAGATAAAAATTCTGTGAAAGTTTGAGACAGCTCGATATTTGGATTAAAGGCACGTGATAAACGGCTGATTGTCAAACTGAAATTCAAAGTGACAGTTAAAACAGTATGTTAAACAATACTAGGATGTTATCACATTGTGAGTGACAGCTGTGTTTACCATTGAAGTCATATCGGAAGGAAGTAGGCGGGAATGAAATAAACCGGAAAGAGTGGATTTAGCAAAGGAAATGGAGCGAAGTTTGATTGGTGTATATACCAAAGAGCTAATTACTGGAATTCATTGCGTCGTGGATAACTATTAAAAAAAAAAATTCACTATTAGTTTGGCTTTGGATGGAGTTCCGATTAGTATCGGCGTGTGCTATATCTTAAACTGTTTGTATTGGAAAGTGGAACTTGTACAAAATACTGTAACAGGAATAGAATTGCAGTAATGAATGTGGAGTGAAGATTTGATAAGAGGGAGAAATGAAATTCTAAGTTCCATATGTTTTTTAATTAATGTGGTGCTTCTGTGTTGGGCATTTTTCATCACATTGTATTCCTTTTATATTTCCTTGATTCTTTAATATATATTATCTTTTTGTGGTTTTACATAATTCAAGGTGAATGAATTAAGTTTATTTTCCTTCTTGGTAAATTATTAAGAGATAAAAGGGCTGGGATAATATGAGATTATAGAATGTATTGCATAATATTTGTTTTGTCTTTCTCTTTAGTAGAGCTAATGTGATTAGAAGAAGTTTAATTATTCTTGAGGTTTAATAGATTTACTTAATTATGAAGGATTGGTATATTATGATTAAATTGTCCAAAGATTAGGATATTAGGTAATTATGTATAATTAAGATTTAGCTTATAATGCTAATATTACTGGGATATGAAATGGATTTGGGTTAAAATTTGTAGGTTACATGATGGGAGATTTGCATAATTTAATAAAAAAGCTAAGTAAGGGGTTGGGAAAATTTTATTGAAGCATAGATTGTATTACATAGAATAATCTAACTTTTTATTAATTGAAAGTGTTCTGTGGATATTTTTGAGAATTTTGTAGCTAAATAATTTTTAAATGAATGATAGTTTAGGATTTATTACTTGTTAAAATTATTTGAGTTTTTGAAAAATATGAATGGGAGGTAGGGGCCGACATAAGGAATTTGAGACGCTTGGTAGGGGGTTTAGGTGGCTGATCAAAATGGGTGCTTTCAAGCAATCGTATGGGGAGGGGAAGAAGGAAATGGGGTGCAAGTATAGGGGGTTTAGAATGTGTATTGTTTGTAAATTGCTACTACGGTTAGGTGTGTTAAAATACATGTTATGGTATAAAATTTTAAGATCTGGAAATGTCTTAAACTGTTTTCATTGAATGTTAATGGTCTCAATCATCCAGTAAAGAAAAAAAAACCTTAACTTCCTGAAACAGAACGCGGAGAGATATATTATCCAAGAGACATATTTAAATGCTATGGAATCTGGTAAATTAGAATCAGAGTGGGTTAAGCATTGTTTTTATGACCCGGCGATAGGCAATAAGGCAGGAGTGGCAATTTTAATAAAAAAATGTTTGGGTATATTTAAATTGATTTCTGCAGACCCTTTAGGTAGATGGGTTCAGGTAAGCATGAGCATGGGGAATCGTACCCTGAAGCATATAAATGTGTATGCCACTAATTCAAATCAAATTGAATTTTTTAAGGCTCTACAACAGTTGATTTTACCACTGGCTGCCTCTGATTTAGTGGTGGCGGGGGACTTCAACGCAGTAATGGATCCATTGTTGGATAAAAAAACCTAATAGGTTGCTATTGACAGAGAACTACCATTGAGATTTTGAAATATTAACATAAAGTGAGTTTTTGTTTAAATATACATTTTTTGTTAAAAGGTATAGATAAAAAGAAATGAGAGAATTAAATCTATAAAAAGATTGTTTTTGACTAATGAAAGAACTTGATCCACATGTAACCAATACACATCACTGTAGTCTGATTTGTATCTCTGAGGTCTTTTCCTTCATATATATAATGCATTATCAATTGGATAGACCTTTAGTTGAGTGATATTTGATTTTTGGGTTTATCAAACGTTTTTGTGGAGTCCTTAACACACCTCCCCAATGAAGGTGTTGATGCTCCGGGGTCTAGTGGTTCCCATTAGGGGATGTTTAAAATTCTTCCATTTGGAGATGGGCTCATAACTTCTGGAAGTCCTTCAGGAAGGCTATGCCATCAAGTTTGTCGGGCCCTTTGCAGATGCCTTCCCTGTGTCTCCAAGAAGGGCTCTTACAATATGTCACAGTGGCCAGTTTGCTGAATTTGGAGGCAATGTTTTTGGTTCTGGTAGTCCAATCTTTGATCTTAAAAAGGTCAACAGGGCCTTGTGTGTGTGACCTCTCTTTTCATGGAAACTGTCGGTCACCCTTAATGGTTCATCAGGGAAAACTCCTCACGTCCTTGGACCTCACCGAAGCTTAACCTTTATATTCCAATCTATCCAGATCAGAAGTATTTGTGCTCTGGGCTTCTGAGAGGTCATTATCAATTCAAAGCCCAAGCCTTTGGATTGTCCAGAGCCAAGGACCTTTTCTAAGGTAATGGTGGTGGTCATTCACCTCTATCAGCAAGGAATACTGATGCATCTTTATTTGGACAATTGGCTGATCTGTGTGAAGCCTCCAGAGGAGAGCAGCCACAGGAAGGAAAGGTTCTCAGAGGGCTTCAATGTTTGTGGTCCAAGCCTGTCTCAAGAATGGACTTTATGTGTGTCCTCCTTTGGCCATTGATAGGCCATGCCATTCAAAGAATAGACTCATCAGGATCTGGTGGCTTTGCTGATGCCAAAGTGGCCATGGTATGGAGAACTTGGGCTGAGAGTGGAGAAACTATTTCTGTTACTGGTTTTGGAATCTTCTGTGTTGGGGTCCAGTTTGGTTTTATAGTGTGGCTCTTCAGATGGCTAGGCTGTTGAAATGGTCATTCTCTTGGGTTATGTGAACCTTATTAAGTTCCAAGAAGAGAGCCACATCTCTAATCTATTTTAGTTTGGGGGGGGTATTTTTGAGCACATGCGAAGAATAGGGAGATTTTGCCACTTTGAGCTTCAGTAGGCAATGTCTTTTCAGGATGGCCTGGACTCCCTTAGGGTTCAACTGGTGGCAATTGTATGTGGGGGTCCAGTTCAGGACCATCCTCTGGCTTTTCATCCAGATTTTTATTTTATTTTTTGAAAGGCCTTATTTTATCTTTAGAACCTTTTTAATATAGTCTTGTCTGCTCTCACCATTTGAACCCCTTCACTTGGCAATGCTCAAAGAGCTTTACATGAAGGTGGTGTGTTTGGCTATTGCCTCTACCCAAGAGATCCTGGAAAGGATTTCTTGTTGAGAGCTGCTACTGTCATTCTTAGGCTAGTTCATCCTTCTATCCAATGTGGTAGTTATTTTTCTCATGAAAAACTCCATTATCCTTCTGGTGATTTTTCAGGAGTTTGGGGATTTCTTGTTTTGTCTGAAGATGGAAGGTGTTTCATAGGTGGTTGGAGGTGTTTCATAGGTTGGGCAGACTTGTTTTGTTCAGAGGCCAGAGTGACGTGGCTTCTAAAGCAGCTATGGCAAAATGGTTTAAGGAAGCAGTGTCCTTAACTCATGTACTGAAATGGAACTGAATGCCCATTTGACTAGAGCCTAATGTTCCATTCAGGGCAAAACATTCCTTAATCCGGCTGCAAGACATTTGCAGGGCTGCAGCTTTGTTGACTGTCTAGTCCTTTACTAAGCACTACCAGTTGCTAGGCAGGATGCTAATTTTGGAGCACATAATTCTGTTGTCTGGGTTGTCCATTTCCAGTCCTCGTTGAGAACTGCTTTGATACTGCCCACTCTTCAGGACTGGTCTGAAGAGAGAAGGAAATAAAAATTGGATCTTACCTGCTAATTTTATTTCCTTGAACCACTCGATCATTCTCAAACCCTCCCATTTTTCTTGTGGTATCTGCATATTTATTCTGGGGGACTAAGTTCCTGAAGTTAGTTTACAAAATTGAAACACAGTTCTTTTGGGGGGGGGGGATTTCATGTCAGTTTACAAAATTGAAACAGTTCTTTTTTTTGGGGGGGGGGATTTCATGTCAGTTTACAAAATTGACTTCTACCTCTTATCACAGCTCTAATTTCTAAACTTTATTATAAAATATTTCTCAAATTATAATGAAGTGCTCAGACCTTATAACCAGTGCTATAATTTGAGAAATATTTTATAAGAAAGTTTAGAAATTAATTAGAGCTGTAATAATAGTAGTAGAAGATCTTCATCACAGGATACTGAATGTTATTTCCCTATTACCTAATTAGTTTATTAGTTTACAAAATTGAAACATAGTTCTTTGTGGGGGGATTTCATTCCAGTTCTAACATAATATTTTGTCAGTAATACTGACTGGGTCTGGCTGCACAGGACACTTACAGTGGTGATGTTGCTCATCCAGTTGTTTCATTTCCACCTAACTGCTGATATGGGATCATTAATGGGTCAGATCTAATTTCATTTTTTTTTTTTTTTTTTAACAATTCTGTTCCTATAGGGGAAACTGAAGTCTATATAAAAGCATGCTGAAGCAATGTCAAACTCCCTAATGAGGATTACTGTTTCTATGCATGTATTTGATTAATTTGTGACTAGCTTTCAGGCACTATACTTCCTTTTAAAAAGGAACCAATAATTTTTCAATCACCAGCAATGTTTAACCTTTTATTATCACTAATGTAAAAATGAAATGCTTGATTTTGTGATGCTTTTGAAAAAGTAGTTTTGTTTATCCTGTTTTCTAGGCATTATATTGTGTTAACTGCTTGTGCATCCACTGAAGAGAACCATTTAGAGTGGTAAGTACTTAATGAGAAGAAGATGGTTATGAAAGAAAGTACAGTACTCCACTAGTATAAACCAGTTAGGATGTTTGCTTTTTTTTCTTTCTCTCTCTTTCCTGTAGGATTGGAGTAGCTTTGGTAGCAGAATACTTCAGAATAGAGATTTTTACAACCATATAGCAGGGAATGTAGAAGGTAGTCAAGCAATCCAAAATGAGGTTTGTTTACTCTTCATAAAAAGCAGAAAAACAATGTTTGGTTCTGCCTGCTGTCTTCTCCCCTGCTCCCAGATGTATGCTCCCTGGCAGCCAGCCAATTCCAAGTTTTTCAAAGAAGAAGAAAAGACCAAGTCATCAGTTCAGCCTATTCCCAGCATGCCTCCTGGTCTGCTGTCAGATTGAGACTGAGGTCTAAAGTGATCACTCACCCTCAGCCTCCCTTTTCCTCCATTTCTTTCCAGTGTGTTGCAGGGAGAGAGAGACAACATGCTGCAGATAAGTTGTAGCAGATCAGCATTTCAGTCACACATTTGGCCTAGCTAGGAAGTAAGCAGGCTAGCATGTAGGTGCTAGGTAGAGGGTATGATCTGTGAAGGCTTAGCACCAGCCAAAAGTGAAGCTGGAAAGGTTCCCTGGATTGAGCCATGGTGCATGGAGTAAAACTTGGTTCAACATGCCTGTTTTGTTGTTTGTTTTTTATTGCTTTATTGTTGTTTTGCACCAAAAACACAAGTAAAGGAAACTATGGGAAAGAGTCTCTCAAAACTTAAATGTGCTTTTAACATGCTCACTAAACCGGTTCCAGCTAGTTTAGCGTACATGTATTTTAGCAGCAGGTTAATCGAAACGGCTTACTGTGGTCTCTTCTGAGTTTCCTAGGAGTCTCTAATTCTGCCATGCAATGTAGTACAACAAGGGCATTAATATTAAAATGAGCACTGAGTGATTCTCTCATCGCTGAGAGATTCCCTCTCGTGCCACATTTATGGCCAAAAGGTCTGTCGTAGCCTCACTTTCTGATCAATGCTTGAGTGCCAATTGGCTCTGGCACTGACAGCAAAGTAAGGTTTGACAGCTCAGACCCCCCCCCCCGTCAAATAAATAATTAAAATCAAAGATTTGGCAGGAGAGATGTCCACTCCTGCCACACTCACATAACCTCCAGACACCCATCCCTGGCAGCAGAAGGGATTCCTATTCCCTCCCACCATGTCGCACAATGCTCCCTGACAACGGAAGGGATGCCCACTCCCTGCCACCGCCACAATACAACCCCCCCCCCAATATCTCCCCCTGCTGTATCACACAATCCCCTAACACTACTACCTCCCACCTTATTGACTGCCTGGTCGGAAGGATGCCTTTCCATTCCAGCTTGAAGACCCCCCCCCCCCAACAAAGTGGTGGACCTTCTTCCCCTTCCTGGTGCATCCTGGGACACACTGGGGAGGAGCCTAAGGCTCTTATTGGCCAAGGCGCTTAAGTTGGGTGTATTCTGCGTATGATTGCTACCACCATCGACTCATTCAAGTAAATTTAGTGAGTCTATGAACATCCACAAACCTCATTTGCATGTGGGTTCTTTTGAGATTGACTCACCTTTTTGAAATTGTTATAATACTGTAATGACTTCTGTAGCAGCCCATCAGATTTTACCATTAAGTTTTGAGAATCTTCCCCTTGGCCCTTTATTTCTCTGTTTCTCTCTGATAGAGAACTGGAGAAGTTCATGAAAGTTATGCATTTAACCTCACGCATGGCAGTGGAGAGCTCGAGCTGTGCAGTCTGAGTTAATAGTTTAACAAATAAAATCAACATGAATATCTTGTAGAACCATGGCTGATAGTCTATGTTCTGCTGGGAACCTGAGCATGCTCTGTTCTCTTTCCGAATTGGTCAGTCAGGAAAGGTACTTCATGCCACACTCCTCCTCCACCCCCCCCCCCTCAAGTCGGATAATTCCTTCCTCAAAGATCCTTTCCATTCTACTCTGTTCCCCCAACAGCCAAGGATGTAACATAACAAGGTACTTGGAGTCAGAAGATATGATATCTTGGTGGAATAGAACCACATAGGAGGCTTATTTTGAAGCTTGAAGCCTTGGGCTTTTGTCTTTTGTCTTTTGTCTTGAGAGAGCATTTCTTTAATCTTCCTCCACAAGACTAGGGTGAAGAGAAAATTGTAACTCTAGTGAGGGAGCTTCTGTGCTTGTATCCAGACCCAGCTTTTGCCCTGTAACTCTTGCAGATGAGATACTCTACTCAAGGGAACTTTAATTTGCAAGACTGCTGTTTGGAATCTGGGTTTAGTCCTGAGACTCGAGTCTTCCTTTCCTCTCAAGCCTTGTAGGATAGCATTTCTTAGGTAATGTAATGTAATGTAATTTATTTCTTATATACCACTACATCCGTTAGGTTCTAAGCGGTTTACAGAAAATATACATTAAGATTAGAAATAAGAAAGGTACTTGAAAAATTCCCTTACTGTCCCGAAGGCTCACAATCTAACTAAAGTACCTGGAGGGTAATAGAGAAATGAAAAGTAGAGTTAGAAGAAAAATAAAAATAAAATAAACATTTTAACAAGACAGCATTGATCTAAATACTTTGGAAGGTAGAAGAGAGGAGAGAAAGGAATAGAAGCAGAAGGGGGAGCCGTTGAACAGTAGAATTCTGGAGAAATTTAAATGATAGAAATAGAACAAAACAAAGACAAAAGGCAAAACAATAGATAAGATTAAAGATAAATCATAAGCTGGAAAGAAAAATAAAATAAAACTTTGTCTTCAATCCACGGTTTCAGCGTCAGTGATGAAGTGGAGCAAGTAAGTTTAGGAGGAGCGATTGACGTTTCCAGCATGTCTTGGGTAAAGATTGATCTCATGGACACAAATGATTTCCTTTTTAAATTACATACCAAGCTCCCTTTTCTGAGGGTGATGGTTTTTGTTCTGATGGAATTGGGTTGTCTTATCTCTCCCAGTAATGTTCCAACCCCTTTACAGACCAATGATCAACACTTCCAACACTGTAGGGGAACAGTTCTGGAGTCGTGTATCTCCCCCATAGGACCCAAGAGTGTAAGAAGTAGATGTTTAGTTTTGAAACAAGAGTTTTAGCCCTAGGAACAACTTTTTTTTCTCTTTTTTTTTTTTTTTCAAAATTCTTTATTTTCAAAACTTACAATAAGTGTAACAATAAATACAGTTCAGCCTGTACACTTCAATACCACACTTAATATTCTATTATCTATTTCAGAATTAATCCCCCCCTTCCTAAACAATCACAATGTCCAACATATAAAATATCTATATTGAACCTCAATTCAATATATACATTTATTATCTTATCAAAAACCCCAACCTCCCCCCTTCCAGGATGTGCATGTTTAAAAGGGAAAACAATGATTAGATGTTAAAATATTTTACTAATGGCTCCCAAGTCTCCTGAAATTTCTTAAAATTCCCTTTCTGAATGCCTAATGTTCTTGCCATTTTATACATATGACACAATGAATTCCACCAAAAACTATAGTTAAGCTTCTTCCGATTGCTTGTAATTTGTTGAATGGAAACTCCTGTCATTATTAATAATGACTTTTTTTCTTCTGTTTTCCCTGCCTAGTACATTAAGCATCATTGGGGATTTTTCTTTCCACATTTTGAAAAATTTGTAATGGAGCAGGAGAGAAAATGTAATTTGGGGTTCATTTAAAAATTGATTGGCTCTCACTATTTAGAATTTTATTTTTTCTTGGAATTTTTTAACTGCCTTTTTTGAAGAAATTCACCCAAGATGGCATACAGTAGGAATAATTTAACATAAAACTTACAATTTTAACAGTAGTAAAAAGACAAAATATAAATAAATTCAATGAATGAGGTAGAGTTAAAATCAGCAAATTGAAACTTAATAGGATTTCAATGAAACAATTTCAAAAATATACAAGGGCAAATCAAAAATTAGAGGCAATTGTTAAATTACATGATAACCGTAACAGATCTAGCGAAATACAACATGCAAGTGTACTGATACATTGCCTGTTGGATAGTTTGTCCATGTTAAACCACTTTGAATTTTAATAAGGCTTTATATCAAATTTTTAAATAAACCTGAAACCTGCACAGTACAGCACTTGGCCTTTAAGTCGTGTGGCAACCATGAGGTCAGAAACATGGATTGCAAGATTACACCATTGAAGAATGTGCAGTAGTGTGCTTTCTTTGCACAGAGGGAGTGAAACCTGTGAAAGTTCACCATCTGTTTACTCAGTATGGGCATAGCACCATGAATCAACTAAAGGTTCCTTGTGCTCTGCCAGTGTCATTATGTTCATGTTGCCCCGCTCCTCAAGTTGCTTCAGTGGCTCCCTATCCACTTCCGCATACAATCAAACTCCTCTTACTGACCTACAAGTGTACTAGCTCTTCAGCTCTTCAATATCTCTCCTTATCTCTTCCTACACCCAGCCCCGGGAACTCTTTTCTTTGAGTAAATCTCCCTTCTTTAGCACTCTCCAGACCAGTAGAGGTTAACTTTACGAATGGGTATATATCTAATCATGACCAGCAGGTGGAGACTGAAAACAAAACTTTGGGACAGTATATACTATCCTCCCTTCTCTATTTCCCTCAGTCTTCTTTCAGTCTCCAGCAGGTGTTGAGTGATCTGTACCCATCTCTCTTGGTAGGGCTGTTGGAATTTGTTTAGGGGTTTATTGTCCCTGTTTTTGGCCGGACGGAGCTTGGTCGGGCCCTGTTTGGGGGTCCGTCCGACCTCGGGGGTGTCAAACCCGGCGGGTCACGAGCGGGGTCCCTCCCCCCACTTCCTCCACCTCCCCACATTTTTTTAGAGGAGCCTCAGCAGTAAGCCTTGCCCCCTAAGTCAAGCAAGGCATATTGCTTCGAGAGCCTGTGGAGTCTGTTCTGTAAAAAAAAAAAAAAATCCTGAGGTAGTGCTGGTCTGAAGGGTTGTTTCCCTTTAAGAAAACTGTATTTTACTGTATTTTTTCATGTAACCAGCACTTTTTTATAGCTAGGTCGCGTATGGAGCAATTGTGCCCTTCTCCGGGGGAGTAGGACACAAATGAGTCCAGCCGCGAGGCACTCGCGGCCGGCCTGAACTCGGCGGTTTGGGTCGGTGAGGTGGTGGAGCTCCGTCGGCAGCGGCTGCAGGCGACCAGAGCTCCCCGCCGATGGTGCCTCGCGAGTCGGCTTGGAGCAGTGGGGAAGCCCGGTCTTCCACAACCGCCCACGGAGGGATTCCCCGAAGGATTCCCTCTCAGCTGATTTTTTGACAGCTGATGCCGACTTGCCTGTCTTAGCGGCTGAGACTGTTCAGTCTTCTCAGCCGCTACAGGCCATGGAGGGAGCATTTTTGGCGGGAACTTCGCCATTTTCTTTGTCTGGCCCCTCCATTTTGTCTGCAACCTCAGGTGACCTTCCCCCTGTATGGCGAACACAGGGGCAGGTTTCAGCATGGACCCCTGCTGGGGCAGGGAGTCCCTGGGGACCCCCAGGGGTTTTTTGCCCCCAATTTATTTTCTTTCTTTGTGCGGACTTTTGGGGGTCCCACGTGCGCCTGGGGGGTTTCGGGGGGGGGGTTTCCCTCCGCGCCCCCTATGGCTTTGCCTCCCTCTTTTCGTTTGGCGTCCCCTCTTCCTCCTCCCTCATCCAAGCGCCCGCGGGGGGGCTTGGATTGCGAATTGGTGGGCGGAGGAGCGTGTTGGCCTGGTTGAGGACCTGGCTGCTTTGGCGGGCTTCCAGGATCCTCTAGAGGGGACGCCTGTTGGCAGCGGGGCGGCGGGTTTCCCGTCTTCCAGAGCAGATGCGTCCGTGGTGCGCTTTTTTATTCAGAGGGATGAGCTTTTAGACCTGTGTAGCAGGTCTCCTTGGTGCTGCATTTTTGCAGTGGCGCCGCCGGAGACCCCGCGTATGGGGGCCCCTCTGCTTCAGGGGGTCTGTCCTGGTTCCCGCTCTTTTCCTGTGCGTCAGGATTTGCGGGATTTTGTGTTGGCGCAGTGGCCTATGGGCGCAGTTTCGTTTGGTGTGCGCCTTGGCTCTTGGGTATCCCGTCCCGGAGGGAGGTAGGGCTACCTTAATTTCGCCAATGGGGAACGCGGTGGTCTCGGCACTTCCTAAGCGGCATACCGTGCCTGTTATGGACGGTTCTGCTCTTAGGGTCTCGGAGGCGCGTGCGTTAGAGACTCTTCTTAAGTATGATTTTGATGTCTCTGCCTTTGGGGTCCAGGCGGCTGTTTGTGGGGAGCTAGTCGCTCGCGCCGTGTTTCGGTGGGCTGAGCGTGTCCTGGATCGGGAGTCTGATGACTGGTCTCTAGTGGATCAGGAGGTAGCGAAGATTGCGATGGCTACCTCGTTCCTCTCAGATGCTCTTTATGACTTGGTGCGGATTTCGGCTAAGTCTATGGCATGGCCGCGCGGCGTATTTTGTGGCTGCGCGCTTGGGCGGCGGATTCTGTGTCCAAAGCTAAGTTTACTAAAGTTCCCTTTAGGGGGTCTTTTTGTTTGGAGAGGAATTAGATGAGTTGATTCAGACTCTGACGGACTCGAAGGTGCCCCGTCTGCCTGAGGACCGTGCCCGCCCTGCGTCTAGGTGTGGGGCTGCCCGGGGGCGTTTGCGGGAATTTCGCAAGTATCGCCCGGGGCGTGGGGCTGCTTCTTTCCCGGCTCAGGGTTTTTCCCGGGGTCGGTTCTTCCAGCGCATGCAGCCCTTTCGGGGGGCCCGTCGGGGGGCAGGGAATCCCTCCGCCGGTTCCCCCGCTTCCCGTCCTGCGCAATGACTCCTTGCCGGCGCCCCCTTTGGTTCCGGTGGGGGCCCGGCTGCGCAAATTTTTTCCCCAAATGGGCCGAGATCGCGTCCGATCAGTGGGTCCTTGAGGTGGTGCGGGACGGTTACGCTCTGGAGTTTACCCGCTCTCTGCCGGACCTTTTCCTCGCTTCTCCATGTCAGACTCCATGGAAGACGCAGGCTTTTCGTCAGACCCTTCAGCGTTTGCTAGATCTCGAGGCAGTGGTGCCGGTGTCCCCTACGGAGTGGGGCACCGGCAGGTACTCCATTTACTTTGTGGTGGCCATAAAGGAGGGGACCTTTCGGCCCATCCTGGATTTGAAAGGGGTCAACAGAGCTCTCAAGATTCCGTCTTTCCGCATGGAAACGCTGCGGTCAGTCATTCTGGCGGTTCAGCCGGGGGAGTTTCTTACGTCTCTCGATCTGACGGAGGCCTACTTGCAGGTTCCAATTCGGGCCTCTCATCAGCACTTCCTTCGCTTTGCGATCTTGGGGCGGCACTTTCAGTTCTGTGCGCTTCCCTTTGGTCTGGCCACGGCTCCTCGGACGTTCACCACGGTAATGGTGGTCGTCGCGGCAGCCTTGCGGTCGGTGGGCATCCTGGTTCACCCCTACCTGGACGACTGGTTGATTCGGGCAAAGTCGTTGCAGGAGAGCTCCCGGGTTACGGCTCGGGTGGTGGAGTTTCTCCGGTCGCTGGGCTGGGTGGTCAACTTTTCCAAGAGTCGGTTGGTCCCGGCTCAGCGTCTGGAGTGCCTTGGGGTTATGTTCGACATCTCCTTGGGGAAGGTCTTCCTTCCAGAGGCCCGGGTGAGCAAATTGCAATCTCAGATTCGCCTGCTTTTGGCGTCCCGGGGTCCTCGGGCGCGAGATTTCCTCCAAGTCCTGGGGTCAATGGCGGCGTCCCTGGACGTGGTGAGGTGGGCGCGGGCCCACATGCGTCCTCTTCAGTATGCTCTGCTCCGGAGGTGGTCTCCCCGGAGGCAAGATTTGGATGTTCCGGTTCCCCTGCGAGGCTTGGCGCGCTGCAGTCTGCGCTGGTGGCTCCGGACCCCTCACCTGGTTCAGGGGGTGGGTCTGGATCTCCCGCAGTGGACGGTGCTCCTTACAGATGCGAGTCTCCTCGGTTGGGGGGCTCAGTTTATGGGCCACTCAGCTCGGGGCACCTGGTCCGCGGAGGAGGCCTCCTGGTCGATCAACGGGTTGGAGACCAGAGCGGTCAGGCTGGCGCTGTTAGCTTTCCACTCCCTTTTGCTGGGCAAGTCGGTCAGAGTCCTGTCGGACAATGCCATGGCGGTGGCTTATGTCAATCGTCAGGGGGGCACCAAGAGCACTCCTGTGGCGCAGGAGGCGGCTCGGCTCATGGTTTGGGCGGAGTCCCATCTTCTGGACCTCTCGGCTTCTCATATAGCCGGGGTAGAAAATGTTCAGGCAGACTTCCTCAGTCGTCACTTCCTGGATCCAGGAGAGTGGTTTCTCGGCGCCGGAGCGTTTCGGTTGATAGTGCAAGATTGGGGGCAGCCCCTGATGGACCTGATGGCCACGAGTGGCAACGCCAAAGTGCCCCGCTTCTTCAGTCGTCGCAGGGAAGGGCTGGCCGAGGGTCTGGATGCTCTGGTCCAGCCGTGGCCAACGGAGGGGCTGTTGTATGTGTTCCCTCCTTGGCCGCTGGTGGGCAGAGTGCTTCTTCGCATTGTTCACCATCCGGGTTTGGTGGTGCTGGTGGCTCCGGATTGGCCTCGACGTCCGTGGTATGCGGATCTGGTGAGGCACCTGGTGGCGGTTCCTCTTTCTCTGCCTCTCTCGGACGACCTTCTGATGCAGGGTCCCATTCCCATGTTCGACCCGTCTCTCTTCTGTCTTACGGCGTGGCTCTTGAAAGGGGTCGCCTTAGCAAGAAGGGATATTCAGACAAGGTGATCGCTACACTGTTGGGGTCCCGGAGGCTTTCTACCTCTTGGGCTTATGTGCGGGTTTGGCGTCTCTTTGAGGAATGGTGTCGGGCGCGGGGAGTGACCTCTTTTCGCGCTTCTCTGCCTAACATTCTAGAGTTCTTGCAGGATGGCCTGGATAGAGGCCTGGCTTGGTCTTCTCTCCGGGTTCATCTTGCGGCCCTGTCGGCCTTTCGAGGGTTGGTGTCAGGTCAGCGTTTATCGGCTCTTCCTGATGTGATTCGGTTTCTGCGGGCGGCCAAGTTGCTTAGGCCTCCCCTACGGCCCTCGGTTCCCTCTTGGGATCTTAATCTGGTTCTCTCTGTTTTGGTGCGCCCGCCTTTCGAGCCCTTGGACGACTGTTCTTTGAAGGACCTTACTTTGAAGGCGGTCTTTTTGGTGGCCATTACTTCTGCTAGGCGTATTTCTGAGCTGCAGGCTTTCTCTTGTAGGGCTCCCTTCTTGGAGTTGTCTAGGGAGCGGGTCGTCTTGCGGCCTGTTCCTTCCTTTCTGCCGAAGGTTGTTTCTCCTTTTCATGTCGATCATTCGGTGGTTCTCCCGGTCTTGGGTGGTCGGGAGGGCTCTTCTGAGCAACGGCAGCTGCGCAAGTTGGATGTCGGTCGGGTCCTTCGCTCTGATGTGCAGCGGACCCAGGAATTCCGGAAGTCCGATCATCTCTTTGTCCTCCTGGCTGGTCCTCGTCGGGGAGCTGGCGCTTCTAAGGCTACTATTGCGCGCTGGATCAAGGAGACGATTGCTTCCGCTTATCTTCTGAAACAGCAGCCTGTTCCGGAGTTTCTCAAGGCTCATTCCACTCGGGGTCAGGCGGCTTCTTGGGCTGAGTCGTCGCTCGTGCCTCCGGTGGATATTTGTAAGGCTGCGGTTTGGTCCTCCTTGTATTCTTTTGTTAGACATTATCGGGTAGATGTTCAGGCGCGTCGGGACGCGGTGTTCGGTGAGCGTGTTCTGGTATCGGCCCTTCGGGGGTCCCGCCCGTGAGAGGGACTGCTTTGGTACGTCCCATTCGTAAAGTTAACCTCTACTGGTCTGGAGAGTGCTAAAGAAGGAGAAATTAGGTTCTTACCTGCTAATTTACTTTCTTTTAGCTTCTCCAGACCAGTAGAGGTCCCCACCCTGTCTGTTGTTGTTGTTGTTGTTGGGGCTGTTTTCGCGGGCAGTTTTTGTTTTTTGCTGCGGGTTCTAGTATTTTTCTAGGGCCGGGGAGAATTAAAGAACAGCGGCTGTGGCTCGGCTGGCTTAGCTGGCGAGCTGTGGGGACATTTTCCTTCGGGTATTTCTCCTCTGCATTTTCCAACAGCATTTGGGTATGTTATTTGTTACTCCTGTTCGGAGTATTGTTTTCTTCCTGTTTTCCAGTTCTTGGTTCTGCTTGGCTATTCGGCAGACTGAGGGAAATAGAGAAGGGAGGATAGTATATACTGTCCCAAAGTTTTGTTTTCAGTCTCCACCTGCTGATCATGATTAGATATATACCCATTCGTAAAGTTAACCTCTACTGGTCTGGAGAAGCTAAAAGAAAGTAAATTAGCAGGTAAGAACCTAATTTCTCCTTCTCTGTACCCTTTTCCTCTATTGCCTACTCCACCCCCTCTTCCTTGCTGCGCTGTATGCTTGGAAAAATCTGCCTGAATCAGCATGCCAGTTTTCATTTCTGGTGGTATTTAAATTCTGACTCGAAGCCCACTTTTTCAAAGCTGCATTTAAAGTCCTAATAGATTCCAAAGTCTAATGTTATATCTGTTTCTCATTCCCTCTGCAGCCCCTACCCTCTCTTCTTCTTCATCCCTTTGTATCCCCCTTCATGAAGAGTGTATATTGATCCGTCCTGTGTATCTGTCATAATTAGATTGTAAGCTCTTTTGAGCATGAATTATCCTTTTTTTTATTTTTTTTTTTGACTCTACAGTGCTGAGTGCATCTCGTAGCACTATAGAAATAAGTAGTAGTAGGTTTGAGTGAGTAAAAAAGGTTTAGAACAGGTGTAATTGACGAAGGTTATTCTGATTGCCAATCAACATTGTGCACTTAAGGGCACATGATGGTTGGATGCCTTGATTAAAGAAGACCAATGGATAACGGTGTCTGTACATGATGAATTCCCAAACAGCTTACTCCCAAGCAACAACGTGTGGAGGATGCAAACCAGTTCCTGAGATGGTATGAAGAAGATCTGAGAATTCTGAAGAAAATTGTCACCAGCAACAAGACATGGGTGCAGCACTGCGACCCAGAGAGCAAAAAACAAAGCATAACGAAGTAAAGGAAGCAATGCTCACTTGGCTTTGGGAACAGCTGAAAAACTTTTCTGCAGCAATGCAGAAGCTAGTTCAATGATACAACACATGTCTTGAATTTTGCTTTTAGTTTCTGGCTTACCCTCATACTACTACTATTCATTATTTCTATAACACTACCAGATGTACGAGTCACAAAGAAGACAGTCCCGGCTCAAAAGAGCTTACAATCTAAATAGACAAACAGGATGTCATGGATACAGTTAAGGGGTATGGTTAAACTGCTGGCTGGGTTGGTGGGCAGTAGGGAGTAGGGTTATGGATTGAAAGGTTATATCAAAAAGGTAGGTGTTCAGTCTTTTAAACAAGATAAGGGAAGGGGGTTTGGCAGACAAACTCTGGTAATTTATTTCAGGCATAGGGGGCAGCTAAATGAAAGGAACAGCCTAGAATTGGCAGTGGCGAAGTGTACAGCTAAGGGCAGCTTATCTGATGAACGGAGTTCTCTGGGAGGTGTATAAGGTGAGAGGAGAGTGTGGTGCAGGGGTTAATGCTACAGCCTCAGCACCCTGGGGTCGCGGGTTCAAACCCACGCTGCTCTTTGTGACCCTGAACAAAGTCGCTTAATCCCCCCATTGTCCCAGGTACATTAGATAGATTGTGAGCCCACCAGGACAGACAGGGAAAAATGCTTGAGTACCTGAATACACTCATATAAACTGTTCTGAGCTCTCCTGGGAGAATGGTATAGAAAATTGAATAATTAAAAATATGTTGAGGGGCAGCAGAATGAACACACGTAGATAAGCAATAGGAGCTTGAACTGTATGAGAAGGCAGCTAGGGAGCCAGTGAAGTGATTTAAGGAGAGGGGTGACATGAGTGTAGCAAGGTTGGTAGAAAATGAATCGTGAAGGGAGACACAATACTTGTGAAATATATAATGAGCACAAATCAAAACATTTAAACATAGATATCATGCTAATGTTTCTATAATATAGCTTATCCTGTAGCTTAGGGGTCAAATGCAGATATTAGATGGAGACAAGATAGAGCGGTACAGAGTACTTTGGAATAAACAGATGGGAGGCTGATCTCGAGACAACGTATATAGTTAAGGTATTAGGAACTGAGTTAGTATATGTGGTATCTAGTCCTGGTGCAGAATGAGTGTATAGTCGGTCATAAGAACATAAGAATAGACTTACTGGCTCGGACCAATAGTCCATCAAGCCCAGTAGCCCATTCTCACGGTGACCAATCCAGGTCCCTAGTACCTGGCCAAAACCCAAGGAGTAGCAACATTTCATACTGCTGAGCCAGGGCAAGCAGTGGCTTCCCCTGTGTCTTTCTCAATAACAGACTATGGATTTTTCCTCCAGGAAATTGTCCAAACCTTTCTTATAACTATCTACACTCTCTGCTCTTACCACAATCTCTAGCAATGCATTCCAGAGCTTAACTATTCTCTGAGTGAAAAAATATTTCCTCCTATTGGTTTTAAAAGTATTTCCTTGTAACTTCGATTTGTTCCCTAGTCTTTGTAATTTTTGACGGTGAAAATTCAATCTACTTGTACCCATTCTACTCCACTCGGGATTTTGTAGACTTCAATCATATCTCCCCTCAGCAGTCACCCTATGTATTAAAGGCTTAGGTGAAGAGCCAGGCTTTCACATGCTTCCTGAAGTAGACGTAGTCTAGAGTTAGATATAGCTCCTCTGGGAATAACTTCCAGAGCATGGGGTCTACTCCTGAGAAGGATTGCTGGCAGGTATTATCTGTACCCTCATCAAAAGAAGTTAGGATGATGCCCCCGTGAGGTCCTTCAGAGGTCTCAAAGGTGTTTAAAGGACTAGCTTGTTCTTTATTCTGGTCCATTTGTTCCATTTTCTTCTTGAATTATATACAGACTGTCTTTAAGCCTGTTACATTAACGGGTGCTAGAATAGATGTCTGTCTGTGTTTCTTTCTTTCTTTCTCTCTCTCTCCTTGGCTGCTGTCTGTATCCTTCTGTCTCCCCCCCCCCTCCCCTCCGAGCAAAGCTGTCTGTCCCCAGCACACACCCCCCAAAGCAGCCCCCTTTCCCTCTCCCGCTGACTCTCTCTCTCTGGCCCCCTTTCTCTGTCTTTCTGTTCCTCTCCCTGCCCCTGTGTCTTTCTTTCTTTCTTTCTGTCTCACTCCCTCCCGCTGTTTGTCCGTCATTTTTCCCCATTGCCCTGTGCAGCAGCATTTCCATCCCACTTCCCTATGCAGCAGCAACAGCATTTCCCTCCTATCCCCCCATTTCCTGTGCAGAAACAGTAGCAGCATTTTCCCCCACCCACCCTTTCCCTGCTCCATTCGGCCTGCTCCTGACCCTCCCACCGCCGACAAACCTTGGGGCTCCAGCTGCGTAGGCAGCACTTTAAACACGCTGCTTCGCGGCCTTCTACTGCCTATTTCCTCTGCCGCGTCTCTCTCCGATGATGTCATCAGACGCAGCTGAGAAAATCGGCAGTAGAAGGGCGCAAAGCAGCGTGTTTATAGTGCTGCCTACGCCGCTGGAGCCGGGAGGTTTGTGGAGGGTCAACAGCCGGAGCGGGGCTGCTGTCCACCACTCGATTGCTGCCACTGGTGCTGCCTACGCCGCTGGAGCCGGGAGGTTAGGAGAGAGAGAGAGAGCACAGTTGCGCGCCTCCAGCCCCTGCATGCGCCCTGAGGTTTAGAATGTTGCCACAGAAGCACACCTCAGGGCGCCAGCGCTCACAAATTTTCAAGAGCGCATGCGCCTCTAGCATTTTATTATTATTGATTGTACAATTTTTTTTCCTTTCCTCTAAATGAACTTTAATATTTGCTGGAATGTGGGGAGGGGGGTTCTTAATTTTGCTTGCATTGTGCTTTTCCTTAACAATTTTTGCAATTTCAATTTAAAAAAAAAACAAGTCACTCCATATGTGAGGTTGGAGCAGTTTTCAAAAGTAATTTACCTAGGTAATGAAGCAGTAATCTAAGTAAATTCCCCGAGCTAAAAATTGCCTATTCGGTGGGTATGGGGTTGGGGGTGGGAGGAAGATGAGAGTAGGGGAGGTAAAGCAAATGCAGAGATTTTGTTTTGAAAGTATACATGCTTTGTTCCTCTTTATAAGACAGATTCAAAGCACCTGTGGTCCCCAAAGTCTGACTTTCTGCTGGGCACTGACTTGCAGGACCTGGAAGCTCCCCCCTGGGGTTTGAAAGTTGCTCATCTAAAGATGGTATTGCCAAATGTAAACTACTTTGGACAATCTGCCAATAGTTTAATGCTTTTGAGTTTTTTCATCCATGCACCTAAAATAATGCCAACTTGCTTTTTTTCTAGGGTTGGTTTGGTCGAATCAAAAATTCGTGTACTTGTTGGAAACTTGGAAAGGAACGAATATATTACTCTAGCACATGTAAATCCCCAATCTTTTCCTGGTAATAAGGAACACTGTGAAGAGTAAGTTGAAGGTCTAAATTTACAGTATACAGTGGTGCCTCACACAACGAACTTAATTCGTTCCAGGAGCAAGTTTGTTATGCGAAAAGTTCGTTATGTGAAACGCGTTTTCCCATAACAATACATGTTAAAAAAAATAATTCGTTCTGCAGCATAAAATATGCTAAGATGACATAAAAAAAGATAAATTTGTCAAAATGGTGAAAATGGTGGTCTTGCTGAGGCCAAACTCTTTGACGAGGTCACACTGTTTTACCCCACATTCACTCCTTCTAATTAATTCCCGTTTCATTTCAACAGAAATCACCTTCCTGCTTTTTTTAGAAGCCATGATATATAAAAAATATTGAGTTTATCTTAAAAGGACGACTGTATACAGTGAGAGAGGGCAGTTAAGCGCAGTGACTAACGACTGCCTGCAGTGCCTGCGCGGAAGGATGCAATACATCGGCAGCTCGGGCGACTTCGTTGTGTGAAACGAAGTTCGTTGTGTGAAACGAAGTTCGTTGTGTGAAACGAAGTTCGTTGTGTGAATCAAGACATGAAGTTCGTTGTGTGCAGCGTTCGTTGTGTGAGGCGTTCGTTATGCGAGGCACCACTGTAAACTGTAATAATGCTCACAATTTAAGTTTTCCTCTTTTACGTGGAAGAAGCAGAAGTATTTTGAAAGCATTAAGGATGAGGGGGGGGGTTGGTATAAAACTGATTATAAAGAAAAATCATCCACCCTTGAGGTTGGCCCTGGTTAGTTTATGCACAAACCAGTGGTCAGTGGTTCACTTGGTAAGCAGACTCCCTTTGATCCTATAGGATAAAAATACAGTTGACTTTTTTTTTTTTAAATCTCAAAAAGGGCAGGAGCTACTTAGAGGTCTACCTGAAGCCCATGGAAGCACAATTGACTTTTCCTAAATAACTGTTAGGCATACTGTCAAAGCTGGTAAAATTTTTAAAGTTTGTAGATGCTGCATCTAATGTACATTTGAAGCATACTTCTTGGAGGAGTTTGCATAATACAGAATTCTACCCAGGTACTAGACTGCAACAATGACACTCCTGAAAACAACTCCAAATTAATAATGAATCAACTTAATATGCCTTATTTTTATGCACTCATAACAGCAAATGAGGTAGCAGACCATCAAATATCAGCCTTCACCATCGCATCGGCCCGGGCTCCCCTTGAAGAGGAAGGGAGCCGGGACACGAGGAGACCTGCAGCTGCACTTCTGTAGCTGTTCGAGTTGCCTTTTTGTCTTTTTTTTTGGTTTCCAGGCAGGGAGGTGAGCCGGGGACGCTGAGGAGAGGAGGACTGGGGAGGCAGGCAGATCGGGGTCGAGGCGAGAGTTAGCTCCGCCCACCCCGCGCGTCACAGGTCGCATCGGCCCGGGCTCCCCTTGAAGAGGAAGGGAGCCGGTACACGAGGAGACCTGCAGCTGCACTTCTGTAGCTGTTCGAGTTGCCTTTTTGTCTTTTTTTTGGTTTCCAGGCAGGGAGGTGAGCCGGGGACGCTGAGGAGAGGAGGACTGGGGAGGCAGGCAGATCGGGGTCGAGGCGAGAGTTAGCTCCGCCCACCCCGCGCGTCACAGGTCGCATCGGCCCGGGCTCCCCTTGAAGAGGAAGGGAGCCGGTACACGAGGAGACCTGCAGCTGCACTTCTGTAGCTGTTCGAGTTGCCTTTTTGTCTTTTTTTTGGTTTCCAGGCAGGGAGGTGAGCCGGGGACGCTGAGGAGAGGAGGACTGGGGAGGCAGGCAGATCGGGGTCGAGGCGAGAGTTAGCTCCGCCCACCCCGCGCGTCACAGGTCGCATCGGCCCGGGCTCCCCTTGAAGAGGAAGGGAGCCAACGGCGCCCAGCCGTTCGGCGCGCGGCGAAGGCGAGCGGTAAAGGCGCTCGCCTTAGCGAGAGCGCCTTTGCGAAGGAGCCTTAAGAAGGAGCCCAGGCAGCCCAGCAGCAAACCTAACTTTAACCTAAATTAAAAAAAAAAAAAAAAAAAAAAATTTTCTTCTCTCCACTTTCTTCTTCTCTACCCTTTCGGCTTCTCATTCTTCTCTCTCTCTCTCTACCCTTTCAGCTTCTCACTCTTCTCTCTCTCTCTACTCTTTCAACTAGCTGCACGCCGAAAGCCACTCTCAACCACCGAGGGACCGCAGGAGCAAAGAGAAGGATATGGAGGCTACAGGAACCCAGCAGAGCTACCCAGTTTACTGCGTCGAGTGTCATATGTATGACTACCTCCCCTCCGGGAGGCGGGCATACATATGCGGTCGGTGTCAGGAACTGGAAAGCCTGAGGATGGAGGTCGGCAGATTGAGGGTCAAGGTCCAGGAACTGGAGGGACTGGAGGGACTGCGCGACACAGAGGAGACGAGCTGGTCAACCAAGGACACAGACGGAGCTGGCCTCATTGTGGACCAGGTGAGGGACCTCGAGAGATTCATCGAAGAGGCCTATAGGAAGGCGGGAGGACAGGACCAGCAGCTGCACAGACGGATGTCGGCAGACGAGACCCAGGATCCACAAGGCGACACCGAGGAAGGACCTAGCGGAGGAACCACGCAAGAGGAGGAGACCGTGACTCACCGAGACCCCGAGGGTGAGACACCACACTACACCGAGGACACGGACCTGAGACAGAGGAGGTTGCTGAGGAAAGGGAAGTCTGCTATTGTGGTGGGAGACTCGATCTTGAGAGAGGTAGATAGTCACGTAGCTGGAGGAAGGGAGGACCGGCTAGTGACTTGTCTCCCAGGGGCCAAGACACGAGACGTCACTGATAAAATCGAGAGGATCCTGGACGGAGCAGAGGCAGAGGAGACTGTGGTGATAATCCACGTCGGAACAAATGATGTGAGCCGGAGGAACTTCAGCATGGCCACGCTGACTGACCAGTTCAGGGTCCTGGGACGAAAACTGAAGCGGAGTACCCGGAGGATAGCGTTCTCAGAGATCCTGCCTGTACCGAGAGCAGATGCAAAGAGGCAGGCAGACATCCAGGCTGTGAATGCATGGTTGAGGAGATGGTGCCAGGAGGAGGGCTTCCACTTTGTGAGGAACTGGACGTCCTTCTGGGGAAAGAGTAAGCTCTACCGGCGGGACGGCCTGCACCTGAGCACAGAGGGAACTAGACTACTGGCTGCCAATGTGAAGAAGGAGATCGAGAGGGCTTTAAACTGAGGAGAGGGGGAAAGCCGACAGCTGATCTGATGTTGACGCTTCGGACAACAGTATCCAGAACAGATGCTGAACGGGCTGACTGCACGGAGGAAGTAGAGAGACCAGTGGATCTTATGATCAGACAGCGAGGGAAACAACAGGTAAAGGGAGCTTGCTGGGAAGAGACTAAAGGGCATGGAGACACAGGGGGACTGGGTGGCGCGAGGGCGAAAGCTGAGGGTATCATAGGGGCTACACAAGGCGAGGGGGATCGAACAGAGGCAGGGGCCCAGGAGGGGGCAAGAAAACCCAGAGGAAAAGCGGGGAAGTGGGGTGGCGGAAATGTGGGGAAGCTGAAAGCTACGAGGGTAAAGGCTGAGGGCCAAGCAGAAGTACAGGGAACAGGAGAGGCGGCCCAGGTGAATGCAGAGGTGGAGAAAAAACAACGGGACCTGCGGTGCTTATACGCAAATGCAAGAAGCCTCATGGCCAAGATGGGTGAACTAGAGGTCGTGGCCAAGGGGGAAGACCTAGATATAATTGGAATTACAGAAACATGGTGGACAGAGCAGAATCAATGGGATGTGGCGCTACCGGGGTACAAGCTCTACAGGAGAGACAGGACCCACAAGAAGGGGGGAGGCATAGCACTATATATAAAAGACTCTATCTACTCGGTCAGGATGGATATGGCAACGAAGGCAGAAGGGCTGGAATCGCTATGGGTCAAATTGCCGGGAAACAAGGGTGCAGACATAAAACTGGGGCTGTATTATCGCCCACCTGGTGCGCTGGAAGGAGTCGGACACGACTTGGAAGCTGAACTGAGACAGGAGTGCAGGACTGGAAGTGTAACAGTGATGGGGGACTTCAACTACCCGGGGATAGACTGGAGTACGGGTCACTCCAACTGCACTAGGGAAACAGGATTTGTAGAAGCTGTGAGGGACTGCTTTATGGAGCAACTGATCAGGAAACCGACGCGGGGGAGTGCTACTCTTGACCTCATCCTGAACGGATTAGGAGGGCCTGCAAGAGGGGTAGAAGTGGGAGGACCACTAGGCAACAGTGACCACAATGCGATCAGATTCACTTTAGAAAGGGGGACACCCATAGTAAGGAGGACCGCAACAACTGCGCTCAACTTCAAGAAGGGGAACTATGTTGCTATGAGGGAAATGGTGGGGAGGAAGCTCAGAAACATCTTTAGGATGGAGACTGTGGAAAGCGCCTGGACCCTATTCAGGGACACCCTGCAGGAAGCACAAAAAATGTACGTCCCCAGTTTCAGGAAAGGCTGCAAGAACAAGCGGTCAAAGGACCCGATTTGGATCTCAGCAGAAGTAAAGAGGGCAATAAACGACAAAAAAGTATCCTTCCGGAGATGGAAAAAGGATCCAACGGAGGAAAATCACCAGGCGCACAGGAAATGCCAAAAAGAATGCCACCGAGAGGTTAGAAAAGCAAAAGGGAAATACGAAGAGGGGCTGGCCAGGGAGGCGAAAAACTTCAAGGCATTCTTCAGTTACGTAAAGGGGAAACGACCAGCGAGAGAGGAGGTGGGGCCGTTGGACGATGGGGATAGGAGGGGAGTGATTAAAGAGGATAAAGAGGTAGCTGAGAGGCTGAACACGTTCTTCTCGTCTGTTTTCACGAGAGAAGACACATCTAATATACCGGACTTGGAGGAGCTCATGAGTGGGGAACAGGCTGAGAAATTGGAGCACATAGAGGTAAGTAAGGAGGATGTCCTCAAACAGATAGACAGGTTAAAATGCGGCAAATCACCGGGTCCGGACGGGATCCACCCGAGGGTTCTGAAGGAGCTAAGACAAGAAATAGCGGGCACAATCCAGCATGTTTGTAACCTATCCTTGAAAACTGGAGAGGTACCAGAGGACTGGAAATTGGCGAATGTCACACCTATCTTCAAAAAGGGATCGAGGGGTGACCCCGGGAACTACAGGCCGGTGAGCCTGACTTCAATTATAGGGAAGATGGTGGAAGCTATGATAAAGGACGGCATTTGCGAGCACATTGAGAGAAATGGCCTACTGAGAACAAGCCAGCACGGATTCTGTAAGGGAAGGTCATGCTTAACGAACCTTCTGTACTTCTTTGAGGGAATAAGCAGTCGGGTGGACAATGGGGAACCCATCGACATCATTTACCTCGATTTTCAAAAGGCTTTCGACAAGGTGCCACATGAAAGGCTGCTTAGGAAGCTGTGGAACCATGGGGTGGGAGGGGATGTGCACCGATGGATAGAGCACTGGTTGTCGGGTAGACTGCAGAGGGTCGGAGTAAAGGGCCAATATTCTGACTGGCGGGGAGTCACGAGCGGTGTGCCGCAGGGATCGGTGCTGGGGCCGTTACTCTTCAACATATTTATCAATGACCTGGAAAAGGAGGCAAAGTGCGAGGTTATAAAAT
Source organism: Geotrypetes seraphini (assembly GCF_902459505.1). Lineage (NCBI taxonomy): Eukaryota > Metazoa > Chordata > Amphibia > Gymnophiona > Dermophiidae > Geotrypetes > Geotrypetes seraphini. The sequence goes on from NC_047086.1 coordinate 334,790,906, forward strand.
TTGCAGACGATACCAAACTGTGCGGCAGAGTTAGCTCCAGGGAGGAGTGTGAGGACCTGCAAAGGGACCTAGACAAGCTGGAAGACTGGGCGAACAAATGGCAAATGCGCTTTAACGTGGAAAAATGCAAGGTCATGCATATAGGGGAAAAAAAAACCCGTTGTTCAACTACAAATTGGGGGGGGCATTGTTGGGAGAAAGCAGTCTTGAGAGAGACTTGGGAGTGCTGGTGGATGCATCACTGAAGCCATCTGCACAGTGCGCAGCGGCCTCAAAAAAAGCCAACAGGATGCTGGGCATCATAAAAAGGGGCATAACAACCAGGACGAGGGAAGTCATCTTGCCACTGTATCGAGCGATGGTGCGTCCGCATCTGGAATATTGCGTTCAATATTGGTCGCCGTACCTCAAGAAGGACATGGCGGTACTCGAGAGAGTCCAAAGGAGAGCAACGAAACTGGTAAGAGGGCTGGAACACTGCCCATATGCCGAGAGGTTGGATAGGCTGGGGCTCTTCTCTCTGGAAAAAAGGAGGCTCAGGGGTGATATGATAGAGACCTTCAAGATCATGAGGGGCATAGAGAGGGTGGATAGGGACAGTTTCTTCAGACTGAAGGGGACAACAGGTACGAGGGGGCATTCGGAGAAACTGAAGGGAGATATGTTCAAAACGAATGCAAGGAAGTTTTTTTTTCACCCAAAGGGTCGTGGACACTTGGAATGCGCTACCGGAGGACGTGATTGGGCAGAGTACGGTACAAGGATTCAAACAGAGACTGGATGGATTCCTGAGGGATAAAGGGATCGTGGGATACTGAGAAAGCTAACCAGAAAATAAGTATAGAAACCCGACCAGGTCGTGCATGTGCAAGACCGGAGGGCTAGGACTTTGATGGGAAGATAGGACTCAATAGGAAACCAAGGTGGCATGGGGGCCCCTTCTGGTGATTTGGACAGGTCGTGACCTGTTTGGGCCGCCGCAGGAGCGGACTGCTGGGCAGGATGGACCTATGGTCTGACCCGGCGGAGGCACTGCTTATGTTCTTATGTTCTTATGTTCATAATTGTTGCACTTTTTTTAAATCTCCAAGTGTTCTAGTCTTTCAAAAATTAAAATACTTGGCAATAAATTCACACATTGAAAATATTCATTGTAAATTGTTCACATTAGCTGAAGAAATGTATTCTTATTTACAAATGTCAAAGATGGCAGAAATTCAGTTGCACAATAGATCCCCCCTCCCCGTATAGAATTTGACAAATGTCTTCTCAGTCCCATTACTGACCATAGCAGGAAGAGAACAGCTGCACATCAGGTTATCTTCTGCCCTGAGCTTAATTGCTGCTTCCAACCACTTACAACACCATACAAGAACATGTATCAAATCAGCATTTGAACTTCAGCTTCAGAGGAGGGTATGACCTGTTATATCAGGACAAACGGGCAGCATATTTTCACATGTGGGTGATGTCATTCACAGAGCCTGTTACAGACAGTGTAAAAGTTATATTGTCACTTTAAACTTTCATAGTCTTGAGACTGTCAGTACCACGCATGCATTGGTGCCTTCTCACCCGCAGTCAGCTCATAGGACCATCAGTTCTCAGTTTTCTGCGAAGCTGAGAAGCTGTTATTTTTTTGTTAAAGTCCTTCCGAAAGCACATCAAACTATTATTTTTCGCCTTCCCAGTTATTTTTCATATTTTCTTTCCCATTTTAAATTGTTCATTTTTTTTCTAAAGTCTGTTTTACGGGCCTTTGGACCCTTTTGCTCCTGTTTCTGACTGGGAGCATCAAACTGTTTTGAGTTAACATTTACTCGACCTCCCCAGAACATTAAATCCTTCGATCTTTCATCAGCAGTTTTTTCCCTCGATGTCAAAGCCTTCCAGTGGCTTCAAGCAGTGCACTCAGTGCAACAGGACCATCTGAGCCACTGATCTACAAAATTGGTGTGTTCAGTGCCTCTGTCCTGACCACCTTGTAGACTCTTTGTCGGCACTGCTCTCAATCAATGAAGGCTAAACACTCCAATAAAAGAAATTTTTCAGGTCCACACAGGGAGCATTGAGGTTGTCTGCTGATTCCAACACCAAGCAAACACCTTCAGCGTCGAAGCCAGTACTGGCACCAACACTTTGCTCAGCCTCAGTGGCCTCGCCAGTACTGCCATCTAGGGAACCTAGTAAAAACTAAGAAGCATAATTCCCCTCCAAACGTGCATGGGTATTGTCTCGGGCATCTACATGACCCACCAAGACAAATTCCCCATCTCTTCAGCTGGTGTCTCCTCGGACGTGCTTCATTGAGGTTACCAAAGTCTTGGCACCAGTACATTCTGCACCATCTTTACCGATTACCACAGTACTGGTGCTATCTTTACAGGACCAGATTAAAGAACTAGTACAGATAAGAGTTAGCTGGCATATTACAGACAGGCAGCACAAGCCTTGACTCAAATCAGTACCAGCCAAGTCGGAGTAGAGCGCTGTTGACACAGAGCATCTTGTACTTTCTATCGACGTCACTCAAAGTCTAGGAGAGCTACATCATTTTGGCATCGAAGATCAGCAGGCGTTCAGCAGATTGGTACTATAGATCGAGAAGTACTTCCTGATGCTTTCCTCAACTTCAAAGTTGATGCATTGATGCACTCCTCCACCTCGATGTACTCCTCAATGCTCTCCTCAAAATCCATCTCAACACTCTGCATCCCTGAGGTAGGACATTGAGGAATAATGACTGATTTGTCTCATCATTCCTTCTCAGATTATCCAGAGCTCTTTGCTGAGAGGAGTCTTCCCAGACCTGTCTCCTTCACCTCCTCACAGGAGATCACAGCCATCTATCTGTCTTTCATCAGACAGATGGAACAAGCTCTACCAATTAAGATGGAATCAGATTCTGAACCTAGGGCTGAACTCTTGATACTTTAGATTATTAGCAAATACCTAATGAGTACTTTAACATAAACAAAATTTCTTATATACCGCAGCTACCTCGCAGTTCTGTGCAGTTAACACAATTAATTAAAATATTTACCAAATAGATCTTCATAAATTTTCTAAATGTCAAATAGAAGTTTATCCCATAATGCTGCCTGATACGCTAAGATCTTACTAAAGCATTTATACACACATCCTTTTACAGAAGGAAAATCAAAAAGCCGAAGATTACGTAGATGTTTTCTATTGGCAAATATAAAATGATCCATGAGATAACTGGGTAATGAGATAACTGGGTAATGAGATAACTGGGTAATGAGATAACTGGGTAACCTATTGAGAGCCATGAGACATAATCTAATGAAGGGTGCCATGTTTAAAAATTGGGCAGCTGCCCTTTTGGTTCCTGTGGCTCCACACAAACTGGACATCATTATACAAGGTCCAATTGTGCCCAGGTTTTGACGAACCCCCAACTACAGTACCAAGCATTACTTGTAGAGTCTGCCTTTAAAAGGACTAGTTTCAAGAACTTATGCTAGCACTCCTCCAGGCAGAGAAGGAAGAACCTTAAATAAAGTTAGTAGAAGAATGTTCCAGAATATCATGTTAACCAGTAGAATTCTTAACTTCTGAGCTAAGGATTTCAATTAAGAGGTCACGTAGAAGTTGTAATTATCTCATTAAGAGCGATACATAAATGATGACAATTAAACGCCTTCCAACATGTTAGGAATGTCTTGATGGAAACTAGAAAATATATGGCCCACTTGGTCTTGATGCTTTTGACATCACCTCTCGAGTATCGGCATTGTCCATCGCTATGAGTAGACAAGCATGGCTCAGTTTCCGACCTGGATGCCAATGACCAAGAGCACTTGGCCAACATCACATGCTTGGGAGATGAGCTCTTTGGGGAGAAGATAAGAAGAGGCAACCCGAAAGATCTCCAGACATGTGCAGTCCATGTCTACTCTTTCTACTGCAAAATCATCCAAGCCTGACTTAATCACAGACTCGGCAAAACTTTTGGCAGTCTTTTTGACTGACTTCTCGAGAGCTTAGCCAGCATTACACAGCCCATCCCTTAGTCCCTTTCCTTTTGAATCTATCTTGCTTATTTCCTTCAGTGTTGGGCCCCCATAGTAACAGACTAATGGGTTATAAAAATAGTAAGACAAGGTTGTACACTGACTACAAAAAACACCACCAAATCATCCTCCACATATTAAAAAAAAAAAAAAAAATTGGGAGCAAATGCTAGTATTGTGCAAGAGGTAGTGTCAAATTTATTTAAAAAAAACAAAACCCAAGTGTAAATTCCTCCAGTAGTAAAACACGTGTATTCAAGTTATTTCAAAATAGTTACACAATCTAATACCTACACATTCTCAGAAACCCAGAGACTTAAATTTTTTTTTTTGTCTTTTTAATTATTAAAAATTGACAACTTGATGATTCAAGGGTCCCAACATGAACCATGTTTTAGTGACCTATTTTAGGGAACCCAGTGTATAATATCAAAAACTCCAGTCTCTGTTATTATTGTTATATTGGAGGCATTTACACTAAGGTGTGGGTCTCTTAATTTAAAAAAAAAACAAACAAACAAAAAAAAAAACTTTATCATCTCTGGCACGATACTATATCAATAAATATATATAATGATAAAGTATTGTGCCAGAGACCTTAGTGTAAATGCCTCCAGTAGAAAAACTTTCATCTCTGTTCTCTCAAAATAGTTACACATTGTAAAAAAAAAAAATAATACATGCTCAGAAAACCAAGAGTTTTAGATTTTTCTTTTTCTACCATCACAGGGATAATGCTTGAGTACCCGATTTGTAAATTGCTTAGATAAATTTGATAAGGCGGTGTATATTATATATTTTTTAAAAATGATGTAATCATTGCACATGTAAAACTTTGTGTAAAAAAAAATCTTTTTTTTTTTTTTCTCTTTTCTTTTTAACCATTAAAGATTGGTAATTTGATGAATCAAGCATCCCAACATGGATTATGTTTCAATAGCCTGCTTCAGGGAAGCTAACATTATGTATCTCTTATTCAGATTTTCACCTCATTACTTGAGGAGGCAATCTTGGAAGTTTGAATTTATATATATATAAATTCAAACTTCCAAGATTGCCTCCTCAAGTAATGAGGTGAAAATCTGAATAAGAGATACATAATGTTAGCTTCCCTGAAGCAGGCTATTGAAACATAATCCATGTTGGGATGCTTGATTCATCAAATTACCAATCTTTAATGGTTAAAAAGAAAAGAGAAAAAAAATAAATTTATATATATATGTCTAGATGAGAGATTTTTAACCTTTGAATGGATATTGTTTTTACAGAAATGGTTTGAATTCCTTTAGCAGTGAATATGTTTCAATGTGGTTCCTTGGAATAAGCTTTAAGAAAGTGGAAAATACAGAAAGTGTTAACATCGATTTAACATATGACATACAGTCCTTCACAGATACAGGTAAGCATTTTTGGTTTTTTTGTGTGTGTTTGGGGGGATTTTTTTTTCTTTTTTAAACTTCTAATTGTAGAGGGGCTTCAGTAAATGAAACTTTCAGAAAATTTATACTAATTCTATCAGTTTATTTTGATTTTGATGTACTACTCATTGTATAACTGAGCAGTATACAATTTAACTTGGATAGACTTACTAAATTATTTAAAAAAAGGATACATAACATCAAATAAGATACAGATGGGTAAATGTTGAAGGGAGCAGGGGATGAGCTACATTGTCATGATAGTAAAGAAGGGAAAGGAAAGATACATAAGAAAAAAATGAGGAGGGGTAAGGAAAAATTAGATCAGTCATTGAAAATCAATCTAACTACAGAACCAATTTGATCTCGGAAAGGATCGAAGTTTCTAGTTGTATGCATTATTATATAAAGTTTTAAGGTTGGACTTAAATTTTGTGAGGGATGTTTCATGTCGCAGGTAGGACAGAAGGGCATTCCAGAGTGTTGGCACTGTTATGGAGCAAATGGCCTTAAGTGTAGTATCATATTTGTCTTGGAGAGGGGAACAGTTAGAAGTTTTTTGTTCACTAGAATGTAAAGATCTGGTAGGAATGTGAGAAATCACATATAGCTATATGGCTCGGCAGCGACATTTTGCTCCTTGTAAGCGTTTTCTTCAGCATTGTGTTTTTTAGATATCAGGCAGCAGGATCCTCACTAGACATTGAGAGTAATCTTTTGGTTTGATTAGTTGTATTCTGGCACTATCTACTGAGCTTCTATCATACTCCCCTGAAGAAGGCTAGTTTAGCTGAAACATGGATCTTTTTGGGGTCCTGGGGTCCAGTATATAAAAGGATTTTTATGCCTGCTTCATTTTATGTATATGCTATGTGTTATTATTGATTTACAATGTTCCAATAAATTGATTGTCCCTGCAGTTGCTCAATTGTGTCCTTCCCCATTTCCCTTTTTTGGCTCTATTTTGCATGTAGGGTTGTGTTTTTTGGTTTTTGTTTTCCTTTGTATTGTGTGATATATAGAGGAGTACACTTCTCCCTCCATATTCGCTGTGATAAGGGATTAACAGAACCGCAAATACAGAAAAACCACACTTCTCCCTCCATATTCGCTGTGATAAGGGATTAACAGAACCGCAAATACAGAAAAACCACACTTCTCCCTCCATATTCGCTGTGATAAGGGATTAACAGAACCGCAAATACAGAAAAACCACACTTCTCCCTCCATATTCGCTGTGATAAGGGATTAACAGAACCGCAAATACAGAAAAACAGCAAATAACTTTATTTGCTGTTTTTTGTTTTTTTTTAAATTAAAAACCATCGTGAATATGGTGAAACCGCAAATAATATGGTGGGAGACCAGGCCTGTTCCTGAAGGAGAGGCAAAACACGGTGAAGAAAGTGCTGGGAATTGGCAATTTTCTCTAAATGCTTGGAATCGGTGATTTCTCTATGCAAGCTGATGTAATTTGGGGGAGGAGCCAGCAAGCTAAAAACTGTGACAGCTGAAACCGCAAACACGGAGGGAGAAGTGTAATATCTCCATGTTCGTAAGCCGTGTAGAAGGATTCCAGTCGAGCTCGGCTACCCTCTTCATTATTTTCTTCTGCCTGTAAGCCGGAAGGAGTGGGGTGTGGTTTTGTTGTGGTGATGGTGGTTGTTGTGGTGGTGGTGATGGTGGTGGTTGTGTTTGGGGTTTTTTTATCTGCTCTGTAAATTTCTATTTTTTTGTTGCAAATTTTGGATGTCTTTCTGTGGTCAGAGCTCCCCTTATCGAGGGTTCAGCTCTCTGTGTGGAGAATAAGCAGACTGAAGTCTACAGCTGACAGGCTAGTCCCTGTCGGCTGTTGGCCAGCCTGCAGAAACTTTCTGGAGCTTGGGACCATTCCCCTTGTAGTATTGCTCACCTACTGTATCACAGGTGTCGGGCATCAGTAGGGGGGTTCAATGGTTTCTCACAGAGTGCCAGCTAGATTTCACCTCCTCCCTTTCATGTTCTCGGGGTTTGAGGCTCAAACTCTGGTCTGACTAGCAGCCTGAAGATTCAGGGTTGAAGGAGTGTTCTATTTGAGGCAGTGATTTCTTCTCCTACTTCTAGCTACCTTTTGTAGCTGAGGCAGGCTGCAGCACAGGTCACAGTGAGTAAGGCTGTTACAGCCTATGAGGAAAATCAGGGAAGGAGAGGTCTTTAAAATCTTTCTTTCTTTTTTTTTTCTTCCCCCCCCCCCTAGATTTTTGGCCCTTCTCTTAGGTTTCCCCATCTCCAAAATTCAAGTTTCAAGTTTATTAAGATTTTGTTATCTACGCAATATCATATACTTCAATGCATATAACAATTTAAAAATAAAAATAAAAAAGGGGAAGACAAAACAAGGCATTGTAAACAAATTATTTACGTTCTAATACAAACGGGTACAAAAGATGTTTTTGGGACTAAAATGCTAGCATGGTGGCCATCTTGGAATTTCCCCTTTTTTTTTTTTCTTCAGATTTTTTCTCCAAGATCCAGTTTTGCCTCAAATGGCTGGGATGGAGTCTTCAGGCTCCTTTTACCCCTAATTCATGCCAGGTTTGTGCAGGGTGGACGCTCGAGCGTTCCGGTGCCACATGCTGCGCAACATATGAAGGAAGGGCAGGAATGGTTGGCATAGCCTCCCAATTGCTCTTCTCTCTAGGGCTGAGGAGCGGTCAGGGACCTCGGGAGGGGCCTGTGCCAATCAGAGACTTACTTAGGGTGTAGCCTAAGGAAGTCCCTGATTAGCCATTGGCCATTGCTTTGGCAAAACAATGTCTATTCAGGGGCTTCCTTAGGCTCCTCCCTTGGGAGGGGCCTGGGACACCTGAGCCAATCGGGGCTTTAGGCCCCTCCCCATGTGCTAATCTTTAGCGAGCACTAAATCAGTTAGTGTACCTTAATAAAAGGACGCCTACAATGGAATCCTTTATGCATATCTTGGTGGGGGAGAATACAAACTGTAAAAATGATGATATTACCAGTAGTTTGTTACCAAATGGGTATGATACCAATTTTTTTTCAGGGGTCATTTTACAAAAAATTGGATAAGATGTTAACAAAATTTATTTGGCTTGGAAAAAACCCCAGAATTGCTCTAGTATCTTTACAAAGACCAATTGCGGAGGGAGGGGTAAATTTTCCAAATTTTTATAGGTACCATCAAGCCTATATTATGCGTCAGGGTATGTATTGGATCCTACCAGAGCCCATTGAACATATACCAGATTGGTTCTGGTTAGAATGGAGATTAATGTTTCCTTTACGTCTGAGTCATGTTATCAGTATTCAAATGCCAAGGTTATATAAGGATCACAAAATATTTGTTGATACTTGGAAAACTATAAGATATATAAGTAATCTAACTCCTATTCCAATAACTAAATCAACGACTCAAACAATATGGCTCAATCCAAAGATCAAAGTTGGCGGTTTTAAAATTATCTGGAAACATTGGATGATTGCTGGAATTCGGATTTTAGAAGATGTAATAAATAAAGGTAAACTGCTTGAATTTTCACAATTGCAAAATAAATTCGGTTTGAATAAATCACAATATTTCAGATGGATGCAATTGAAGCAGGCCATTCAGGTAGGGTTCCCTGAATGGAAAAATCTTAACTATCATAGTATGGAATTCTTATGTTTTCAGATAGATTCCATGGGTCACCAGGCCGCAATGTGGTATAAATTAATATCTGGATTCGTACATAAAAAGAAAAAAAATGGTCTTAGAGATATTTGGAGCATTGAGATTAAGCATCAGATTAATGCATCTCAATGGCCACGACTTTGGTCTTGGAGGTTAAAATGCACATTGTCAGCCTCTATGAGACAAACTTGGTTTTTTATTTTACATAGAGCTTTATGGACCCCTACACGTTTACATAGAATAGATAGCTCTAAGTCTAATAGATGCTGGCATTGTCATCTTGAAGCAGGGACATTAGATCATCTTTTATTCTATTGTCCATTCATATTAATATTTTGGAAATCAATTTGGCCTCAAATTAATAGGATGTTAGAAAATCCGGTAGCCTTGACATATGATACGATTTTGTTTGGTACTGCAATGAGAGCTCGAAGTCAAATTTCATCAAATAACAATAAACTTATTTATATTGACTGGAGTAGCAGTACAACAAATTACACATAATTGGAAAAATTATGACAGATTGAACTATAATTTTTGGTGGAACTCAGTTTGCCATATATATAAGATGGAGCGTACATTTGCAACACAAAAAGGATATATGGATAAGTTCAAGAAGATTTGGGGACCATTAACAGATTTTTGCAATGACTGATTTTAATTTTTTCCCATAATAAGATAATGGTTAAAGAAGGGAGGGAGGGAAGGGGTAAAGAATTTATTCTCTTTATTATACATTATAAAAAATATATCATAATGAATGAATGATAGTCTTATGAGAAATTAATGTGATAAAGGGAGGGAAAAGGGTTCATAATTAAATAATAATTGATAAAATCATTACAATATATATGTTATATAAATTCATAAGAAAAATATAAAATATGGTTTATATAAAATACATTATAGAGATATCAAGTGTATTAAGATAAATGTATGGAAAATTTATAACACTTGTTGATATGTGAAAAAATCAATAAAAAACTTAAAACAAAAAATAAAACATTCATCACATCAAAAAAATAAAAAATAAAAGGACGCCTCGACAGGTAAGTCTCCTGTCTCTCCTTCAAGTATTACTCCTAAGAAGCCTCGAGTCCCAGGCATTCCAGGCCTTATGTACGGTCCTGCCAGCCTCTTGTAGACCTCCAGCTAAGTGTGCCTCCAAGCATAGGGAATACTCATGCTCGAGGTCGCCCTCCTTGGAGCGCACTGCTGCACCTTCGACACCTGATCCCTTTGTATCGGTGCCTATGTTCAAGGACATGTTGACAGCCATTCTGACCACTCAGATTTCCTCGGTCATGGTTCAACTCCTCCAGTCCTCGATCCTGCTTCCTACAAACCAGCCTGAGAAGCAGTCTTGAGATTCCTGTGGAAGTACCTCGAGGCAAGCCTCGGAAGTCTCGCTGGTTCTCATCCAGTGACTCTTCACCTACTCCTCGGACACAGTCTCCTCCACCTCGATAGAGGCATCGCGTGAGGCATTTGAGGCATCTCACTTCCAAGCTTACTCAGACTTTTCTACAGCCGAAACCCTCTCCTCCTCCAGATACTGAGTCTTCCATGCCTCGTTTATCAAAGGCTACTGAGACTTCTACTAAATCTAAACATAAGTCTCGCAAGGCTATTACATCGGCTGCTTCTCTTCACAGTCCATAGAGGTCGAAGACTCTTCCATTGAGACCGCCTCCGAGGGAGCCTTCTCCTCTTGCCTCGACCCACTCTGTCCCTCGAACCCCGGGGACTTCACCATCGAGGTTTTTGAAGCGCAAACACTCACTAACTCCTCCTCATGAAGGTAATTGCAGCTTCCTCAATCACTGTGTGCCTGGACTCTGAGCTGCCTCCTCAGTATTCCAGAGAGACTTCTCCTTCCTATTGAGCTGCCTCCTCAGTATTCCAGAGAGACTTCTCCTTCCTATTCGATAGTCCCTAAGTCTCTCACTCCTCCTGAAGGTGCCTCGACCTCGAAGTCTGCCTCCTTTTGCCAGGTTCGTCTTTGACATGGAAAAAGCTCTTCAGCTGGATCTCCACTCTGATTCCAAGTATACCCCTGAATACTTGGCCGACAGTTGCCTCATCCACCCAAGGAGACATTGAGACTGCCTATGACTCCAGTATTGAAACAAACTTTCTTAAGGAATATGGAAACTCCTTATTCCATTACAGCCATTCCTTCCAAGATGGAATCCAGGTATCGCACAGTTGTCCCACCAGTCTTTGGTTGTGGAATCTTATTTAAAGAAAGTTCATCCATCTAAGCTTTACGCTGCGGTCCCTCCAGGCAGGGAGGGCCGTACCATGGACAAGTTTGACGGTAGATTGTACCAGAATTCCATGATAGCTAACAGAATTCTCAATTATAACTACATTTTCACGGCTTATTTTAATCATTTCCTCAAATTGATGCCTAAGTTCTACCCGGCTCTTGAGGAACAAAGTCTTCCTAAATTTAAACAGATCATCAAAACTCTGTCTCAACTTTGACTCTTCATGCTGCAAGCCACATACAATGCTTTTGAGTCTCTTCTAGAGTTTCTGCCTTTGCAGTAGCCATGTGCCATCTCGCCTGGCTCCACATTGTTGATATGGATCCCAATCTGCAGGACCGTGTAGCGAACTTGCCTTGCCAGGGGAATTAACTCTTTGATTCTATTGAAGCTGCTACAAAGCGCCTCTCTGAACATGAGCTCTCTTGCTTCCTTGATTCGGCCGAAGCTTAAGACTCCTCCTGCTTGCCCATACAAGCAACCACCACGTCGTTATCCTCAAAACGACACTAGCTTTCTCCAGGCCTCCACCTAGAAGGTCTCCACAGCAACGACGACAGCAGAAGCTCAGACTCCTGCTGCGACTAAACCTGCTCAATCTTTTTGACATTCCCAGTCTGAGCATGCCAACCTCCCTGCATCAGAATTATCTTCTGCCCATAGAAGGTAGTCTTCACCAATTTTATCACCAGTGGGAGATGATCACCTCGTATCTCTGGGTTCTCCTCTCAACATCCTTCGGGAAGGATACTCGCTTCACTTTCTTCAGGTGCCTCCAGATCGCCCTCCAAGAGAGTGTCCTTCCAATTCGTTGCAACTTCCCCTTCTTCAGGAAGCTCAGGCTCTTCTTCGCCTTCAAGCTGTCAAAGAGGTTCCTCTGAACCAACGGGACATAGGCTTTTATTCCCATTATTTTCTAGTTCCAAAGAAGACAGGGGATTTGTGACCCATTCTGGACCTCAGAGCCCTAAACAAATTTCTAGTCAGAGAAGTTTCGGATGCTTTCTTTACCAATTCTGTATTCCCTGATGACTCGGGAAGATTGGCTATGCTTTCTGGATCTCAAAGAGGCTTACACTCATATCACGATTCATCCAGCCTTTCTCAAGTATTTAAGATTTCGGGTGAGGAATCTTCATCTACAATACAGAGTTCTTCCATTGGGACTCGCCTCATCCCCCAGAGTCTTCAGGAAGTGTCTGGTGTTGGTGGCTGCAGCCCTCCGTACCCAGGGTCTTCAAATTTTTCCGTACCTGGATGACTGGCTCATCAAAGCCCCCTCTCAACAAGGGGTTATTGCAGCGACCCAACAGACTATTATGTTCCTCCAAAGTCTGGGGTTCGAAGTCAACTTTCCAAAATCCAAGTTGACCCCATCTCACTCTCTCCAGTTCATTGGGGCTACTCTAGACACTATCCAGCTCAGAGCATTTCTACCTCCACCACATCGGGATACCCTCATTCGCCTTTGCCATCAAGTGTCTCATCTCACATCAATTTCAGCAAGACAAATGATGGTTCTGCTTGGACACATGGCTTCTACAGTTCACGTGACACCTTTTGCCAGACTTCACCTTCACATACCTCAGTGGACCCTGGCATCTCAGTGGCAACAAGCTACCGACCCGCTTTCTCAACAATTACAGTAACTCCTTTGTTGGTGCATGCTCTCTTCCAATCTTTCCAGGAGGTTTGCTGTTCTACAATCTCCCTCATCAGAAGGTTCTCACAACAGACTCTTCAACCTACGCATGGGGAGCCCATCTAGACAGTCTCCGTACCCAAGATCATTTGTCACATTAGTCTGTTGGAACTCGGAGCAATTTTTCAATGCCCTCAAAGTTTTTCAACACCTTCACGACAAGGTAGTCCTTGTCCAGACGGACAACCAAATCGCTATGTACTATCTCAACAAACAGGGAGGGACGGGATCTCACTCCCTTTGTCAGGAAGCTGTGGGATTGGGCAGTCCTTCACAACATCTTTCTCAGAGCTGTCTACATTCAGGGTCAGCACAACTGTCTGGCGGACAAGTTGAGTCGTCTTCTGCAACCACTCGAATGGATACTCAATTCTTCGCCTCCACATCAAGTGTTTGCTCGATGGGGGACTCCTCAAATAGACCTCTTTGCCTCTTCCCTCAGCAACAAGCTGCCTCAATTCTGCTCCCGAATATACTCTCCCCAGCGTCTCGAGGCAGATGCTTTCCTACTGGATTGGACAGGTCAGTTTCTCTATGCTTTCCCTCCATTCCCTCCGATTCTCAAGACTCTTGTCAAAACTCAAGACAGAACATGCCACCATGATTCTGATAGCTCCTCGGTGGCCCAGACAACCATAGTACTCCCTTCTACTTCAACTCAGCACCAGGGAGCCTCTACTTCTACCGGTTTTTCCTTCTCTGCTTACTCAGTCAAGGTTCCTTGCTACATCCCATTCTGCTGTTTCTACACTTAACAGCTTGGTACCTTTCCACCTAACAGACTCTCTACAATTTTCTCAGTCTGTACAGGATATTTTGGTAGCTTCCAGAAAGCCGTCCACTAGGCAGTGTTACGACCAGAAATGGACTAGATTTTTCTGCTTGGTGTTCCACTCGCCATATGGAGCCAATGTCTACCTCCTTGGCTTCTGTTTTGGATTATTTACTTCACTTATCACAGTCTGGCCTCCAGTCTACATCTATCCGAGTCAATCTCAATGCGATTGCTGCTTTTCATCAGCCTCTTGATGGGAAACCTCTGTCTGCACACCCTGTGGTTTCCCGCTTTATGAAAGGACTTTTTAATGTTCATCCACCGCTCAAACCACCTCTAGTGGTCTGGGATCTCAATGTTGTCCTGGCTCAATAGATGAAGCCTCCATTTGAACCAATGATAAAGCTCATCTCAAGTACCTTACTTGGAAAGTAGTTTTCCTGATTGCCCTCATGTCTGCTCGAAGAGTCAGTGAGTTACAAGCTTTGGTTGTGGATCCACCTTTCACAGTTTTCCACCATGACAAGGTGGTCTTCTGTACTCATCCTAAATTCTTACCTAAAGTTGTTTCAGAATTTCACATCAATTAATCTATTGTTTTTCCAGTATTTTTTTCCAAAGCCTCATTCTCACCCTGGAGAAGTGGCGCTCCATACTTTGGACTGTAAACGTGCCTTGGCTTTCTACTTGCAACGCACTCAACCTCACAGAATAAGTTGAGGCATCCTGTCTCGAAGTGAACCATATCCAACTGGATGGCTGCTTGCATCTCTTTCTGCTATGCTCAGGCTAATCTCACTCTGCAGGGTCAAGTCACAGGCCACAGAGTTTGAGCAATGGCGATGTCTGTAGCTTTCCTCAGATTAACTCCTATTGAGGAAATCTGCAAGTCTGCCACTTGGTCCTCGGTTCATACATTCACCTCTCATTATTGTCTGGATGCTTTCTTCAGAAGGGATGGCCATTTTGGCCAGTCTGTTTTACAAAATATTTTCTCCTAGCTTGCCAACTCTCCCTCCATCCCACTATGCTTAGCTTGGAGGTCACCCACTGTTGAATATGCTGCCTGCTTGTCTGACAACAGCCTGCTTGTCTGACAACAGCCAGATATTCTCACAACCCACCCTCCTCCCCTGGTTGGCTTCTTAGCTAGCTATCTGAACTGAGGTACCTCACAGGAGACGCGCGCCCTCACTCGGGTGGGAAGGCACTCGCGCATGCAAGTCTGCTTGCAAGGCTGTCTGCTGCGGGGCTCTTGTCAGTGACATCACCCACTGTTGAATATCTGCCTGCTGTCCCTGGATAACAGCTGTTACGGTAAGTAACTGTGCTGTTTGTACAGTATATTTATATACAAGTACATTATTTTGTACCTGGGGCAATGGAAGGTTAAGTGATTTGCAGTTGGGAATTGAATGCATTTCCCCTGGCTCCGTCTACTGCACTAATAGTTACCCTAAAACTTAAACACCTAAAAAGAGAAGCCCAAAATATACTGCCTTTAGTGTGTGTAATTTTTTTTTTTTTTTTGATAATGTTTCAGTATATAGGCAAGCAAGTAACATCAACATGTTAAAAGATGGGATGAAGATTGAAGCAACTCATGTAAGGAAGAAACAACTACATAATTTTCTGCCTGCAGAAGTCTTCCTGAAAAAAAAAAAGGTAGGATTGCACATAGTTCTTGTGAAATGAGTATAATGCCTAGGACTCATTTTCCCCAGTGTTTTTCCTCCCTTCCTTCTAATGTATCCAAAGAAAGTGTTAAAGAAAACAGGTTTTTCTATACAAAATTTTAATCAAAATTTTTATACTCATTTGACCAGCAAAGCATACCAGACATTAATCAAGATGCATGTGGCTTAGAATCCAAACGAACATCACTGGATGGTAATTGCTTGGATAATTCCAGGGACACTGATACAGAGACACCTTTTACCTCTCCAACTTCCTTCAATAATGTGTGCAATCCAAACAATCTACTCATGACAGAAACTCTAAGGTTAGTATTCTTTACAGTGTTTCAACATTTTAGGGACTCTACAGTATATGTACAATAAGAACTGAAGTTAAAATTTCAGCTGCCAAGGACCTCAAGTTGCTTGCTGCTGACTCTGAACGTTTGATAGGGCTTTTATAGTACTCAGACTTTTATCTTAAGCTAATTTTAATCCATGAATTCCCAAATTTTGACAAAGAAAAAAATTGTTTTAAACAGTCTAAGAGCAGGGTGAAAATTCAAAAGAACAGTTGTAAAGACCAGTAGACCCCATTGACATGGTGTTGATGAGCTAACTCTTATCAAACACCTTTCTATGAGGGGAGAAATACGAGCGTTTTTGAATGCTCCTTTACTTATCAGGCTGCCCAAAATATGAACAGTGTTTGTCTTGTTAATCCTTTAATTGGCAGTTGGTAAAAACAGCTGCTTTATGTAACTTGATGTTGAACGAGAGTAACAGTGCCAAGTAATGGGCATTTGGAGATGCAGATCTCCCATATGAGCCATAGAAGGCACATGTTGCTTCTGAGTAACAATGCCAAATAAAGGGTTAAACAACCAACCTATTCTCTCCTGCAAATATTTAAAGACTAACTTATTTCAGATTTTTTTTTTTTTAGATATTAATTTTGTTTAGAATTCTGTATAGTTTTATTGTGCGTTTTTGTTATGAGTTGCTTTGAGGCAAACGTTTAGGATGAAGAGTTATTAATGCTTGTGATTCTGTTGAGGCCCCTTGTTGATACCTAAGGACTCCTATCCAATTTAACATCCTGCTGAAAGTAATAGTCTGCTGCCTATATCAAAGCCTGGAGCCATCACTGATTAGGAAAGAGGATTGGGCAAACCAAAAATGAACAAAACTTTTCTGCTGGTTTTCAGTCATCTTTATTGTAACACAGTGGTTCTTAAAACCTGTCCTGGGGGACCCCAGCCAGTTGGTAAGTCTGACTTCCATGGTAAGCAAATTAATGGAAACGCTCTTAAAACAGAGAATGGCCAAGTTTCTGGAATCCTGTGGATTACAGGACCAGAGGCAACATGGATTCACTAGAGGTAGGTCTTGTCAGACAAATCTGATCAAGTTCTTTGACCGGGTGACCAGAGAATTGGACAGAAGATGTTTAGATTTTAGCAAAGCCTTTCACAGTTCAACACAGACATCTAATAAATAAACTGAGTGCATTCAGGATGGGTCCCAAAGTGATGGGCTGGGTCAAGAGCTGGTTGAGTGGAAGGTGGCAGAGGGTAGTGATCGATGGAGATAGCTCTGAGGAAAGGGGTGTTACAGTGGTGTGCCTCAAGGTTCTGTTCTTGGCCCTGTTCTTTAATATTTTTATAAAAGATATTGCTGAAGGGTTGTCGGGCAAGATTTGCCTCTTTGCGGATTATACCAAAATCTGCGGTAGAGTAGACACGCAGGATAGTGTGAATAACATGAAGGAAGACATGGCGAAGCTTGAAGAATGGTCTGAAATTTGGCAGCTAATATTTAATACTAAGAAATGCAAGGTCATGCATTTGGGCTGCAAAAGCCCGAGGGAACGGTACAGTTTAGGGGGGTGAAGAACTTATGTGCATGACAGAAGAGCGGGACTTGGGTTTGATTGTATGTGATGATCTTAAGGTGGCCAAACAAGTTGAAAAATTGACGGCAAAAGCTAGAAGGAGGTTGCATAGGGAGAGGTTTGACCAGTAGGAAAAAGGAGGTATTGATGCCCCTGTATAAAACTTTGCTGAGACCTCATTTAGAATATTGTGTACAATTCTGGAGGCCGCACCTTCAAAAAGATATAAAAAGGATGCAGTCAGTCCAGAGGAAGGCTACTAAAATGGTATGTGGTCTTCATCATAAGGCGTATGGAGGAAAAATGGGAGAGGGGGAGATGATAAGAGATGTTTAAATACCTACGTTTTGTAAATGCGTATGAGTCAAGTCTTTCATTTGAAAGGAAACCCTGCAATGAGAGGGCATAGGATGAAGTTGAGGTAATAGGCTCCGGAGTAATCTAAGGAAATACTTTTATAGAAAGGGTGGTAGATGCATGCAACAGTCTCCCAGAAGAGGTGGTGGAGACACACACTGTCTGAATTCATAAGGACCTGGGGTAGGTACGAGGGATCTCTCAGAGAGAGAAAGATGATGGTTACTGCGGATGGGAAGACTAGATGGACCATTTGGCCTTTATCTGCTATCATGTTTCTGTTACTACCTACTTTTATAGACAAATCTTGCTCATGCATATTCATTAGGGATATCTTGAAAACACGACTGGCTGGGGGTCCCGCAGAACAAGTTTAAGAGCCACTCCTGTTACACATTAAAATGATGAAGAAATACAAAAACCTAAAATTAAGCATTCTAGGAAGCACAAGTGTCAGAAATCACACTTTAAGTTATGATCACTTATACAAGCCCTGTAGCTGGTATAAATGTCTATCGGCAAAATACATGCATATGTTTTCCTCTAGTCAGTATTCTACTGTATAAGACCATTTATGCATGGAAGTAGCTAAAATACCACCATTTACATAGTTAATGCTGTTTAAAACTAGGCAATTCCTTACAGAATTACCCCCACTGTGTGGAGGCATTCTCCAGGGCAAATTAGATGTGCTGCAAGCAATCTATGTAGCTGATATTCTTAACATTTTTGGTTGGGAAAAATCACCTTTTGTTTAGATTTGCTACATTACCTTTCATTGCAAAATGTCAGGGCATTTTACAAGTAAAATTTACATAAGGGGTAGTAACTCTATACAACATTGGAAAGCAAGTCAGCAATGAGGAGAGAAAGGACAAAGGCCATGGACTTTATATACTATTCTGTGGAAAAGTAGTATATAAAGTCCATTCTATGCAGATACTTTCTCTGTCCCCCATTGGGCTTGGTCTAAGCTTTTGTACCTGTGTCAGTAGAGGATTAAGTGATTTGCCCAGTTAAAAGCAAGTGTGCCTGCACAAAACCTGCCATTTCCAGGATAATGGCAAATGAGACTATTTTGAGGTTCTCAGACTTTTTTATATAGGATATTTTTTTATAGGAGGCCTTAACCTGCAGCCCAAAGGAACTATAAAATAAATAGAAGAATGCTTTGCATATTCCAACTTCATGCAGAATGATAAATCAAAATCAGTGGTCATGTAACAGAGCGAGGAAAAACATGTGAAATAGAGAGGGATAAATAACAAGGTACTCCATTCTGGTACTCTATTAGCCTGAGCAAATGTCTTGAACTGAATCCTGTAACACATTGGCAACCAATGATAAGACATTGCCATGCCCTCAAATATGATCATGTTGCATACTTGCTAAAAATCCTAATGGCAATATTTTACACTGTCTGGAGACATTTTCAGCTCAGTGGCATAAATGCCCACAAACTGCATTACATTAAGCAAAAAGTCAGGATGGCTTTGATAAGAATACATTGAATTGCATCATCTACATAGTACCAGACTGCATACACGTAAGAGAACAAGCATTAAACTTTGTGCAGGTATGTTTTCCCTGTGGCAGTTCTCTAAAGTAAAACACATTTTTGAAAATTTTAAATTGATACAAAGCCTTCAAATGAAAGCAGTTGTGCAATTTGCTTTCGTAGAAAAGGTTTCCAAGGAGTGTGCTTTTTATAGTAGCAAATCACAAGTACACTTAGCAGGTTGCAGTATTTAGTACATATGAGTATTCTGCTTTCTATTTGGTTTGAATGTGTACTTGCAACATGTGTTTACTCCATAATTATGAACTGAACAGTTCTAGAGAGAAACGATGGGTGTTTTTCTGTTTTCTTTAAAGAAGTGCTACATCTGAGAAAAAATCTACCACAATTGAGAAGCAATTGAATGTGACTCTTCCTTTAGAATCAGTTAAAGGATTATCCATTCCAGTTATTGGTTCAAGTACGCATCTAAATACAGCCAGCTTCAAGAAAGAATGTCACCATGACAGTTATAAGGAGATTTCTTTGTACACAGAGGTGGAGTCTACAGTTCCAATAAGTGAACCTTCAGTAATCTGTACTATTCCTACAGTTGGGGGACAAAATGTGGTTCATCGTATTGTCTCCCCGCCCCATTCTGATCCTCAGCCACCACCTCACCTTAATGGAAAGTCGAATGTCAGTCCCACAGGTATATCCAAGAGGCCTCACTCACCACCTTTGGAAGAATCTCCTAAAAGGATCAAAGACACAGAGAAGGTAGAAAGTTCATTTTCCCTATTGTTTTTTAGCATAAAAACAACTAAATGAATTAGTTTGTTTTACACATGTTTCACTTTGCTGTTTTCCATTTCAGGCCTAAATAAAGCTATTCTTGATATTAACTTTAAAACACTCGGGGACCCATGCAGAAAACAACTGCGGGCTTAACCACAGGGTTGCCCAAGTTTGTTTGCTGAGCAATGCAGAGAGGAATTAAGCTTAGGTGTTAGTATACCCGTGGCTGTTTCTTCCCACAAGCTAATTGAGGTTTCCAGTGCAATAGGGATGGTATGCTGAACCATAGGGTTGTCCATGCCTGCTCGTGAATATACTGCAGAAGAGCTCAAAGCTTTACAGCTGCTGCTCCTTCTCCCCAGTCTCTTCTGTCTCCTTCAGTTCTTCCTTCTATAAGCAAGCATGAAGGTGGTATTCTGATCTGCTCCCTTTATTTCTTCATTTTGCAGTGTTTTTCTGGGGGATTTTTATATGGCTCAAGGAACTACTGTGCTTTCTTGGAGAGGAGCAAACTTTAGTCTGCAGTTGGCAGGTATATCCTTCAGAGACATTTGCAGCCAGTCTACTGAAGATTTGTGGAGCTCAGGGTTCTGGGCTCTTGGAACTTGCTCGCTTCCTTGACTTGGTCAGGAACTTGAGCGCAGACTGTTAGGCATCAATACTATCCCTTGGTGTACTGCAGTTTTGCCTCATCCCCACCCCCCTTATTTCCACTTCTGTTGCAGTCCAGGGGGGTTCAGACTCAGTCCAACTAAGGTCCAATAAAGAGCTTGGTGTGGCAGCTTGAGGCAGAGAATCCCTCCAGATCCAGCTACACTTTCAAGGAACTGAGGCTGGCTGCAGCACCATTTCCCTAGCACATGGTCTGCAAGTACAGGCTGTGGCAGCCTATAGGGAAAATTAGGGGAGGAGGCTGAAATACTGTTATGACCTGTTTCTGAAGTTAGTCCTTTGGTCCTCTTCTTCCCCCCCCCCCCTTCTCTAAAATCCAATTTTTTGATTTTGGTCAGCCCTAAAGTGTTAAGCTGTTTTTGGCACCAAAACACTACTAGGGCAGCCATCTTGAATTTCCCAAGGTTCAAACACCCCCTCCCCCCAAAAAAAAAAAATTCTAAAACTTCTTTAAAACACCTTGTTCTGTTGTGGATGCACAAGAGTCCATACTTGAGCTGTTGGTTCTCATTTCCCACGAACTGCAGAAGGATATCCCTTTAAGAACTTCAGAACTCCTCCCTTTCTGCAGAGGAGCACAGCATCTTCCTCAGTTATTCCTTCTGAAAGTGAACTCAGAAGGTGTGTGTTTCTCTGCTCTTGGATTTTTCTTTGTTTCATTTTTTTTCCACTGGATTTTTTAAGTTCTTCGTAGCTTTGGTGCTTGGAGGTCCCTGCTCCAGGGAAAGGATGTAGTCCCATGAGAGAGGACTGCCACTTCCAGGATAATCTCTAAGCATTTCTACAGAGCCAG